>NC_065581.1:63980646-64336480 GCF_024542745.1 Macaca thibetana thibetana | reverse complement strand
CATTTTATTTCAGACATGCCATAATTCCAGCATTTAAGTTAGATTTGTCACTGAAGATTTATCATCATTTATTTTTTCAACAAATCTTTTTAAAAGGACTGTTATGCATCAGTTACTTTGCTAAGATATTGCTATATGGCAAACATTAAAGTGAGCAAAATTCCCATTCCTGTGGAATTTTGCTTTTAATAAAAAAGAAAACGTAATAAACAACATAAATTTGGATATTGATTCCTGCAGCAAAGGAGATAACTAGAAAATAATATATAGAGAGAAATGGAGAGACACTGGAGGAAGTCATGAATAAAAAATACATCTCGGCTTTATTTGTAAGCCATTGATGGTAGAACTATAAAAGTAGATACAGGAAAACTAAATAGAAGGCTAATGAAATAATTTAGATATAATTAAAAGGACAACTTTAAAAAGAAAGTGAGGTTTGGGATAATTAAACGAATTCATTATTTATCAGATATGATTATTGGCCCTGATAATTTATTATTTAGTGATAATTTATCCCTAAGTAAAGCACAATTTCCTGTTCTCATGGAGCTTACTATTCTAGTGGGAAAGGTAGACAATTAAGAAAGTAAACAAATTAGAATGTGTTTTCACATGACTTAGTGACAAAGCAAAATAGTGCATCAGGGATTGGAGGCAGAGGTTATCATTAGAAAAGCACGGTCAAGAAAATCCTCATTCATAGTATTTGAGTAAACACACAGGTGATAAGGGAGTAAATCCTGCAGACATATGAGAGGTGAGCATTCCAGAGAGAGGAAATAGGGAGTACAAAGCCCCTGAGGCAGAAATGAAAGCTTAAGTTTGAGGAACAGTGAGAAATGAATGAGCCTGGAGAAGAATGATTAAAGAAAAATTAATAGATGCAGCCAGAAGGATGGTAAAGAGATCTTGTTTTGAGTAACTAAGTTTTACTTTTAGTAGTAGGTTATGCAGCTAGAGGGATTTGTGTAGAGCAGTTAGCTATGTGTGTTTTAATAGGATCATTCTAGCTACTGAATTAAAAATAAACTCCAGAGAAAAAGGACAGAGACAAGAGACAATGACAATAATCTTGTCACAAGATGGTGGTGTCTTGGACTAGGGTGTTATGCATGGAGATAAGAAGTGTTCAGATTCTGGAATCTGAAATAAATCAATAAATAAAACTGACCTTATTTTCTGACTAATTAGATGTATACTTCAAGATAAGTATTCATTTTAATTCAACATTTTTTAAGAAACTGCAGTACACCATTCTACGTCTTAAGGACACACAAGTAAATAAAACAGAAAAAAATATCTGCCCTCTTGACGTTTATATTCTAGAGGAAGAGGATTGATTCTAACACAAGAGACAATAATACTGAGCACCAGGACATGTAAAGGGTTCACTAACTGAGACTGAGATGATTCGGAGAGGAAGCTTGGGATCTTGTTTTCAGACATTTTATTTTTTAGATTCTGTGAGATGTGGAAGAAGCAGTTCAATGGAGAAGCTAGATGTACAAGTTCAGGGGAGAGGTCTAAATTGAAGATTTTAATCTGTCAACCATTAGCTAGAGATGAGAAGTAAGGCCCTGAGACTGGAAAATGACACCAAATAAGTTGACATAAATAGCAAAAAGGGTTAGGTTGGTCCACGAGGGACTTTAATGTCAGAGATCTGGAAAATGAGGATACACTGGTATAGAAAGAGAAGTAAGAAAGACCAGTGGTAGCTGGAAAAACTCCTTCACACCAAAAGATTGGCAAAAATTAATTTTATTTTTCCGTAAAAGAGAAAAATATATTATCATCATTCAGTGTTTTTATCTGATGAAACCATAGAGGTTTAAAAAAGATATAATATGACTACTTCAAATCACTACGGATAAGCAGAAGCAGCAGGGTTGTGCCTGGGGTATGAATTCATCCTATACTGAGGAGAAAAAAATCAATGTATATGTTTAACAGAGAAAAAAAATTCTACTCAATGGTTTTTGGAAGAAGTGAAATTTTATTTCTCAAGTCGTCGTTTGACTATTGAAAAAACTGTTTCTAGGAAGAGTGGAGAGGTAGAATATGAAACTGTTACCTGAGTGCCTATTTGCAGTCTGCTCTTCTTCTGTCATTTTTTTTTAAACTACAGAAATGATATACTGTATAAGTAACAGACTCCCAGCCAGGTTCTTGGAGAAAGTAAGTTATGATTAAGCATATCTCTTGAATTGCAGGAATGGACCAATAGAGATTTTTGCAAGCCTCTGGTAGGAAACTTATCTTTTGAAAAAAGGAGGAGCTCAAACAAACGAAACCTGTTCTGACATAACATACCCCTCATCTTCAGCTCCATAGGATGCATACTGAATATTATGTATCCATGTGTCACACATACTAAAAGTTAGGCTCCAAGAAGATGTATGTAGGTGTATTGTATAAAATAGATTGAATGGACTGATGGGGGAAGAAACTATATAAGGTTGTCTAGTTATTGGAGTAATTTGGATGAAAAGTAAAAACGTAAATACAGAAGTTTCAACTCTATAAAATATAAAAATAATTAACACTATAATTAATAGACTTGGCATATGGAATTTGACTAGGACAGCAGCTCTTCCAATGGTGTAACCCCATCTTCTGTTTGAAGCAACTGAGAAAAATTAGTGTGTAGAGATCCATAAGTATGTGGAAGATTAAACAATAAATGTATTGGCAGTGTTCTGCTCCTCTTCCTTGGTTAAAGGATATGTAAATCCCTGTTCCTCAATCAGTAGTTCAATGCACATAAATTGGGAAGGAAGTGCGTATGGGATCCTTGAAGAGGCCTCTGCCGTCCCCTGAATGACAAATGCAACACTGGGAGTGAATACCCCTTGTCCTCCCTAGCATTAGTAAGCATCATTATTGGTTAATTCTGCACATCTGTGAGAACCACTCAGAAATAATATGCCATAAATGTATCTTTCTCATTCAGAAGGACTAATCTCCTTGAAATAAAACAAGCTGTGACCCATGGCAAAAGATGTTTTCTATAGTAAAACAACCTAAAGCTAATGGCTCTTTCATGCAGTTGTAATCGTTCAGGAAGAGGCCAGTGCTCTCTGCTCACCCATCAGAGGAAAAAATAAAGATGTTAAAATTACTTGTATCAACAATCAGTGCACTTGATTTACCACCTGTGATGTGTGTGTCTGAAGTGGCTGAGCACTGCATCCTTGATGCTGTATTTGAGCTGTCTCCCAAGTGTAAGGTTACGAATAAACAGTGCAGCAGGAAGGTGGCTGAAGAGGAGAAGGTACAAAGTCATCACTGTTCTTTAAAATAAAAATCTGAGAGCCTAATATTTTATGATTCTCCTTGTCATCTCTATCTATCTATCTATCTATCTATCTATCTATCTATCTATCTATCTATCTAATTTATTTATCTATCTAATCATCTCCCAATTTTTCTTTTATCCCATGCCAGTTCTCCCTACTTCCACTTTCCCTTCCCATTACTTTTATATGCCAGAATAGACTCTGGCTAGGTGGTCTAGGACAGAATCTAAGTTAATCTATTCTACTTTAGTAGATGTGTTTCTTTGGCTAAATTACACAGCTTGCTTCACCATCATCAGTTTTCTGTTCTTTAAGTGGGAATTAGTTAAATGGAATTAAGTAAACATGTAAGGTGTTTAGAACTTTTATAAGTTCTACAGGAGTGGTTGGTATTCTTAGTAAATTAAATTAATAATTGATATATAACAAATTATTACTTATTACTCATTATTAAATTATTGCTTCTCTTGTTCCTTTTTATTAATAGTAACATTACTGCAATAAAAACCAACCTTTATATATGGAATAAATAGTATCAGAATTATTATTAATATTTGAGAACTACAATTTGCAAGTAAAAGACATTACAAATGATATTTAACGGTATATAGCTCTAGATTTGAATGATTTTATTTTAATGACTTTAAACATTCTTATTCTATAGAATTTAGCAAAATACTCTTTGAGTACCATAAAAAGAATTTACGAACTGTCTAGAATAGAGCCCTTTTCTTTTTATTCAGTTCAATCTGTGGATTCCCAGACTTGGATTTTGCTTCCAAGTAGTCATATTTTTCCACATAGTACAAAAGTTACGAAGGCTACAGGGGAGACATACTGAAGAGAAAGGAGAGATATGCATTAGATTACCTTCTAAATTGCAATTATCAGTGACTGCATGTAATTCACTCTGCCATTGTCATTCTTTGGTTTACTACTTTATGTAACACATTTAGGTTGTCTTTCTACCCACAATTGCTTTTCTTTTAAGCAGTTTTGTTTTCTTTATATATTTTGTCTTTCCTTAAACATTACAATATCAGAGATATGTTTAAAAACTACGAATGGTTTTAATAGAAATACAATAAATATTACAAATAGATATACAAAAAGGATGTCTTCTTATAACACTATCTCAATATTTACCTTTATAAATTCCATTGACCAAATTTGAGACAGCAACTGTTAGAGAAATTTTGGTCATCTTCTTGTAGGCTGTTATTGTTGTTATTGCACTTCTTAAAAACACATTGCAAAATAATTTTAGATGTAATTTACTGAGTGAATTTTTTTTTAAGTTTTAACTTAATCTGAAATGTATGGTTTCCTATAAGCAGCAATTATGTATTGATCACACATTTAAACTTTACATATATTATAATTACTTTATCCACTCTATGTGCATACTAAGGAATAATTTGAAAATTTCAGTGTTTACTTAAAAATAACATATAGTTGAAACAAAGCAAATAAAGTTCTGGGCCCAGATACGGAACCAATTGATGACCTAATACCTTTATGTTTTTGTATCTTGTTTATACTTTCTCTTCCTTTTGTATTTCCTCAGAGACACAGCAGGATCTTCAGCTGCAGCTTCAGCTGCAAGCATAAAAAATATTGGAAATAAAAACGTCAACAAAAATGAAGAAAGCATGATCAAATGATGTGGTATTATTCAACATTCACTGCACAATCTGAAAACTTGCATGGATTCGACTTTTTGTTTATTTCAGAAATGCAGAATATATTTAACCAGAGCTAAAATAGTAACAATTGGTACTGAAACATTACCTAAAGGTGGTGGTTTTTTTTCTTTTTAATTATGTGTACTTTAACTAAAAATTTTAATATTTATATCAAAGTGAATGAAATATTTTAGATAAGTACTTCTTATTCAACATATTAAAATATAGCTTATGTTTGATTTTTTCCTATTTCTGCTAAGGTAAAAGAGTTTTATTGCATATAACTTCAGAATATTAATATCAACTTGGGGGGAAAAAAACACCCTCTGAAAGTGACATCACTGTTTTCATATAAAACATGAGTATGACATTTTAGGTGTGCCCTTTCTTTGCTTCACAATGGAAATTTGAACTTACAAATGATTTTTGTTGAAAGTAGAGTGAAAATAATATCAATAGTAAGCACCAATGAAGTGCATTTTTTTTCACTTTCAGCAGAAGCCCATTGTGAACTTAATAGAGTTAATATTTGTTTTTTTTTTCTCCTCATTCTACATCCTAAAATATATTGTATATATCACATAAGATCTTATACAAGACACATGCAGTATATTAGTCATATCCTTAAAGAAATTCAATAGCAAACACATTTTTTTACATTATTATAATCGAACTCAGCACTAATTTTTCTAAAAAGAGTTGAACTAATGGCATTTATATTTAATGATTTTTTATTTATTATTTTACTCTAAGTTCCTGGATACTTGTGCAGAATCTGAGGGTTTCTTACATAGGTATACATGTGCCATGGTGGTTTGCAGCACCATTCAACCTGTCATCTAGGTTTTAGGCCCCACATGCATTAGATATTTGTCCTAAAGCTCTCCTTCCCCTTGACCCCCAGCCCCCAAGAGGTCCCAGTGTGTTGTTCCCCTTCCATGTGTTCATGTGTTCTCATTGTTCAACTACAACTTATGAGTGAGAGTATGCGGTGTTTGTTTTTCTGTTCCTGTGTTAGTTTGCTGAGGATGATGGCTTCCAGCTTCATCCAGGTCCCTGCAAAGAACAGAATCTCATTCTTTTTTATGGCTGCATAGTAGCCCATGATGTATATGTACCACATATTCCTTATCCAGTCTATCATTGATGGGCATGTGGGTTGGATCCACATCTTTGCTATGGCAAATAGTGCTGCAATAAACATAAGTGTGCACGTGTCTTTATAGTATAATGATTTATATTCCTTTGAGTATATACTCAGTAATGGGATTGCTGGGTCAAATGGTATTTCTGGTT
Source organism: Macaca thibetana thibetana (assembly GCF_024542745.1). Lineage (NCBI taxonomy): Eukaryota > Metazoa > Chordata > Mammalia > Primates > Cercopithecidae > Macaca > Macaca thibetana. Next base: position 64,330,197 of record NC_065581.1, on the reverse strand, counting down.
CTAGATCCTTGAGGAATTTCCACATTGTCTTCCAAAATGGTTGAACTAATTTATATCCCCCAAAACAGTGTAAAAGGGTTCCTATTTCTCCAGAGCCTTGACAGTATCTATTGTTTCCTGACTTTTTGATAATCACCATTCTGACTGGCATAAGATAGTATCTCACTGTGGTTTTGATTTGCATTTATCTAATGATCAGTGATGTTGAGCTTTTTTTAATAATATTTCTTGGTCGCATAAATGTCTTCTTTTGATAAATATCTATTCATATCATTCCCTAATTTTGATGATGCTTTTTTTTTTTTCTTGTAAATTTGTTTAAGTTCTTTGTAAATTCTGGACATTAGACATTTGTCAGATGGGAAGCTTGCAAAAATTTTCTCCCATTCTATAGGCTGCCTGTTCACTCTGATGATAGTTTATTTTGCTGCGCAGAAGCTCTTTAGTTTAATTAGACCCCCTTTGTCAATTTTGGCTTTTGTTGCAGTTATTTTTGGTGTTTTCTTCATGAAGTCTTTGTCCATGCCTGTGTCCTGAATGATGCTTTCTAAGTTTTCTTCTAGAGTTTTCATGGTTTGGGATTTTACATTTAAGTTTTTAATCTATCTTGAGTTAATTTTTGTATAAGATGTAAGGAAAGGGTCCAGTTTCAGTTTTCTGCATATGGCTAGCCAGTTTTCCCAGCAACATTTACTGAACAGGAGGTCCTTTCCCCATTGCTTGTGTTTGTCAGGTTTGCCAGAAAAGAAATGAATGAATTCCTGGACACATACACTCTTCCAAGACTAAACCAGGAAGAAGTTGAATCCCTAAACAGACCAATACAAAGTTCTGAAATTGAGGCAGTAATTAGTAGCCCACCAACCCCCCCCTCCAAAAAAAAGGCCCAGGGCTAGACGAATTCACAGCCGAATTCTATCAGAGGTACAAAGGAGCTGGTAGCATTCTTTCTGAAACTATTCCAATTAGTTGAAAAGGGGGCACTCCTCCCTATCTCATTTTATTAGGCCAGCATCATCCTGATGCCAAAACCTGGCAGAGACACAACCAAAAAGAAAACTTCAGGCTAATATCTCTGATGAAAATCGACGCGAAAATACTCTATAAAGTACTGGCAAACAGAATCCAGCAGCACATCAAAAAGCTTATCCACCACGATCAAGTCGGCTTCATTCCTGGAATGCAAGGCTGATTGTACATATGCAAATCAATAAACATAATCCATCACTAAACAGGACCAATGACAAAAAACACAAAATTATCTCAATAGATGCAGAAAAGGCCTTTGATAAAATTCAGCATTCCTTCATGATAAAAAGTCTCAATAAACTAGGTATTGATGGAACATATCTTAAAATAATAAGAGCTATTTATTGCAAACCCATAGCCAATATCATACGGAATGGGCAAAAGCTGAAAGTATTTCTTTTAAAAAATAGCGCAAGTCAAGGATGGCCTCTCTCACCATTTCTATTCAACAGAGTTCTGGAAATTCTGGCAGGGCAACCAGGTAAGAAAAAGAAATAAACTATATTCAAATAGGAAGAGAGGAAGTCATATTGTCTCTGTTTGCAGATAACATGATTGTATATTTAGAAAACCCCATCGTCTCAGCCCAAAATCTCCGTAAGCTGATAGGCAACTTCAGGAAAGTCTCAGGATACAAAATCAATTTGCAAAAATCACAAGTATTTCTATACACCAACAATAGACAGAGAGTCAAATCATGAATGAAATTCCATTCACAGTTGCTACAAAGAGAATAAAATACCTAAAACTACAGCTTACAAGGGATGTGAAGGACCTCTTCAAGGAGAACTACAAACCACTGCTCAAGGAAATGAGAGGACACATACAAATGGAAAAACACTCCATGCTCATGGATAGAAAGAATCAATATCATGAAAATGGCCATACTGTCCAAGGTAACTTATAGATTCAATGTTATTCCCAACAAACTACCAGTGGCTTTCTTCAGGGAACTAGAAAAAATACTTTAAATTTCATATGGAACCAAAAAGAGCCCATATAGCCAAGAAAATCCTAAGCAAAAAGAACAAAGTTGGAGACATCACACTACCTGACTTCACAGTATACTTCAAGGCTACAGTAACCCATACAGCATTGTACCAATACCAAAATAGACATATAGGCCAATGGAACAGGGCAGAGACCTCAGAAATAATACCACCCATACACAACCATCTGATCTTAGAGTTAACTTTTTTTATTACATTTGACATCTGTCTTTGTAGATCAGACCTTCATCTTTAATCACACATTTTGGTCTGGGCATGGTGTCTCATGCCTGTAATCCCAGCAGTTTAGAAGGCCAGAGTGAAAAGATTGCTTGACCAAGACCAGCCTGGGCACCATAGCCAGACCTTATTTCTATACTGTCAGAAAATGTAAGCAAATAAAAATAAAAAAAATAAATTTTGACAGACAATAGGGTAATAGTATATAATAGCAAGATAAGCTTTAGGTGCTTATAATTTTTTTTTAATTTTACTGTTCATCACTTAAAACTATAACTCATTATTGTAAGCATATTTTAATACATATTTTAAACACTAATGCGTGATATTTGATAGAATACTTTTAGCATATCTGATTCCATCAAAATACTAACTGATAATTAAATCATTACAAATATGTTTGAGTATAGATTTGAAAACGTATTTTTAAATCTGCGGGACACAGACTGGCACATTGTAGGCTCACAAATACATTTTCTGAATAATAAATGTAATGAGCTTTGTGAAACCTACATGTACATTATTAAATAATTACTAGCATCAATATGTAGCCCCATTAGTTAGAAAAATGATAAGAAATCTAAAGAAAGAATCTAAAGCATTCTGAAATTTTAGTGTAAATATTATATGCATGTGTGAAAAAAGACCACCAGCAGACTTTAGATAACATTTTATTGACTTATTATAACTTCAGGACAAGTCTAATATAACTTTTCCAGGAAGTGAAGATTTTATAGCACAGGTGAAAATTCAGTCTAGCAGTAGCTGATGAATTTGTCCAAACACAGTGTTTTAGAGGCAAAACAAAAAATACCTGTTTTGTTACAAACATTCTCTTTTCTTCTACTTTTGTCAACCCTTACAACCCAAGATTCAGTTAGGTAAATTCAATTAGGCAACTTGTTTTTTACCACTCTATAAGATCATTTGTTACATTCAATTTCAAATATGAATATTATTTATGTAAAATATTGAGTTTCACTGGATATCATTTTTATTTTTTAATTTAATTTTTAGAAAATATTTGCATATGTAACTACTCAATTTCTGAGTATTTTAAGCATGATGTATGTGTGCATTATCAAATTATTTATTCTTTTTTCTTCATTTGGGGATTATTAATTCAGTGCCTGTTATAAAGTGGGATCTGACCAAGAATCATTGATTAGAAGGAAATTAGGAAAAATCATTGTCTCAACAATGTTAATAGAAACAATATGTAAATATGTGCCGTATCAACATTTCAAATGCCAGCATTATAAAAACATGTATATTGAGGAATGTGAGATCAGAGGAAATATGTAATTCATGCCATCTTCATGCTGCGTTAAAAGAAATCTTGGAAAAGGAGAATGTCCTCTCAAAACAATTTAGATTTATTTTTTCCAAGACAAGATGAATGAGATCTCAGAAACAAGTTCAATTTATCTGAAGGACAAAAAAAAAAAAAAAAAAAAAAAAAAGAAAAGAAAAAAAAATTCCTTCACACCTAATATTTTGGACTTAAATATATATCTAATTCTTAGTAAGTTGTAGAGACCAAGATTTTCAAAGCATATTTTTACTTTATTTGGTCTTCCGATTTTGCAAATTACTATTCATATATTTCAGTATATACTTTAAATAGAATTCTATAAATGCAACTGTCTTTAATTTTTCTTCAGACACTGAATTAATTACTGCAGTATTTCTCTGAAATTTGTTAGTCTATCTTAAGATTTGTAAATAATTTACTTTTTAAAAATAAAGCTGAGCAATTCACAGTGCTCCCTATGATAGCATCATTATCACTTGCTGTCAGTCCTTGTTCAAGCAAGATGAAAGGATGGAGTTCAAGTTGGTACACAGGGTATTACGGATAACTTACAGTCCATCTCATCTGTGCTAGAGCCCCAAGTATACATCCCCCTTAAGTTTCAGGTCCCGAGCAAAAGATACATGGACACGTTTACCTAACTTGAAAATTAGTATCGATATTAATGGATTTGATAATGTCTATAACGTCTACTGTAGTCATTGACACCACACCCTTCTGCTGCCCTGCAATGAGAAGAAAATCAGAGACCACAAGTAAGGACAACCTTAGTTTATTCCAAAATTGTGCTCAAGTGAGAAGCTTTGTATTAGGCATTGGGGAAACCAAAGAAATGCCGTCGTTCTTTATCCCTGAATAGATTACCAGAGGAATCACCAGCCCTTACTAAAAAAAAAAAAAAAAAAAAAAAAAAAAAAAAAAAAAAAAAAAAAAAAAGCTAGGTACTGTTCATGCCCCCAAATATATGAGAATCAGATAACAGCATAGCAAATGTGAAAACCTGCCTTATATTACCGTGTTCAAAATCCTGCTATTCAAGCAGCTGCTTTCAACTGAAAAATTTCTAGGACAGTATTTAGCAAAGTATACAAAAATGTTGAAAAATATATTTTTAAATCAAATGTGATTTGAAAATACTGGGTTTTGATAGAGTTAAACAAGTTTATTTCTTCATTTATTAACTTATTTAGTTGCAAATACAATACACTTTAATTGAGTCAAAAGAATTTAGGGGGGTTTCTTCCACGTTGTTTTTATTTTTTAAACTTCTATATTGAAATGATTGTAAATTCACAGTCAGTCGTAAAAAAATAGTACAGAAATATCCCATATATCTTTCATTCAGTCTCCTTCAATGGTAACATCCTACATAAGACTAGCAAAGTATCACAACCATAAAATTGACAAAAATTGACAAAATAGTTATTTTAAAAGCTTCCTCAGAGACTTTAACACTACAATGATTTTCTGGGAGAATTGCGCTCTTGTTCTGGGAAAGGGGCAATAATAGGCAATGTGCCCAATCTTGCTTGCCTGTATAATGCTTTATTATTGTTTTCCCTTAGTTAGCAATGTCACAGGATCTATACTACATGGAACATGTTCTAGAAAGCATTCCCCTAAAAATACAGTAATGGGGATCATATCTCTAAGCTTATATCGCAATTGATCAAATGTTGGTGTCAGTTTCAGCTTTCTGAATTAAAGTGAAGTAGGTTGTCTAGACACAAAATAATTGAGCAAAATGTACAAGAAATACGTTTTATGTTAGTTTACAAAGAGACACTTGATTATGCTGTGTAAATATGTAATTATACATATATTAATTTTATATATGCATATATATTCACTTTAAAAGTGAGAAATCTGCTGATTCTAAGTATAATAAAGTTATCTAAGGGACAAAAATTATAATTTTTGAAGCTATTAACAAGTTCATTATATTACTTTTTGATGAAAAGAATTCAAACTTATGTGTTTCCTTGTATTGAAATATATATCTGACAAACATTTTTTGCGTCCCTGCAATGTGTTTGAATCTTGGCTACAGGCTAATGATGTAACACTAAATAAGATTTAATCTTTACCCTTAAAACACTCACAGGCTAAATCAAATAGTAATTGAAGTATGATTTTAATGGTTGCAAAGATGTACATCAAATGATTATCTTTTTTCTGTAAAGATTTATATCCTGTTCCTTATTCTTGGTTATGGAATAATTATTTGACTATTTGTTAGAATACATTGTGTCTAGTAGTCTTATTGATATCAGTGTATTATCTACCTCCAAAGGCCTGTTTTATAAAAATAAAGAAATCTTGAGGCAAACAAATATTCAGAATTAATGAAGCATAAGATATTTCTATACTGAGAAATCCAGTGACAAATTTATTCAAATTCTGCTGAATATGTATATAATTATATAGTCATGGTGATCTTTTTCCATAATACAGAGGAGATAATTTAGATATGCCATCTATATATAATAGACACATTTGTGTGAATCTTTTGCTAATTTGAGGACAACCATACAACATTAGAGTCCTGTCCCACAAGCACTACTTTTTTTTAAGACCTTAGTTGATACACAATTCACATGCTATATAATTCACCTTTTTAAAGCGTACAGCTGAGTTTTTTTTCAACCATGACCACTATCTACTTGTAGAATACTTTGTCACCCCCAAAAGAAACCTCGTGCTAATTAGGAGTCACTACCCATCTTTCCTTCTCCAGCCTGTGGCAAACACCGATCTACTTTCTATATCTATATGTTTGCTATTCTGAACACTAAATATAAGTGGAATCATACATATGTAAATGGCTTTTTTACTTAGCATATTGTTTCCAAGTTTTATCCATGTATTACCATATGTCAGTACTTTATTTTATCATTTAATAATATTCAATTGTATGAAAATACTACGTTGGATATTTACCCTTCATCCACCGATAGACATTTGGGTTCCTTGCATTTTGAGACACACATATTTTCATAAGCATTTTTTTTTTGGTTTTTTTTTTTGAGATGTAGTGTCACTCTGCCACACAGGTTGGGTTGTAGTGGCACCATCTCAGTTCACTACAGCCTCCACCTGTTAGGTCCAGGCTATTCTCCTGCCTGAGCCTAGCTGGGTAGGAGAGTAGCTGGGACTACAAGCATCCGCCACTACACCCAGCTAATTTAAGTTTTTTAATGCATCTTTGCCTAGGCATGTTTTTCTTACACTTCTGATTTCCAGCATTAGATTTCACACACATGCATACATACAAACACACTGAATTCTTGTAAAATAGATTATAGGAGGAGGTGCTACTATGTGGTGCTTGGCTGGTGAGAGTACTTTCTGGTGCTCCAATCCCTATGATTTAAAACTCGTGTGGCATCTTTAAACCTTATTTTATTTTTAATTGTCCCAACATTGTTTCAGGTAAGCTTGCTTATTCAATTACAAGCACATCTGTAGAGGTCAGTAAATTATCAAGGTCGACAAAGCCTAACCCATGCTGGAGAAGAAAAGTTCACCTGAAATATGATGGTGCCTTCCTCTTGTTTGTATAATGTAAGTCCATAATTTATAAAGTATACATTTACAGTTTTTCATTACATTTGAGGACTCTGGGAATGGTAAAGGAACACCATTGCCTTTTAGTGGCTATTCTCTGTTCTAACCCAGGTTAGCTCAGATCTGATCATGCTAATGAGATGAAAGAAGCACCTGAGATATGGTCTCCATTTTTTCCACTTATGTTTTAATAAAATACGCCAGTATAGTTACACAATAGATTTTTGAAAGTAAATGATTATAAAGTTCATTTTATTCAATATCTAACCAATAATTATACCTGAACTATTGTATCTCTAACAAACATATGCATTGACTGATTTATTTTTTTTTCTTTCCCTCAGTAAATATATAGTTTCCTGGTCTAATAATTAAGAATGTAGCAGTAAGAAATCCAAAGAACACAAATATGGTTCTTGCTGTCAACAAATGTACATTTATATGGGAAAAAATAATTGAGAAAATAAACAAATTGCTGGTTTTGATAAATACTTTTAAGAAATAGGGAATGGCAGCATGAACAGGAATGGCAGTGGAGGAAATATTTAAACTAATGTCTAAAGGATGAAAACAACTAGTAACAAGAAGAATCAGGCAGAAAGAATATCTGGCACAGGGTAATTTCAATGACCCGGCATGAGGTTGAGATTGGCATGTTCACAGTAGAGAAAAAGTTCAATGTTCAAGTATAGAAGGGAAGGATAGTGGAGCACAGAGTAAAGATGAAATGGGAAGGGACCATTAAAGGTCTTATAGGGAGTATGTATTTCTTTTTAGTGCATATGAAAGCACTACAGTATTTTAAACATGGGGCAAAATGATCCAACAACTTTATAAAAGGTTATTCTCACAACCATGTAATGCATAGTTTTGATGACAGAATGTTTTAAATTGCTTTCAGAGTCTTCCAAGCAGAGGATAATAATGGTTAGGGCTATGGAAGTGGAGAGTAATATATGTTCAGACTCTATTTGATTATTCTTGGAAAGAATGCCTCCAAAGTGTTTCTTTTTTTTAAGAGAGGATGAATTGATTAAAGGCTTTCTTGGAGAATAAGTCAGTGTTTTGTTACAAAATATGCACTCTCAAAATCTCAGTAACAACAAAAAATACTTATTATTATTTTTGCTTACTGATAAGTAGGTGAGCTATGACTTTGCTGAATTCCGATGAGTTTGTCTTCATACTTTGGGCTGAGATCAGGTTTGCTTGGTATGTTTTCTCAGCCTCTTCGGAGCAGCAACTACTCAAGGAGTTCTCAACGCAGTTGAGAGAAGTTCCAGAAAGCTAGCAAAACCATTTATGTTAGAGTCTTTCCTCAGATCTGCCACCTTATTCCTTCAAAACACATATTATACACCAGCCTAGCATCAATGTGGCATGAAAATGTACTACGTATTTCAAGTGGAAAAGATGCATGTACACATGGCTAGGGGTATGAATGCATAACTACAATGCAAAGAGAAAGTAAAAAAAAAAAAACTGAGATCAGTGCTCCAACCTACCACACCTAGTAGCTACAATTTTTATCTACTAGTTTCTAAATTTCTCTTCACAGACACACAGAAAATAACTATTTTTTAATATTATAGAAGTTTGACTATTTGAAGGCAGCTATTGATACACAAGTTCCAGTATATTTTCCAAGGAAAATTATCTTGCACTTTTAACCATTCCTCTGGTGTTAGAATATACTAAAATACTTGACATTCTGGCCCCAGTTGTCCTTTCAAGTCTTATATCCCACAGTGTCCAAGCTTTTGCCCATTTATTCAATCACACAAGCAGATTCATGATTCCCTAAATACATCATGAAATTTCAACCTGTCACGCATTTATTCTTGCTATTCCTTTTAGCAAAAATATGTCACCCCCACCATGTCATACTGATAAAATCCTTTCTTTCTTTTTTAATATGACATTCAAATATCAAGTTTATTGTAAAACTTTCTCTGATTCTGCAGGAAGGATTAATAGACTCTTCATCTCTGTATCATTGTACGGTTTTAATGCCATTTATAATGTAGTCATTGGAGGAAGAATGTCTTTTCCTTCTCACAACCATCTTGACTGCTGAAAATACATATACATTTATTTTCATTTGTGACATTAAGAAAGATGCACCTATCAATACTGTGTATAATTTAGCATTCATTAAAGAAAACAGAAATAACCCTAGTATCTTAGACAGAAAATGGTTAAATAGAATTTGCTGTTTAAAATATGTTAGAAATGATGAAGAAGTTTGATTAATTAAGTCTCTGGGAATGATTTTCAGAATACCACAGAAGTAACCTGCCAGGGGCTCTCTTCCTGTGCTCTCAGGAAGAAGGAGAGTGGTAGATTAGAAATCTTATACTGAAATCATTAGTTTCAGAACACGTTGCTCTAGCCATGGTTCAGGGGTCAGTAAGCTGGAGGCAAGATATTATCAGTTATTCCCTCAAAACTAAGACATAGAAACTTGGATTTAGGAATGTTCCAACAGAAATGTCCACATCTCTGCAATCTAGCTTTTCAACAGAAAAAAAGGAGCAGAAACATAGCTTCCATCTAAGTTTTAGCTTTCAAACTTTATATTAGTTCAGTGCATTTAGTTGTGAAAAACACTCACATTTATGTTACTAATCAAAAGAGATTCATAAAAATAGAGATTTTTAACTGTGCCTAAATACACTATGTATGTGATACTTTAGTCCATCTCTTAGTTTTCCCTCCCCTTACCATAAGAACAAGTGACCTGATGGATGGACTAGCTCAAATCTGACAAACATTGCTCCACATGTATCTGCTGGTGCAGGTTTAAGGTATTAAAAACTGTGAGAACACAAAACATTACTCTCTTGGTTTCTTGAGCCTTCTTAAATTGACAGAGTGTAAAGCATAAGCTGGGAAACTTAACACATCTTCCCCACATACATGCCTCCTCTCTTGAGCTAATCCCAATTCTAGGTTCAGAGCAAAGAGTTTCAGAAATCCATACCTATTTTGCTTCACAGGTAAGCAATGATTTGAATTCTGGCACTATGGTTTCTGGAGAGCCAAAAACAAAGGAAAACAAAAAATAAGCAAATGAAACAACATACTCAAAGGGTAATTGAGTAGAATTAAGTTATCATTCCCTAGTTTTAGAATTTACATATTTCGAGGTCAGGACCCAGGGTAAGATCACAAGCTCTTCAAATTACAGAATATTCTCAGTGATTAGCACCTGAAAGGCTTTCCATTATTTTGGTTAAATTTAAATGAATGTGATGATCATTTAACATCTTTTAATTTCACATAGTAAAAGGGCAACATAATAATGTTCAACATAATTTTTGATAATTAGGCATATATAGGTTCAAACCTGGCTTTAGCTCTTATCAAATCTGTTACCATAAGTTACCTAAACTTCCTATTTCTCAGATTTTTAGCTATAATTGAGATATAATATTACCTATCCTGTAGGGCATTTGTAAAATGTAAATTTTTATAAGAAAATGTTATAATGATTAATTAACAAAAGTTAGCTTTTTTATTTCCTTTCTTGTCTTTGCTCTCCTTAAAATCATACATAAACACATGATCTGTTGCAATATATGTCCTCTCATTGTGTGAGATCCAGAATTGAACACAATGCTCTAGATGTGGTTTATCTAACACATCTGTAAAGAAGAGACCACCATAGTAATTCAAATTAGATGTACCTAAACCATCATTATATTATTTGATCAATAATTTATGCCATCGATTTAGATTACACTTAATCCCTAAAGTTTTGGTTATACCAACTGTTTTAGAAACATGTCAATGCTGTATTGGAAATCATACATATTGTATGTTGATCTCTGTCACATTTTGTGTAGTCAGTTTGGACTGTTGCCTCTGCCAGTCAAGATTTTCTTTTATATTGATTCTCCACTTCTATACCTCTTACATTTTAAAACTTCATATCATCCATAAATCCTTTTGTACATCATGATTATCCTCATAAAGGTTTGTACAAAAATTGTTTAAGCCAAGCCTTAGGCAAGGACTTGGATTTTCCATTAGAGATCATTTTTTCACATTGACAACCTTTTTTGGCAACCTGATTACCCAGTTTATTCAATTATCAATTCTCTTAATTATGCTCATTCACCTTAAATCCCTCTACCTCTTTCATAAAAGTGTCATGGTATATTGTGTTAGATAAGTTGAAGAAATACAGATGGGTTTGACATTATAAAATGCAACAATATCCCATTTGGGGAAAGAAAAAAGCCCATAACACTTCAATTAACAGAATATTGATTTGATTTTGTTATTCACATTTCTTTTATCTAGTAAAACATAGACATTTAAGAGCCAGCTGTAATGGTATAGTTATCAGACTTACCACTTTGCTACATATTATTCTTCCTTACAGATTTGCATTATTTAACTGGTATCTTTTAAACAAAGTATAATTCTTGGACTTACTAATGTAAGTCAGAATATTAATAATTATTCAGAGCCACTTTTTTTGTTATAATTATCTGAAGATTGTTCAGCTACATTGAACTTTGAAGGGCTTGAACTCTAAGCTTGAATTTTAAATTTAAGCAAAATAAAACATTCGCTAATGATAGTTTTCTATTAATACCATTCACTAATGGTAGCTTTCTATTAATATTATCTCAATATTGGATAACAATATTGAGAAAATCAGTACCAACTTAACGCACAATATAAACTTCCTAATCATTTTTTAATTAACCTAATTTTGCAGTATGAATCAAGGTTGAGTTAACTGATTAAAGGCAGACATCAAAATGTATATCTGATGAACTTAGGGAACAGGATGAATATGAGGCATCTATTTCAGTAAACTAATTATAAGAGTTTAAATGTCTGTATGTTGGAAGAAGTAAAGAGAAAGGGAGGAGGTTATTTGCATTCGTCACATCTTAAGCCCGGACATAAGAATCACAACTGAGCCTCATGGAGACAGAGTCATAGGCAGAATGGGAAGTGGCAATTATTGCATTCTTTTGATTGTTCTGGTTTGTTGCCATATGTTGGAATAGAATGCTTGGTCTACTTTCGAGGAAGCCCAGCAGAGCTTTGACATATAGGGTGTGCCAAACAGTGCAGGGACAATCTGGTACTTCCATAGGTTTTCATCAGCATTATGTGGATGAAGAGGCACCACATTTGTATAGCCATCAGTGTTTATAAAATCAACAAAAGCTGCAGCAAAAGGGTTGAGGACATCCCAGACAGCATCCTGAAATGAAAAATTAGAGCAAAAGATAAAGACCATGTTATTCATGTCTGTAAGAGTAAATGCTTTTTATGTGTGCACATGAGGCAACCTTTGAGAACGTTCATACTTAACTAGGTAAGATTTTGAGTGAGTCTGAAGAAAATATATGTGGAGCTATAGTGAGGATCTATTATAATTTTGAATATTACTATTAATACGATATATTATTTACTCACAAGTAATATAGGACAGGGGAAACCAAAGTTGAATTTTTTTTTTTTTTTACAAATTATTACTTATCCTAAAATAAATAATTCTTGCTAAATAATTTTTAATTTAGGTTATGTCTTCTGGTCCAGCCTCTATAGCTGTTAAAATACTTTTATGCATTTTCAATAAATATAAGGCAGGCTGTTTCTCATTTTTTAACTCCTTTAGGATAGAAATCATATTGTATTCACCTTTGTTTCAACACTCATCACACTGTGGAATATACTACGTGTTCAATAAATCTTTTTATTGTAAATATTAAATGTATGACATAAAGCTTTTGAGTAAAATGTTAACACATAACTCTATTCACAATGAGAGTATATGTCTTTTCCCTGCATCTACTTTCCATGGAAAGTGAGACAGATAACTTAACCTACAGGCAACAAAAGAAGCAGAAATTTGAGTTTTCTCAACATCAGAATCATTATATTTTAGAAATAATAACTATGTGTACTCAAAATTCAGTTATAAAAAATAATGTAGACTGATTTGCCAATAATATACAGCTCAAATTTGAATTTTAAAGTTTATACTTTATAACATAGTCCTGAATCCTATGAAAATAAATGTGTGTCTATTATAATGAATTAAGAATATAAACATGATTATTTGAGACAGTTAAAAGCAGAAGTTCTCAGTTATTATTATTATTATTAATATCATGTTTTTATGTTAATGTGTCAGTAGTGAAAAGTAGGTCACCTATTTGTGTATTTTTTGATGTGTTGTATTATATCCTGTGATCATTTTCTCAGATGGTTCCTCGTGTGTTCATATTGTCCTCGTGTGAACATATTGATGTTCACATTGTCTTTCTATTTTTGTTTTCCTTACTTAAACAAAACAAAACAAAAGAATGCTTATTCTAATTTCATTTTTTCCTTCCATGTCTTATAAAATCAAATAGGGTGTAATTTTGCTGAGCATTATTTTCACAATTGAAAAAAAAATGGTAAATCTTTTAAACAACATTTTAACAAACTCAGTAGTAGTCTTTGATTTAAAACAAAAAAGAAAAAAATTAGAAGCTACTCTTTCAAGCCAGAAAGGACTCCAAAGAAATTAAAGATCTGTCAACGAGTCTGGTTAATAAAATATACTATCACTAAGGCAAAAATACTAAGAAGAAATTGGGTGAGAAAAACATATTGGAAGTTAAGATAGCAATTCAGAATATGTCTATGCTTTCAGATCATAAATCTGTAAACACTTTATATGTGTGTGAATGATGTATTCAAATAATCAAGCAGTTTTTTGATATGTTATTTAATTCTCTGATGAAAAACATACAGCCTTAAATCAGCCAAAACTTATCTAATTTAATTTTAATATTTTCATACAAAATATCTGGGAGACACAGTATTTAAGAGTTAAAGAAATATTTAATAAACTATAATAAACTGCAATTTTTATAATCGAGATGGTGATTCAAAAAGAAAAACATGATGTCAATTAATTCAAGGAGATGTCATTATCGAAGATGTTTATAATAGTAAAGAAACATTAAAAGTTTAATTATACTTCACTGTTCAAAGTGGGAAGAAGACAATAATAAAAATAATAAAATATTGAAGTATTTTTTCTTTTATTAAAATAAATTACACGTTGGTTGTCACGTACTTTTTCAAGTAAAATATTTTACTTTTGTATAAAGCATGCAAGCCTAGGCCAGGTGTGCTGGCTCACGCCTGTAATCCCAACACTTTGGGAGGCTGAGGCAGGTGGATTACTTGAATTCAAGAGACCAGCCCAGGTAATGTAGCAAAACCCTGTTTTCACAAAAAAAAAATACAAGAATTATCCATGTGTGGTGGTGTGCTCCTCTAGTCCCAGTTATTAAGGAGGCTGAAATGGGAGGATCACCTAAGACCAGGAGGTCGAGACTGCAGTGAACCATGAGCTGCCACTGCATATATCTGTTTCTCATTTGTATGTCTTCTTTTGAGAAATATCTGTTTAGATATTTGCCCATTTTTTAAATTTATATTTTAAGGTCAGGGGTACATGTGCAGGATGTGCAGGTTTGTTACATAGGTAAACATGTGTTATGGGAGTTTCTTATACAGATTATGTCATTACCCAGGTAATAAGTCTAGTATCAATTAGTAATTTTTTCCTGATCCTCTTCCTCCTCACATCCTCCACCTTCTGATAGGCTCCTGTGTTACTCAGCTCTATATCCATGTGTTCTCATCATTTAGCTCCCATTTATTAGTGAGCGCCTGTCATATTTGGTTTTCTGTTCCTGGATTAGTTTGCTAAGAATAATGGTCTCCAGATCCATCCATGTTCCTGCAAATGACATGATCACCCAAATCCTCAACAAAATACTGGCAAACTGAATCCAAGTTTTAGAACATCAAAAACTTATCCACCAAAAAAAAAAAAAAAAAAAAAACTTATCCACTGTGATCAAGTAGCCTTCATCCCCAGGATGCAAGGTTGGTTCAACATATGTAAATCACTAAATGTGATTCATCACATAAACAGAACTAAAGACAGAAGCCACATGGTTATCTCAATAGATGCAGAAAAGGCTTTCAACAAAATTCAACATTTCTTCATGTTAAATACTTTCAATAAACTAGGTATTGAAGGAGCATACCTCAAAATAATATGACAAACCCACAGCCAACATCATACCAAGTGATCAAAAGCTGGAAGCATTCCTCTTGAAAATGGCACAAGCCAGGGATGCCTTCTCTCACCACTCCTATTCAACGTGGAATTGGAAGTTCTGGCCAAGGAAATCAGGCAAGAGAAAATTATTTGCCCATTTTTAATTGAATTATCAGGTTTTTTTCTGTTGAGTTGTTTGAGCTTCTTATATATTCTGGTTATTAATCCATTGTCAGATGGATAGTTTGCAAATATTTTCTCCCATTCTGTGGGATGTCTCCTCACTTTGTTAATTGTTTCTTTTGCTGTGCCAAACTTTTTAACTTTATGTGATCCCGTTTGTCTATTTTGGCTTTAGTTGCCTGTGCTTGTGGAATATTAAGAAATCTTTGCTCAAACCAAAGCCTTAAAAAAAAAAATTTAAAGCAGTTTCATAGTTTGAGATCTTAGATTTAAGTTTTTAGTCCATATTGGTTTGATTTTACTATATGGTAAAGAATAGGGGACTAGTTTCATTCTTCGGCATGTGAATATACAGTTTCCCAGCACCATTTATTGAACTGACTGTGCTTTCCTCAATGTGTATTCTTGATACCTTTATTGAAAATGAGTTCACTGTAAATGTATAAATTTATTTCTGTGTTCTCTATTCTTTTCCATTGATCCACGTGTCTGTTTTATGCCAGTACTATGCTCTTGTGGTTACTATAGCACTCTAGTATAATTTGTAGTCCAATAATGTGATTCCTTCAGTTTTGTTTCTTTTGCTTGGGGTGGCTTTGGCTATCCTGGGTATTTTGGCATTCAATATAAATTTTAACATTTTTTTTCTAATTATTTGAAGAACATCATTGGTATTTTGATAAGGATTGCATTAAATCTGTAGATTGCTTAGAGTAGTATGGACATTTTAACAATATTAATGCTTCCAATCTATGAACATGGAATATCTTTTCAATTTTTGTGTTCCTTTTAATTTCTTGTATCAGTGATTTATAGTTTTTCATAATAGAGATTTTTCCCTTCTTTGGTTAAGTTTATCCCTACGTGTTTTATTTTATTAGAAGCTACTGTAGCTGGGATTTCTTTTTTGATTTCTTGTTCAAATTGTTTCTCATTGGCATACGGAAATGCTATTGATTTTTGTGTGTTTGTTTTGTATATTGCAATTTTACTGAATTTGTTTATCAGTTCCAATAGTGTTTGGTTTGTCCCAGTATAAGATCATATCATCTACAAACAAGAATAATTTACTTCTTCATTTCCAATTCAATAGCTCTTTATTTATTTATGTTGTCTCATTGCTCTAGGACTTTCTGAATACTATTCAAAATAATAGTTAATAAAGTGATGAGAGAAGTATGCAAAATCAGCAATTTCCACCTACTTTAAAAGTATGTCTTTCAAAATACAGTCTTTTAGGGCAACAGATGCTATCACAGATCCTCCCTAGATTCACTGAACAATAGTTTTCTGTTCCATCCTACAGGTTCCCCTCCATGAAAGTCTCTTAATACCAATAAGATTCATGTAGGCTATGACAGAGGTGGCTTTGTAGGTGCATAACCTATGCAGTTGCACAGGTCTCTGTGCCTAGAAGGACCACATGCTTGGTTTATCACTCTGCTATACCACTTAAAGGTCTTAATAGTTTTTGGATGATGACTCCACATTTCATTTTGCCCTGGACACCACAAATTATGATCATTCTTGGGCCCTAGGGAGGAGAATTTAATCTCTATTGCAGAAAGGCTCATTGAGCTCTGTTACTTCCTTCAGAGATTGTGTGTAGTAGCTGTGCTGTATAATCAGCTGGGCCCACAACAGGAAATTATCCCATCTTTCTTTTCCCTGGTAACACAATTTGACTGCACCTCACTTTATGATTCACACTGCAGTCTCTCATTTTCCTCCTTCAGGGTTTCCCCACTGTCATAGAGGTGTACTCTGACCAATGAGCTATGTGAGAAGCAAAGGTGGATAAATTCTTCTTTTGCCTCTCTGGTAAGAGAATAATTTGAGACATAGTGTTTGCATATGACCTCGGCAGAAGCTTCTTCTGTGACAGCTATCTCTGTTTTCTGACAAAATTAAAGGCTTGGTAATACACTTACTTATGTTATTTTCCTTCTTTCTCTACAATACAGAAATAAAGCAATAACAATAAAGATTGTCCTCAAGCTTTTTTTTTTTTTTTTTTTTTTTTTTTTTTTTTAACGGAGTCTAACTCTGTCGTCCAGTTTGGAGTACAGTGTTGTGATGTCGACTCACTGCCACCTCTGCCTCCCAGGTTCAAGGGATCCTCCTGCCTCAGCCTACCCAGTAGCTGGGACTACAGGCACTCACCACCAAGTTTGGTTAATTTTTGTAATTCTTAGTACAGACGGGGTTTCACCATGTTGGCCAGGGCTGTTCTCGAACTCCTGACCTCAGGTGATCGGCCCACCTAGAGCTTCCAAAATGCTGGGATAACAGGCATGAGCCACCACGCCCAGCCACAAGCTATTTTTAAGATACCCAAACAAAGATATTCAGGGACAGTGAAAATGTCCAAATAATGGTTCTGTTCTTTAAATAAAATATTTAGGTATTAATGAAAGTAATAAAATAATGACATAGGAATAACATCACTAATAGTTATGGTAATAAGCCAACTATTTGTCTATGACTTCATGAAACCATTCATGTTCTGCAAACAACTACTGCCTTCCCAAATGTTTCATTTAGATACACTATTCCTGATACTATTAGTCATTTGAATTCCAATTGACAATTCATAAAATATATGCATTAATTTTATTTCATATATTTTAAAATATTTCCCACAGAATTCACAGTATTTTTGAAAAAAAAATTGAATATTAAGTAATTCAAAAATAATTTAGCCTTATGTGTAATATTTGACAGGGCAAAGTCTATATTAACTACAAAATGTTCACTTATTGTATGCAAAAGGAATAAAGTGAAATATATCTTTATAAAAAAAAGAAATTATCCACTTGGGTCAATGTGTAAGAAAGTAAAATTAAAGTTTGTGTTTAATATAGATTCTCTTGGGTCCAAGTCTATGTCAATATGAAATAAACATTTTACCAATGCATTTATGTTAGCAAAAGCAAGTATATAGATAAAATTAGTGTGTACATTAAATGAATGCAATTATGTAATGAAGTGACTTTACTACTGCTCCTTTGCTATAGGTCTCTGTGCCTAGAAGGACCACATACTTGGTTTTAACCCTCTGCTGTACCACTTAAAATCTTTAATAATATTTGGACAATGAGCTCACATTTTATTTAGACTTGGGCACCACAAATTATGGTCATTCTTGAGCCATAGGGAGAAGGATTGAACATCTATTGCAGAAAGGCTCATTGAGCTCTGTTACTTCCTTCTGAGTTTTATTGTTTAAGAAACATCCAGCAACAGCACAATGCCTTAAGCATTATACTTCTATTCTCACTTTCTTGTTCAAGACCTTACTTTCCATGCCAGTTACAATTTCTAAATGTGTAATTCATTTGAGGTTCTGTAACCAAAGTTAGGGATAGGAATTAAAGAATGACAATCTTTAATCTGTCCTTGTGATAGTTTGCTGAGAATGATGGTTTCCAGCTTCATCCATGTCCCTACAAAGGACATGAACTCATCCTTTTTTATGGCTGCATAGTATTACACAGCATGTTCTCACTCATAGCTGGGAATTGAACAATGAGAACACTTGGACACAGGAAGGGGAACATCACACACCTGGGTCTGTCGTGGAGTGGGAGGAGGGGGGAGGGATAGCATTAGGAGATATGCCTAATGTAAATGACCAGTTAATGGGTGCAGCACACCAACATGGCACATGTATACATATGTAACAAACCCGCACATTGTGCACATGTACTCTAGAACTTAAAGTATAAAAAAAAATGATTACCAGAACATTATCTCTTGCATTCTCTGTGTTTCCTATATAATATGTTGATAAATGTCCTTTTTCTCCACCTCATTTAAAAGTCACACTTCCCATTGTTTCTTTCTACTCAACGTTCAAGTGGCAAAAATTACTGGCACAGTATTTTCTTACTAAAGATTAACACGGCCGGGCGCGGTGGCTCATGCTTGTAATCCCAGCACTTTGGGAGGCCGAGGCGGGTGGATCATGAGGTCAGGAGATCGAGACCATCCGGCTAACATGGTGAAACCCCGTCTTTACTAAAAATACAAAAAATTAGCCAGGTATGGTGGTGGGCACCTGTGGTCCTAGCTACTGAAGAGGCTGAGGCAGGAGAATGGCGTGAGCCCGGGAGGCGGAGCTTGCACTAGACGAGATTGCGCCACTGCACTCCAGCCTGGGCGACAGAGTGAGACTCTGCCTCAAAAAAAAAAAAAAAAAAGATTAACACATTTTTGTTTATTTCACTGTTAAGTAAGTAGTAACTTGGAAGGGGACCTGGATTAGAAAACAGGAAAAATGTCCAGTAATGCCAATCAACATTCCACCTTGGACAAGCTCCTCAATTTCAGTGGGCTTTAATTTTCTAATTTAAATAATGAAAATCTTACTTTTGTGACATATTTTTGTAATTGCTATGATCAAAATTCCTGATAGCCTCAATCAAGCTTTTCTTCAATTAAACATATACAATGCTAAATGAATATACATTTTATAGGAAAGGAAGCCAACAAAACCCAAGTGTTATCCCAGATCATTTATATTTCATACTCAAATGAAATAGACAGCATCTTCTACTTAGTGCATATTTTTTTCAGTGAAAGAGATACTTCTCCAGGTATTTTGATAGAATACATCTTACAAAGAATTTGGGGACTTTCATAAGTGTGGAAAGATTAGAAGCACAGGGATCACAGAAATTGTCTCAGTAATCTTAGCACTTACAATACCAAGAAGAGTGATTCTATAAACCAATGGAACAGAACAGAGGCCTCAGAAATAACGCCACACATCTACAACCATCTGATCTTTGACAAACCTGACCAAAACAAGTAATGGGGAAAAGATTCCCTATTTAATAAATGGTGTTGGGAAAACTGGCTAGCCATATGCAGAAAACTGAAACTGGACCCCTTCCTTACACCTTGTATCAAAACTAACTAAAGATGGATTAAAGATTGAACGTAAGACCTAAAACCATAAACACCCTAGAAGAGAATCTAGGCAGTGCCATTCAGTAGCATATGTAAAATCTAAAAGTAAAACTCCAGACCTGCACACATATGCTTCCAATTGATGGGATCCAGCCACAAGTTTGATTTCAAGTGGATTCTATGACATCTAACTTTGAGGCTTTAGCTTCTGAGGAACAGGACAAAATTTAGAAGTAAGAAAATATCCATCACAGGCCATACCTTTGAATACTCACTGTTCATATGTTCCTTTCCGTTCATATTTATCTTTTAAGCAGTGACAAAAATAACATCATCTTGTTTCTGCCTAACATGCATCTATTCTTCTTTTAAATAAAGACTTTCTCAGGTTCCCCAAAATAGAAGACCTAAAGTCCTGCCTTTATTGATGTCTGAGTAATATTCATTTTTTATGATTAATTCACAATTTTCCTTTGATACTATGTCGTTTACAGACTAAATTCGAGGTATGACCACCGTTGATGCAAGATTGTAGAAAAATGGTAAGAAAGAATGGTTAATACATACAAATATATACATAACAAAAATTAAAAATATATATATATTCAAAACCACTATAGCTCTTTTTTTTTTTTCAACTAGACAACAACCTACAGTTGTTAAATAAAATGTTCTTTCACTACCTATTCTCTATCTTTGCTTTCAGTGAACAGCTCAGTTGGATATGGTTCTTGAGCTTATGTGATAATAAAATTTTATTTCTGAATAATCTAAGCCATAAATGATCCTTTCTACATTGTGTTGCTGTGATCCTTCACTAACATTTACCTGAGGAGATAGAAGTACTGATGGACAATTCAGGGAATTCCCTGAATTCCACAAATCAATCTTAACCTTACTGTTAAGTTGGAACATTGTAGAGAGGGAATACATATTCATATTCTAAGTAAGTGCTCACTGTGTGATAAGACGATTCTAATGTAATCAAACTACTAACAGGTGAATGCCCAGTTTTTCATGCAAGGTGCAAGAGCAGAGGCACAATATTGGCCTCTTACACCCATAGGTTGGGAATACAGCACTGAATGTAGCCTGGTCAAACTCAGTAAAAGGAAATCAGTGTTTTTTGAGCTCATACAAAACATTAATCTCGTAATTGTATTGCTAGTTAGTCCACAAACCCATTGGCCAAGCATTAGTGTGGCAGAGAGAAGACTGACTGACATTCTGAGAATGGGTTAGCCTCTTTATCCAATTCTTATAAGCTGCATATGCAGTAAATGCACTTTAATGAGCATTTATATGAATAAAGTAGTTGTCCTTACATGTTATGTTCATTATCTTCTCCAGAATTCCTTGTCACACATCTCCTAATTTTGCTTTTCTTGTCCCCACCCCAACGTCCCATTTATAACCATCATTCCCATCAAAAGGTTTTGGTAACTAATCCCTCAGTATTGCCTTTATAGGCAATTTATTCCAGGTAATTACAAGAGATGTTTTAAATAACTATTGTTCCGTTGCATACAATGGATGTCCAGTGTGCCAAATTATTTTAGCATTATTTTATTTTAGCATAATTATACTCTTCGAATCTAACCATCTTAGAATTAATTCCAGTACCTAATTCTGTACCAGTAAGTTAGAAAAAAAAAAAAAAAAAAAAAAAACAGTACTTTTCTTAGTCCATTCATGCTACTGTAACAAAATAGCTTAGACTGAATAATTTTTTAAAAATCAAAAATTTAATTCTTACAGTTATGGAGACTGGAAAGTACAAAATTAAGGCACCAGCAGGTTTGATATCTGGTAAGCACGCTCTATCTCCAAGACGGAGACTTCTTGCTGCATCTGACATGGTGGAAAAGGGGAAAAAACAACAACAACGACAACAGCAACAAAAAACCCAAATAAATGAAGTGTCCTCACACTGTAGAAAAGATGGACAGAGTGACAGCTCTCTGAAGCCTCTTTTATCAGGGCATGAATCTTAAAAGCAGAACTCTCATGACTTAATAACATCTGAGAAGGCTCTACTTCATAATACTAATGCATTGGAGACTAAGTTTTAATGTGAATTTTGAAGGATCACAAGCCTCCAAAGAATAGCAGTATTTAAGCTATTTAAAGGAAGAATAGGTTTAACTCAGGGAAATACGGGGCTACACAAAAGTCTGAAGGTTGGGAAGCAAATAATATAGGAACTGCTTTCAGAGAAAATGGCTACTAATAGAGGCCACCTCTAAGGTTCTCAGGTACCCAGAGTACTAAAGTAATAATTAAGTGGTGTGCAAAAATGGCTTGAAATCACTACCAGAGAATAATGGCTACTCCTTATCCCTATATCTTCCAGATATCACATGAGTGACTTTCATTGGAGTATATCAAAAGAAGTCCTGCTGACAACAAGGACTGGGAAGTGTGCTTTTCAGATTTCACTTCCTTGGGGTACATTAGAAAACACAGAATTGCAGGTTGATGATTATTTATTAAGCCAAATATTACATTAGCAAATGCAAATTGACTATTTATATTTTTATTATTTATTCTACACTTGTATCTTGGCATTCAGGTACGAAGAAGAACTTTCCCTACCCAATGCCATAACTGGGTCGGTATACAACCATGAGTTATTTTTAAAATCCAGTCTGTGAAAATTCATTGCAGTCATTATTCCTTTTGATTTCAAAATTGTGCCAAAATTAAGAAGAGTCAGTTCTTGTGTCTCTTTGAATTGTTACAATTTGTCTATGAGCATTTCTTTGTTTTCTGAAAGAATAAGGTGCTTCATGTTCATTTTGTACTTTCCCTGTACCAGACTGGGCCATGTAATAGAAAACAGTGTTTAAAAGCCAAATTCTGGCTGTTAATGTATTCATGAAAATTGTAATTTTATGGTTTTTAATTTTCTACCATGAATATAGATGAAATATATGAATATTTAGTCTGAAAATGAAGATGACAATTTTATTAAAAACCAAAATTACAAGTTCCTCAAGAAAAGAAAAAAAGACAGTGAGTTTATTCAATATTATAACAATATAAGAGCCATGACACCAAGTGCAATGGAGAATCCTTTAGAAAATTATGGATTGCAAAAGATAACAAATAATAAAACATCTCATGTACCCCATAAATGTCTACACTTACTATGTACCCATAAAAATTAATAAAACTAAATTTAAAATAATGAAGCATATTTAACTATGATAAAAAATAAATTTGAATGTGATATTTATACAATAAAATATTTCTGTGCCATTGCAATGAAAATGATATAAGATTAGATAAAAGGAGGTTGTTCTTGATAACTAAAAATAAACCTGTTTAAGTAGTTGCTCTATAGTACAGTGTTATGATGTCTACAACTGTTTTCAAATTGTTTAGCAAACACACATATACATATATACTCATATAAAGTGAGGAAATGAATACAACAAGTATTAACAATTGTTATAGTATTATATTGTTATATTATTGTATATTATTGTGTTGTTATATTATTATATTGTATTAACAATTGTTGAAAATAGGTGAAATTATACTGTTTATCTTTGTTCTATTTTTCAACTTCTCTGTGTTTTCTGAATTTCTCAAAATAAAAAGATGAAGAAAAAAAGAGTAAGGCATCTCTTTATTCACTAACATAGAAAGATTCCCAAGATACATCATTTAATGGAAAATATATGCTCTAGGCCAGTTTGCAAAATATGTCACCATTAATTTACCCATACAAAATATGTCAATAATTATATGGTTTTCATATATCTTACTTAGAACCATTGCCTTCAGAGAATAAATACATGCATTGAAGAAAACTATATCAAAATCACAAAGTGGCACATGTATTTGGAATTAAATTAGTAATATAATTGGTAAGTTTAATGGAAAGCATAATTTCATTCCATTTTAGGTTAAAAAAGGTAAATAAAGCTTTAATTCTATAATCTAGTGTTTAAGAGAGCATAGAACTATTAACAAGACTACTCACTGTATTCTAATTCTAGAACAATAAAAATGATTAGCGAAAAATCATATGACTTAAGTACCATGTGCTTGTTTATTTTTCAGGTGCGAAGACTGAGGCACATAGACGTTAAGTAACTTGTTCAAAAATCACACAGATAGTAAATGGCATGATTCCATTTCAGAGTTTATTTATGAAGTTAGTTCTACATTACTATTCTAAATGGCTACGTTAGGTATTTGCTTCTTAACCAACAACTTACAAATTATATCAGATTCAATACACTGCATTATGGATGTTTTTTTTTTTTTCTTTTCTTCTAGTGAAGTCAAGGTATAAACACATAAAATTACATATATTTAAGGTGTACAATGTGATGTTTTTATGTATATGTGCATTGTGAAATAATTGCCAGAATCAAATTAATAAACATCTCCATTACCCCAAGGAGTAACCATTTTTTGTGTGTGTATAGTAAGAGCACTTATCTGCTCTTAGCAGATTTCAAATGTACAATGCAGTATTATTAATGACAGTTACCAGATGCACATGTTACATTTAAAATATTTTAAAATAGAAGTTCAAAATCATTAAAAAGCCAGTGAATATGAGTAGTTATTACACATGAAATTTTGAAATAAGACATTTTAAGATCTTAGCTGTCTATTGGAGGAAAAAAACATATTTTTAAAGAACTACCTATAGAGTTTTAAAAATTATATATCATCTAACCTTCAAAGTTGTCAGTGTTTCTAATGTAGTGTCACATATGCTGTAGGTTTGGTAGGTCTCTGTTGTTTCTATGGTTGTAATTATATAAATATAAAAAAAATATTCATCATCTAAAAATCTACTCTTCTTACAATGTTGCTTCTCCAAATCATAATATTAAGCAACATTATTAGTCATTTCAACTGCTGATTAATTAATGACTTGCCAAAATTGCAGAAGAAAGTTTAATATCTGAGGAGCAGTGTATGTAAAGGTGCTAAAAATCGTTTTCAAAACAAACCCACACAATATAAACAAATTCAAGGTTGTGAATCTTAAATGTTTATTTACAAATATTGATAGTTTCTAACTGTTTACTCAAAATCCATTTTCCCTTCCTTTCCTGTGGACAAGATTGCCTGCGTAGAGACCACATCTGTGCACCTTTAACACATCTAGTACGGTCAGGTTAATACACTGTTGGCTTTGGTCTGTGAACCAGTAACATCCTGCCAGCCCTTGGTTGTAGTCAGCACAAAGGTTTCTCCTGGAATGGAGTTTAAATATGTTTTTTTAAAACAGTCTGTAATGTTCTTCATTAAGCTACCAAAATAAGATGTATTTTTTAGTTGTACCCTCTAAGGAATCATGGCAAATACATTAAATCAATTCCAAAGATATTCTGGGAAAAACATCCATGGATGGTGCTCCTAATAAATATTGGGAAGCTCATAATATATTCCAGAACTCTGAGAATCAGCTAAAATAGGGGTCCTAAACCCCAGGGCCGTGGACCTGTACTGGTCCTTGGCATTTTAGGAACCTGGATGCACAGCAGGAGGTGAGTGGCAGGTGAGTAGGAAAGCTTCATCTGTATTTATAGTCGCTTACCATTACTGGCTTTGCTGCCTGAGCTCCACCTCCTGTCAGGTCAGCGGTAATGGCATTAGACTCTCACGGAAGCACGAATCCTATTGTGAACTGCACCTCTGAGCTATCTAGGTTGTGCATTTATTATGAGAATCTAATGCCTGATGATCTCAGATGGAGCTGAGACAGTAAATCTAGCTCTGGGGAGCAGCTGCAAATACAGATAAACATTTGCAGACAGGCCTGGATGCACCAAGACCATAATAAATCAACTGCTGGCAGACTCATATCAAAACCCTATCAGCGAGTGACAGGTGACAAACTGCATCTAGTGGCAGGCTTTAGAGCTGCAAGTGAGCTGATATACTTCAATGATGCAGCTGCATCCAGTTGGCAGACTTTAAGTCAGAAGTTGACAGTTTTTTAGTCCACACATGACCTGCTCATTATTTTCTTCACCGCTTCCATGGGCACTGCTTTCACACACTACACACTTGTCTCAGTCACAGTTTTGGTAAGCCCACAAGCTAATCCTAGCCAAAATAAGTGAAAAACAGTCATTACTGAAGAGCTTATTTGAAAAGGGGGAAAGACCAATGATGAGACAGCAGAAAAGTCTAAGGCTGCCAAGAAAAAGAAAGACGCATTTAAAAGAAAATACCAAGAGTCTTACTTAAATTACGGGTTCACCATAACTGTTGATTCACATTCTCCTAGCCTGTTTTGTATAATATGTGGCGACTGGCTATCCAAGGAAGTCATGAAATGTTCAAAACCGCTTCACCACATGGAGACCAAGCACCTTGCATTAAAAGACAAGCCTTTGAAGTTTTTCAGAAGAAACAAAAAAAAAATATGTGAATACAAAGAACAGAAACAGTTATTGAAGACCACCACTTCATCAAACGTGTCTTCACTGACAGCATCATTCTCTAGTGGCTAACTGCATTGCTAACGCTAAGAAGTTCTTTACTATTGGTGCAGAGTTGATCCTGCCTGCTGCTAAGGACATTTGTCCTGAAATTTTAGGAGAGTGTGCAGTTCAAAAGGTGGTATGGTTTCCTCTT
Source organism: Macaca thibetana thibetana (assembly GCF_024542745.1). Taxonomy (NCBI): domain Eukaryota; kingdom Metazoa; phylum Chordata; class Mammalia; order Primates; family Cercopithecidae; genus Macaca; species Macaca thibetana. The sequence goes on along the minus strand of NC_065581.1, from coordinate 64,303,244 downwards.
TTGGCTAGCACGATAACCTGGTGAATTGATGAAATGGTGGAGGATACTGAGGTACAATTGTTGGAAAGGATTAATGAGTAACTGTGGTATGCAAATCAGGTTGACATATCTATAGATATTCACAAGGCAACAACGCTTGTTTCTGTGCAATATATTTCTCAGGAGGATGTACATGAGGATATGTTATGCGCACTTTTGTGGTCAACAAACCCGACAGCTGTAGAACTACTCAAGTCTTCGAATTATTACATATCAGGAAAACTGAACTGGTAATTCTGTGTTGGTATATTTATGGAAGGAGCGGCTACCATGACTTGACAGCTTTCTGGTTTCTCTAGTCAAAAAGGGCACTTCTGGATGTGATTCCACACACTGTGTTATCCCTAGAGACATGCTGGCTAGCCAAAATATGTCACACGAACTTAACAACCATTTGCAGAATGTGATTAAAATTATCAGTCATATTAAAGTACATGCTCTTAACTTATGTGTATTTGTGTAGCTCTGCGAGGAGATGGACACAGAGTACACATGTTTTCTCATACTCAGAGGTGAGATGACTTTCTAAAGGTAGGTTACTGGTCAGAGTTTTTTAGTTCAGAGAGCCACTCCAGATTTCTTTTATTTCACAAAAGCAGTCACCACTGGCAACACATTTCATTGACACATTGACACAAAATGGTTCGCAAAACTTGCTTACCTGTGTTACATATTCCACCTGCTCAACAAACTCAATCTGTCGCTTCAGAGGAGAATGACAACTGTGTTCAAGTCAGCAGATAAAGTGGCAAAGTCAAACTAAAATTATGGGGGAGACAAATGAACATTGGGATTTTTGATAAGTTTCAAACATCAGCAGAGATTTTTAAAGAGACAGCCTGGACCTTCTTTTTTTCCAACTGGTGCATGATAATCTCTCTCAGATTTAAAAGAGTTTGAGCATTACTTCTTAACCACAAAAGACTCCTGAACTGGGAGGAAATAGATCGTGACCCATTTGTGAATAAGCCAGGTAAATCGACTTTTTTGTGCTAGAAGAGGATCAACTGCTTGAGACTGTGAATGATGGTGGCCTTAAAAGTACATTTGATAAAACTTCAAATCTCCATTGTTAGGAATTACAGTCAAAATGAAATATTCTGAGATTGCCTCAAAAGCATTCATTTCCAACATTTTCTTCTTCCATTTCCAACATCATATCTTTGTGAAGCAGAGTTTTCCAGCGGCAGCAAGCAAAACAAGATTATGGAGTAGACTGGTCATAAGCAAGACACTTTGGGAGTCACTGTCTCCCATCACCCCCAAATGGGGCTGTCTAGTTGGAAGAAAACAATCTCAAAGCTCCCAGTGATTCTACATTATGGAGTGTCATATAATTATTTCAATGTAACATTATTACAATGTAATGATAAAGGAAATAAAGTGCAGAATAAATGTAATGTGCTTCAATCATCATAAGACCATTTCCTCCCCTTCCCCTTGGTCCATAGAAAAAATGTCTTCCACAAAACTGGTCCCAGTGTCAAAAATATTGGGGACCATTGAGCTAAAAGACTCAAAAAAGAAAACCCCATTAGAGGAACTATAGGATATACAGCAACAGACTTAAAATCTCCCAAAGGACAAAGGGAAAAATATATTTAAGAGATCATGAAATAAATATATGAAATGTAAAGAAAAAATTCAAGAACAAAAATACAGACTTTTTTTGGTAAAATGAATAGTTTGCATAAGACAATAGACTGGGTAGAGATTAAGAAAGAATATCTAACTGGAGGGAAAGACTTGGGAAAGTTTCCCAAGCTTGGCAAAGAGAAATGAGATAAAACATTTGAAAGTTAATCAAATACATCATAGATTGAGTATCTGCAGCCTATTTTCTAAACGTTTCTATCCACATGCAATACTTGCTGTACATCAATGGGGTACATGTGGTATATTGATACATCCATACAATGTGTTATCAAATCAGAGTATTTAGGATACATCATCTTGAATATTTATTATTTCTTTTTGTTGGGAACATTTGAAACCTTCTCTTTTGAACATTCTGACATATAAAATAAGTTGTTGTTAACTATAATCACCCTACTCTACTATCAAGCAACAGAAATTATTCCTTCCATGTAACTGTGTTTTTACTTATTAACCAAGTTCACTTCACCCCTTGCACCCAACCTAGCCTCTGGTAACTATTATTCTACTCTCTACCTCCATGAGATCAATTGTTTTTTAGCTTCTACATATGAGTGAGAACATGAAATATTCAGCTATGTATGTCTGGCTTATGTCACTTAATAAAATGACCTCTAATTCCATGTATATTGCTGCAAATGACAGGAGTGTATCCTTTATGTGTGACTAAATAGTATCCCATTGCATATATATATATGACAATTCTTTATTCATTTATTTTTTGACAGACACTTAGACTGATTTCACATTTCGGCTATTGTAAATAGTGCTGCAATGAACATGTAGGTAAAAATATTCATTTCATATACCCATTTCCTTTCCTTTGGATGAGTACCCAGCAGTGGGCTTGCTGAATCACATAGTAGTACTACTTTTAGTTGTGTGAGAAATTTCCATGCTGTTCACCATAGGGGCAGTACTAATTAACATTTCGGTAATGTGTAAGTTTCCTTTTCTCTACATCCTCACGAGCATTTGTTGTTTTCTGACGTTTTAATAATAGCCATTTTAACTGGGATGAGATGATAACTCACTGTGTTTTTGATTTACATTATTTTGGTGATCAGTGATGTTGAACATGTTTTCATATACCTTTTGGTGATTTTTATTTCTTCCTTTAAGAAATGTCTATTCAAATCCAGTACTTTGGGAGGCCAAGGCAGGCGGATCACGAGATCAGGAGATCGAGAACATCCTCGCCAACGTGGTGAAATCCCGTTCGTCCTAAAATACAAAAAAAAAGTTAGCCGGGTGTGGTGGCGCACGCCGGTAGTCTCAGCTACTCAGGAGGCTGAGGCAGGAAAATCACTTGGGCCTGGGAGGCGGAGGTTGCAGTGAGCCGAGATCGCACCACTGCACTCCAGCCTGGCGATGGAGCAAAACTCCATCAAAAAAAAAAAAAAAAAAAAAAAAAAAAAAAAAAAAAAAAAAAAAAAAAAGCTATTTCGATCATTTGCTTACTTTTTAATGGGATTATTTGGATTGTTGTTGTTGAGTTGTTTGAGCCCATTGAATAACCTGGGTATTAGTCCTTTGTCAGATGAATATTTTGCAAGTATTTTTTTTTCCCATTCTACAGGCTGACTCTTCATTCTGTTGTTTCTTTTGCTAGCCAAAAGGTATTTAGTTTAAAATAGTCTTATTTTTCTACTTTTATTTTTATCTCATGTGCTTCTAAAGTCTGAACCACGCAGTCTATGCCTATACCAATGTCCTGAAATATTTTTCCTGTTTCGTTCTGATAGTGTAAAGTTTGGGGTCCTCTGTTAGAGTCTAATCCATTTCGAATTGAGTGTTGGGTATGGCGAGGGATTAGGATTTGATTTCATTCTTCAGCATATGGATATCCAGTTTTTTCAGCATCATGTATTGAAGAGAGTGTTCTTTCCACCAAGCATAAAAGCCATTTGAGATCTTTCGCAGTTTCATGAAATTTTAGAATTTCTTTTCTATTTCTGTGAAGAATGCCATTGATATTTTTATAGGGATTGCATTGATTCTGTAGATTGCGGTAGATAGTATGGTCATTTTAACAATATTCATTCTTGTGATCCATGAGCATTGATTGTATACATTTGGGTGTTTTCTTCTCAATTTTTTTCATCAGGGTTTTGTAGTTTTCCTTGTAAAAGCCTTTGACTACCTGGGTAATTTCTTTCTAGTTATTTTTTTCATAGCTATTATAAGTGGAATTTGCTTTTGGATTTCTTTTTAGCTAGTTTATTATTGGTGTATAGAAAGGCTACGTATTTTTATATGTTGATGTTGTATCCTGGAACCTTACTGAATTTCATTAACAATCTAAGTTATTTGATGAAATCTTCACGTTTTTCTATTTAAAAAATGATATCGTCTGCAAAAATTGACAATTTGACTTCCTTGTTTCAAATCTGGATGCCTTTTGTTTCTTTTTCTTGCCTTATTCCTCTGGCTAGGACTACCAGTATTCTGCTGAATAAGAATGGTAAAAATGGGCTTACTTTAGGTGTTCCAGTTCTTACAGGAAAGGCTTTCAGCTCTTCCCTGTTCAGTATGATGTTAGCTATGGGTTTGTCATAGACGAACTTTATTATTTTGAAGTAAGCTTTCTCTATGTCTAATTTATTTAAGATTCTATCATGAGAAGACCCTGAATTTTATCAAATGCTCCTTCTATATCTATTGAGACGGTCATATGATTTTTGTCTATTATCCTGTTGATGTGATATATCACATTTATCAATTTGCTTATGTTGATACATCCTTTCCTCCCTGGGATAAATCACATTTGATATAAATGTATTCTCTTTTGAATGGTATTGTTGGATGGGTTCATTATGCTAGTATTTTGTGGGGATTTTTGCATCTGTATCATTAGGAATATTGGCCCTAATAATAAAACCATTTTTGTTTTTTGATGTGTCCTTCTCTGGCTTTAGTATTAGGGTAACAGTGGCCTCATTGAGTTAATTAGGGGAAAAATTCCTCCTCTTCAATTTTTTGTAATAGTTTGAGAAGTATTAAAGTTAGTTCTATGTTAAGAGCTTGGTAGAATTTAGCAATTCAGTCATTGTTCCTGGCCTTTTCTTTGTTGGAAAACTTTTTATTACTGAGTCAAACTCATTTATTTATTATGTGTCTGTTCAGGTTTTCTGTGTCTTCAAAGTTCAATCTTAGTAGATAGTATGTGTTCAGGAATTTATTTGCTCTAGCTTTTCCAATTTGTTAGCATATAATGGTTCATAATCGTCTCTAATGATCCTTTGTAATTCTGCGGTATCATTTTTAAATGTATTCTTTTTTGTTTCTGATTTTGTGTATTTGGGTCTTCTTTTTTTGTTCTTGGTTGTCTAGCTAGCAGTTTATCAATTTTAAAAATACCTCCTTTTTTGTTCTGCTAATCCTTTGTATTTTTTTAGTATCTATTTGTTCAGTTCTGCTTTAATCTTTTTTTTTTTTCTTCTGCTGATTTTCAGTTTGATTTGTTCTTGCTTTTCCAGTATTTTCAAGTGTATCATTAGGTTGTTTGTTTGAAATTTTTCTCCTTTTTTGACGTAGGCATTTATTGCCATAAACTTTCTGTTAGCACTGCTTTTACTATATCCCATACGTTTAGATAAATTGTGTTTCCATTTTCATTTGCTTCAAGAAATATTTTTAAATTTCTTTATTGTCCCAATTGTTGTTCAGGATCTGTAGTCTAATTTCTGTGTATTTGTACCATTTACAAAATTCCTCTTGTTACTGAGCTCTAATTTTATTCCATTGTGGCCTGAGAAGATACTTTATTTTGTTTTGATTTGAAAACCTGTGCTAAGACTTGTTTTGTGAATTAGTGTATAGTTTATTCTGATGAATGTTCCACATGCTGATGTATGTACATTCTGCAGCTATAGAAAAGTATTCTTTAAATATCTGTTTGGTCTATTGATCTGTAGTGTAGTTTAATACTAGTGTTTGTTGATTTTCTCTGTAAACAATGTAACCAATGCTGAGAGTCAGTTGTTGAATTCCCCAACTATTATTGTATCCGTCTACCTCTCCCTCTCTTTTTAGATATAATAATATCTGCTTTATATATCTGAGTCCTCCAGTGTTGGGTTCCTGTATATATAGAATTGTTATATGCTTGCTGGATTGATCCTTTTACTATTATACAATGGCTTTATTTGTCTCTTTTTACAGTTTTTGACTTAAAGTTTGTTTTACCTGGTATGTATAGTTCCTCATGTTCACTTTTGTTTTTCATTTTTGAGTAATAATTTTTCTATCCCTTCATTTTCAATCTATATGTTTCTTTACAGGTAAAGTGAGTTTCTTTTAGGTAGCATGTAATTTTTTAACCATTCAGCTAGCCTGCTTCTTTTAAATGGTGAATTTCATCCATTTACATTCAAAGCTATTATTGATAGACAAGAACTTAGTCTGTCTTCACCTGTCATTTGTTTTATATATCTTTTGTTTCTTCCTCTCCTATTGTTTATCACTGTGGATTGTTTTATGTATCTTGTGTTTCTTCCTTTCTTTCCTATTGTTTCTCACTGTGGATTGATCATTCTCTGTAGTGATATCATTTGACTCTTCTTCTTGTCCATTTTGTGTTTGTATTTCCAGTGAGCTTTACTTTCTTGTATTTTCACAATGGTAAATGTTATTCTCTTACTTCCAGCTTTGTCAGGCCAGTCAACTGGTGATGAATTCCCTCAGCTTTCAGGAAAGATTTCATTTTTCCGTAATTTTTGAAGAATAGCTTTCTGGGTGTAGTATTCTTGCCAGATAATTTTTGTCTCTCAGCACTTTGAATATATCTTTCCATTCTCTCATGACTTGTAAAGTTTCTGCTGAGAAATCTGCTTTTAGCCAGATGGAGATTCCTTTATATGTGACTTGATGCTTTTCACTTACTGTTTTTAGAATTATTTCTTTGTTTTTGACTTTTTACAGTTTGACTATAACTTCCTTGAAAAATAAGTTTTGGGGTTGAATACATTTGGGAATCTTTGAGCTTTCTGTATCTGGATGTCTATATCTCTTTCAAGACTTAGCTTTTTTTTTTTTTTTTTTAGCTATTATTTTGTAAGAGAGGGTTTCTATGTCCTTGCTATATTTTTATTCTTCTGGAATTTCCATAATTTAAATATCTGTTCACTTTATCATTCCCCATATATCAGGAACACCATCTTTTTTCTATTCCTTCCTTTTTTTTTCTATGTTATTTAAAAACATCTGTTTTAAAGTTCAGAAATTCCTTTTTTTCTGTTTTGATATATTTTTGAAGCTCTCCATTATATTTTTATTTCATTCAATGTTTCAGTTCCAGATTTTCTATTCCGTTAATGATATCAATCTGAGATCATAAATTGTTTCCCTGACTCCTTTGTATTGTTTGAATGTTTTTTCTCATATCTTACTAAACCAATTTAATATTATTTTGAATTCTTTTTTAATTATTTTAAAGAATTCATTTTATTTAAAATCTGTTACTGGAGAATTATTGGGTTTCTCTAAAGATGTCATTTTCTTGTTTTTTTATGTTTCATGTATCCTTATGTTGATGTCTATGCATCTGGTGTCACAGTCACTTCTTCCATTTTTACAGATTGGCTCATCATCAGCTTTTTCTATAGATGTATTTATAGTGTTGATTGGGTAGTGTTCTGGTTTTGATTCTGGGTTGGTGCAGTAGTATAGTCTTTGAATGATTTCTTATATTATATTATATTATTATATTATATTATATTATATTATATTATATTATACTATACTATACTATACTATATTATAATCTGTGAATTTCTCAGTGGCTTAGGCAGTGGTTGTGAATGGAAGTTATTCCCCAAAAGGCTTGTGCAGGTGCTGCAGTGGTGGATGGAACAGATCAGTCCCTAGTACCACAGACAATGTTCACAGGTGCCAGCAGCAGTGAGCAGGGCCTGCCCTCATGTCCCCCAGTGGTGTGCACAGGTGGTAGGGGCAGCAAATGGGATGGGTTGATACTCATTCCCCTGGATGGTGTGCTAGGGCAGTGGCAGGGCCGGCAGTGGCAGGGCCAGCATTGGCAGGTCAGAACTCTTCTCCATTTGCCTGATGGCATGTGCAGACAGATCAATATCCTGGCCCTCAGGTGGGGCACCTGGTACTGGCAGGAATGAGAAGTGGCAGCATGGTTTTGTCCTCAGGCTCCCAGATGGCATTCATAGGCATCTCCTGTGATGGAGAGGGCCAGTTGATCCCTAAGCCCTTAGACAATGGATACAAGCACCACTGGCAAAGGCTACAGAGTGAGAAGGCCCGCTTTCTGCCCCCAATCTCTCATGGTGTCCATGGGCTCTAGCTGCAGTGCATAGCGCAGATGGATCACCAGGCCCCTGGATGGCACACTAGGGCATTGGCAGTACTGGCGATGGGTAGCATGAACCTGTCCTCAGAGTCCCAGATAGTACACATGGAATTCAGTAGCAACAGGGATTGTTGAACCTATTTCCAGGCCCCACTGCAGGAGCATGCTAATGCCATTCGCAGGGGGCATGGCAGGTTAATCCCTTGTCTCCTGGATGGTGGTGGCAGAAGGTGGGAAAACCTGTCCTCAAGCCCCCTGGTGATGCAAATGAGCACCTGCCATGGTCAGCAGAGTGGATCAATCCCCAAGCCTCCACAAGGTGCACTCCTGGTGGCAGCAGTGATGGCAGGAGGTGGAGTGGGTCAATCTTCTGGCTCCCCATATGGCATACATGACCACCAGCAATGGCAGGCAGGTAGGGCCTGTTTCAGGCCACAGAAAGGTACCTCAATGGGTTGGTATCGAGGACCCCAAAGGCACGTGTTGGTGTATGGGGACTCTGCTGCTGGGTGGGAGGGAGAAAATGGTGGTTGTTACCGGTGGCAACAGTCCAAATCAGGCAGCTGGGAGGCTCTAGAAAGGGCGTATTTTGGCTCATTTAATTCCAGGGGCAGCATCCCTGGTACTCTGTACCAACTATTGTTCCGTAGGCTAAAGCTATGGAGATCCAGCTGCATTACTGAATCCAGCAAGTGGTGCAATGCTGTGGCCCTCTGGAAGGATGTCAGGTGATGTCAGCAGGACTCCAGGGGTATGAAGAGGCTGGGGCTACTGGGGTCCAGGGCAGAATATAGTCTGGTAGGGAATGGGCCCTCAAAATGGCACGGTGCTTCAGTTGCCTGGGTCTCGGTAGAGGTGTGGGACCCAGCTTGATCTACCTCTGAAACAATGTTGTTGCATGAATTCCAGACAGATTTTTATCCTAGTTTCAGGATTCATGAGAGGTGAGGTGCTCTTCTGTGGCTGGGATTACAAGAGTCTCTAGTGGAAATGTGTACCACTGAGGATTAGTGGAAAAGCAAGAGGATCTCTTGCTTACCTTCCCCTTGCACTGGCGAGTTTTTCCTGGATCTGAGCCAGTCTCCATTAGGCCACTGCTTTACTTCCCTCTCCTTCCATACCTCAGAAGGGCTCTGTCACTTCCCTGCTGAATTGCAGTGTTTCTTAGACACCTTATTTCTTGTGTGATTATCTTCTTACTTGGATACATTCCAAAGTTTTGGAAATTCTTTGCCCAGAACATCAGAGCTGGGCACCTCTAGTCAGCTATCTTGAATCTAAGTCTCTCAAACATATTAGTAATTGGTTTCCAGAAGGAGAGTACGTAGATAATCTAGATATAAAATATCTAATATGAAAAATATTTAAGAATTTCCCAAAGCATCATTAATTATAGTAACTTCAAAATGTAATTTTAATGACATATCTCATTAAGTACTAAAGGTATTTCACCATGCTCAGATAATTGTATTACCAATCCTTTCTTTTCTGATATCAGAGAAGCTTTTCTGAATCAACTAAACTTTCTTTATCCACACCTATGTAAAATGGGAATCTAAATAGAAATGCTTTGCTATAGTTAGAAATATGCATGTTAATATTTGGGTTCTAGTTGTACATCTAAATCAAGATATTTTGCTAATGGGTGTTATAGTATTTTTGATGTATGGTTGTCTGTCTACCAAACATTGAAGTATAGCATTCCTTTTCTCCCACCACCCTTAACTCTTCCCATAAGAAATGTAAACTTGGACTGCAGTACACTCAAAGCACATGAGTTTAATCACATATGGCCCTAAATATTTAATAGATACCTGCAATTTATGTCTACATTGTGGATATATTAATTATCTAGAGTAGGCAGAGTTTCTTTAAATTATCTAAGAAATCTCTAAACCAAATCATCCTTAGAATGTGTCCTCAGTGGGTTGTGTCTGGCTCTTGTGAATGAAATGAGTGGTTGTCTATTGTTCTTGTCCTTTAGAATTGAAGAGTAACTGTACTTTATCAACGGGGGGGGGGGGGGGGGGGGGGGGGGGGGGGGGGGGGGGGGGGGGGTGGGGGGGGGGGGGGGGGGGGGGGGGGGGGGGGGGGGGGAACAAATTTCAGCTGAAAAAGTAGTTTTAAATAAGTAAAAATACAGTCATCAGTACAATATGGTTATATAACCTACTACTAAAATAATTAACTTGTTAACCACAATTTGGTCCTGACTCTCTCAGTTTTAAGACATAACTTTCTTAAATTTCATTAATATTCATTACCAATTACTAAATAATATTTATATATCAGAAAAGATATTTAAGTGTCATCATAGGCCAGTGTTCAATATCTCTTATATATGTGCCAAAGCATATCATAAAATTGCATTCTCTCTGGAAAACTCAGGAATCCCCCGGATCTCCCTGTCTCTCTCTCTCCATCTGGCATTCTACCCTATTACTTGATACTCTCTGTGTACCAGCATTGTGGAACCTCTGTCCCTCTATTACTAAATCTGCTTTGATCACTCCCTCCACTTGGGCAGCAGGAGGGTTAAGACCTTGTTCCTGATATCAAGTACATCCATGCAGGACAGACTACACAGTACCTGTAGAGACTTTTTTTTTTTTTTTTCTGATTTGGTGTTTGCCTTTTTTGGGGGGTGATTGTGATTTTCTAGAGGCAAAATATTCATAAAGTGGACAACGCTCTGTGACATTATGAAAAAAAAAATTGAGTTTTCATTAAGAAGAACATGGCTGGGACCATTTTAACTTCACTAGTTTTTATTCTATCCACTGCTTCTTTGATGCCCTTTCTTTGGCCTAACCTTTGTGTTTCGCTTTTAATCTCAATTAAAGAGAAGAAGTGAATAGACAGAAAGCTGTTCAATTTTGACTAGAGATTCATTTTTGGTTCATTTAACTCAAGTGCATAGTAAGTCATATTTATCATGGATTAGAGTGAAAGAAGAATAGACCACATTTTTTAGTTCATTTAGCACAGTGTATAGTAAATAATGTCCTCATGGTCCAGATGAAATCAAGATTAATTTAATTATATTTATGACACCTTTACAATTAATAAGTCTATGTAATTAATACATCTTTTTCCAAATCATATGCTAAGTCTATTGTCTATAAGTATAAAACCCCATGAGCTCTGCCTTTGGAAAAAAAAAAAGAAAGAAACAAAGCAGAAACATATTATGCCAAAGAACATTTTAGAAGAAAAAACAAACACATAATTCATGTATCAAATTTGTAGATATTATTTCACAAATCTCACTCTGTCGCCCAGTCTGGAGTGCAATGGTGCGATCTCGGCTCACTGCAACCTTCGCCTCCTGGGTTCAAGTAATTCTCTGCCTCAGCCTCCCAAGTAGCTGGGATCATAGGTGCCCACCACCACATCTGGCTAATTTTTGTATTTTTAGCTTCACCATCTTGGCCAGGCTGGCCTTGAACTCCTGACCTCATGATCCATCCTCCTCGGCCTCCCAAAGTTCTGGGATTACAGGCGTGAGCCACTGTGCCCGGCTGATATTCTTATAAAGAAAAAGGTGATATGAAACAGATTACTGAGGTCAATGAGAAAGACTCTTTACACATTAAAAGAGCACTTATTGATTTAACTCTAGACTTTCCAATAGAAGCAAATTTTATAAGTTTTACTGTATACACCCGATGTGAGATTTTAATATTCTTCTATTTAATGTCCTTTGATTTTTCAGTTAGATGTTTCCCAAAAGAAGCAGGGCTTGTCTACCTATATATCTTAAATAAATTTATATGCTGCATTTTACTTCTATTAGAACCACATCCAAATTTACCAGCCAAAAACCCTTTTTTCTCTCTCTCTTTAGTAATACATAAATTTAAATAACAACAAAATCTGTTTTCTTGGAATAGCAGATTCATGAGATGAGATAACAAAAGATACTTACCCCTTTCTTTTTTTTCTTTTTTTTTTTTTTTTTTTTTTTTGAGACGGAATCTCGCTCTGTCGCCCAGGCTGGAGTGCAGTGACGCGATCTTGGCTCACTGCAAGCTCCGCCTCCCGGGTTCACGCCATTCTCCTGCCTCAGCCTCCTGCGTAGCTGGGACTACAGGCGCCCGCCACCGCGCCCGGCTTATTTTTTGTATTTTTAGTAGAGACGGGGTTTCACCTTGGTCTCGATCTCCTGACCTTGTGATCCGCCCGCCTCGGCCTCCCAAAGTGCTGGGATTACAGGCGTGAGCCACCGCACCCGGCCTATACTTATCCCGTTCTATCACAACTACTGTTACCTAGAGTCTCTAAGTTAAGAAGATGTGAAATACACTAAATTTCCTTAACGATTAGGTCTCAGGTAGATCTTTATATTTGGCAGATGAATCTGGTAATCACATGCAAAACTTGGCAGCATATTCAAAAATGTTAATCAAATGTTATTACAGGTTCTGTTGTCTAATTATGCAATCAGTCAAATATTTCACTCTCAAGAAAAAAGGTAAAGCAAACTGATCATAGGAAGGGTAGATAGTGAGGACAATCGTCTCACGCAATGTGCTCTGGTAGGTAACCTTCCACTAATGAGGAAAATTTGCCCCAAGAATAAAATCAATGTTTAAAATATACATATATGTTCTAACAAAAAAGAGATTGGTCATACTTGATTAAAAATATGCACTGGCAATGTATCTAACAATGAGAAACAATGAATATTGTGCTTGGCAGAGTTCACAGTTAGCAAAACTTCCCAAACTCTTTCTTGCTAATTGTGTTGATACTTAGCAGTCTTCACTGACATTGGAAAAATTTTCAGTACCCACAATTTTTGAAAAATAAAAAAAGTTTAAGCCAGAAAAGAAAATAAGCTAAAAATCAGATTGTATTTCTTATTAACTTTTACTGTGGAAGGAAAACAGATGGTTGAAATATTAAGGCCTTACTCAGTATCTGTTCACTGGAAGAGCTCAGAGCAAATTCTTAGTAGATATACTAGTATTTATGTGCTTTAGTGTAATAATAGCTTTAGGAAAGCAATTCGGAGAACCTAAGGGAGGTGAACCAACAAGCCTCTTGATTGTCATTTATTGTGCAGTAGAGAATGACCACAGATGGGAAAAGAAAATATGTATTTCCTGCAGGGTAAAGAATGAAAAAGCCAGATAATTTCTTAATCGTCCAGAAGGCCAATAGCTAGCACTTAAATTTTGACCAACATGGATCTTCTAATATTAGGAATGAATAATTCACATAATGTAAGAGCAAGTTCACGCACACACACACACACACACACACAAATTGAGCAAGACTTAAAGCTTCCGTTTTATAAACAAAGTCTCATATTTTGTTGAATTAATAAACTTTTAATGAGTGATAAAATTTATAAAGACAGAGAGTGAGATAGTGATATGCTTATGGCACAAAATGTCCAGATTCCCTTTTAGAGATACTAAATGTAATAATTATGTTTCTCAGTTTCCAAATTTAGCATGCTAACAAATTTTTGTATGATTTTTGTTTAAATAAACATATGTCTTATTTGTGCTCCCAATGCACCAAAATAATTGAAATTTTAAACTCAGATTTTTTTAGATATTGTGATACCAGGGCTATGACAAGGTTTTGTCCTTAATGAAGTTGTGAAGCTGCTGGGGAAATGCATTGGTCATGTCTCATCGTCCCACTCTAGTCTCACCTCACATTGCCGTTCTTTTGCCTCATACGTTCTTTGAGATGCAGTGGTCCTGTGTTAATTTGGGGTCATTCTTGGGACATCATAGTCTGTAGTGAATCTGGGACATTTAGTACCTAGAATACATTTTACCTGGGTGTGAAATTAAGCCATTACCCTTTGAGAACTTGGAATCTCCCAAGACACTGCCTAGGCTGCTAGTGCTTACAGAACTCACTGTCTTCTGTATTCATTGTCCAAGTGTTCTCTAAAGAACACTGACACTTCAGAATATCCTTTAAGTCAGTTTCTTGGCCTTTTGTGTGCCTGCTAGAGACTCCCTTGGCATTCTAATTATACATATATATATAATTCTAATGATATGATATATATCATTATATATAATATCGTATGTGTATATATATGAATGGATACCATCTCAGGATGCTATAAATACATTTTCAGAAACAAAAAGGCCAATTATATTGAAGTGCATTATCAAAATATTATAAACACATTTGTGATGATATAATCTGAGTACTTCCACGACACATAAATGAATATGATGGATATAGAAGGAGAGCTAGTAAATCTGATGATTTTGAAGTAGTAACAATCATCACGATTATTTTGAGGTAAATGTATTTTCTGTTGGTAATAAAGTCCCAAATACTGCTAGGACTGTTTAGATTTGTTTCTACATTCACAATGGATATAAATGCTAAATAGTAGTTAGGGATAAGTGGGGAAAAAAAGTAAGACTTACAGATTGATGTTCACAGAACCCCTAAATTCTCATCTGAAGGTCCCAAGTTAAGAATCTTTTCTTTATATGGTTTATGATTTTACAAAACACAAAAAGAATAAGAAACCTCCTCTTGTGTCATCTTGCCACTCCAAAAATATTACCTGAGGTAGGGTATTGAAAAAGTTGACTTTCTGAGTAATCAGTAAAAACAGAAAATTAAAATGAAGACACTTCAATGTATTACTGCATGATATATATATACACACACAGACACACACACATATATACATAAAATATATTTATATATACATATATATGTATTACTGCATGATACATATATAAATATATAATATGTAACATATAATATTAATATATATATATATATTTTCAGATCAAGGTCTCATCCCACCATCCTCCCTTCAAAAAGTAATCCCTCTGTTGCATATCACTAAATTATGAAACATGTCAGACACATGACTAAAAATACATCCTTATAAATGGACAAGGGAACGAGCAAAGTTGACAATCCTCACTCAGTTAAACACTGTTGCATAAATCATCACAATTCCCATATCTTCCCAATTTTCAAGGTGTTTCTTTCTCATTATTAGTTACAGCACCCAGAGGAGTCATTTGTTTGTGTCAGACTCCTCTGAGCACCACTCCCATATAAGACTGCAGCTCATCTTATTCTGATGTGGATTATCCATTAGCATCACCTTCTCAAGGCTTTGGCACTTGTATTCATAAGTTATATTTTGTCCTCTGCTGACAGAATCATTGTCTCCTGCTCCATGTTATTCTTTTCTGCTTGTTTTTAAATTTTTATTTTTTTATTTTTGTGGGTACATAGTAGGTATATATATTTTTGAGACGCATGACATATTTTCATAACAGCACCCAATGCATAATAATCGCAACATAGAAAATGGGGTATCAATTTCCTCATGCATTTATCCTCAGCATTATAAAACATTCAGTTAGAATATTTTCATTATTTTAAAATGGGCAATTAAGTTATTTTTACTAGAATCGTGGTTATGCTCTCAATTTCTAGGTATCATTCATTCTAACTATTTTATTAACCCATTAAACATTCCCACCTCCCCTCAACCCCCCACTACCCTTCCCAGAATCTAGTAACCATTCTTCTACTCTCTTTCTCCATATGTTCAATTGTTTTGATTTTTAAATCCCACACATAAGTGAGAACATGCAATTTTTCTTTCTGTGCCTGGTTTATTTCACTTAATATAATGACCTCCAGTTCCAACCATGTTGTTGCAAATGAAAGAATCCCATTCCTTTTTAGGGATGAATGGTACTCCATTTTACATAAGTACCATATTTTCTTTCTTTCAAAAAAAAAAAAAAGTTAGTTTAATTTCTGGGATACATGTGCAGAACATGCAGGTTTGTTATTCTTGTGAACATTCACATCACTGACCACAGAGAGGTATCAAGAAGGAGTGACATTACAGTTTATTTAGGGTCTGCTGTTATCATGGGCCAGGTCTATAATCAGGAAGGCACTCTTTTTAATCATATCATCCTGATTACACCTCAATTATCTTTAAATTTAGCAAGTGTCATCCTGAAATAATATGGACCTTTGGAAGTCAACTCGTGCCTTGCATATGTTATAAGCATGAAATTGCTTTGAATGTTCAGAACCGTCATTCCAACCTTGGTGTTCTACTTCCTCCAATATAATTAATCTCTGTTTCTTCTCCACAGAACCATTCTACACTTAGATATAAGGAAGGGCACAGAGTTGTCACTATTTAAGTTTGGTGAGTTCCCAGTGAGAGGTCTCAATATCCACACTTTTATTTTAGATGAAATTTAATCCTAATTTTCTGCTTAATTTAGTATCCCATGAGAGCCTTTCTACTTTTCTCTGAAATATAGATGGAAGTTAAATTTGATGTGAAGTGGGGTGAAGTGTTTGCTATGGAAAGAGTTGAGAAAGAGGAAATAAAAATGTCAGCTCTAGGAATACTCAAGCCAAGGTTACTTTCTCCACCAAAAGTAAATGTGAAGAAATAAAGAGCTGATGTTGAGAATATATTGCATCAACAGTTGATGTCAGATTTTTACTCATTTCTTGTTATATTCCTTGGTTTGAGATAATCACAGATATTCAAAAGTGGGGAATTTTTAATAGACTATTTTAAGTGCTTTTCTTTTTCAATAGACAGTGCAAGGTTTTTCTAAAGATAAAAGTAGGAGCTAAGGAATGTGTATATAATCAAATGATACTGAATTAAGAGAAAGAATTTGAATGTAAAAGTACTCAATATTTTGGAAAAATAAAATAGAGAGAGTACTATCCGATGGTTCAATGCAAAGTAAGCCAAGATGAATCGCTTAGCCTTTAGTTATATGTTTTATTTTTTAATGGAATGATTGTCTTTTACAACTTCTAGACTTGTATGGCTTTTCATTTACCCAAAGCAGCTCATTTTCTACACAGAAACTTTATTAACTCTAGCTCAAATTGAGAAGAAGAGAAGACTCTAAGACCTATCAAATATATATTCAATAGTGTCTCCATGATATATGTGAAATACCACAAACGAACATGTCTATGGGGTAGAAAACAGCATCTTTTGCTTCATAAAAGGGGAGATCACGGATGTGGACAATCTCTTTGTCAAATTGTTACTTTGAATTTTTTTAACATTAAAATAATTTAGAGACAGAATAAGGGAGGGGAAGTGCAAAAGAGCACTATTTGCCAACATAAGATGTTCTAAGGTGACCATGATTCAGAAGTTATAAGGCATTGTGTCCAAAAAAATGTCACAACTAAAGGCAGAATCATGGGGAGATAGATCCCTAGAATTCAAAGACCTGTCCTCTGCTTCCAAATTATTTGCTTCTCTCAGCTTGAAATTTTTCAGCCAATCAGTACATGACCAAAGTTAAAAAAATAAAATTTCATAAAGATTATAATATAGAGCTATTTAAATCAGTAAAATTAATATATTTTAAATGTTGATGATATTGCAAAAATATTTTTTCTTTTGAAATTTGATACTTCTGCTCAGGAAAAATGACCAGAGTTAACAGAGGGACATTAAAAACAATTATTAGTCAATGCAATTACAAAGACCAAAACTGATAATTAATTACATAGGGAGAAAATTAAATATTTCACAAGCATTATAAAAGTACCATTGATTTATCTTAAAGGAAAAAATAGGATGGGTTAACATTTTATCAGAAGTTTTCTTATAAGTACAGAAAGTAGTCACATACCTAATATTAGTTATTAAATATTGTCCATAGAGATTTTGTTTTTCTTTTTTTGAGATGGAGTTCTTGCTCTGTCACCCAGGCTGGAGTGCAATGGTGTGATCTACATTCACTGCAGCCTCCACCTTCCAGATTCAAGCAATTCTCCTGTCTCAGCCTCTTGAGTAGCTGGGATTACAAGTGTCCACCCCCCAGCCCCACCACCACCACCCAGCTAATTTTTGTATTTTTAGTAGAGACAAGGTATCACCTTGTTGGCCGGGCTGGTCTCGAACTCCTGACCTCAGGTGATCTGCCTGCCTCAGTCTCTCAAAGTGCTGGAATTACAGGCATGAGTCACTGTGCCTAGCCCTTCTTTTTATTTAAACTTTTATTTTAGGTTCCAGGGTACATGTGCAGATTTGTTATACAGATAAACTTTTGTCACGGGAATTTGATGTACAGATTATTTTGTCACCCAGAAGCTAAACCTAGTATGCAATTGTTATTTTGTTCTGATTCTTTCTCTCCTCCTACCCTCCACCCTCAGGTAGGCTCCACTGTCTGTTATTCCCTTCTTAATGTCCATGTGTTCTCATCATTTACTCCCACTTGTAAGTGAGAACATGAAATATTTGGTTTTATGTTCCTGCATTAGTTTGCTAAACATAATGGCTTCCAGGTCCATCCGTGTTCCTGCAAAGGACATGATCTCATTCATTTTTATGGATGCATATCATTGCATGGGGTATATGTGCCACATTTTTAATACAATCTTTCATTGATGGGCATCTGGGTTGATTTCATGTCTTTACTATTGTGAATATTACCACAATGAACATATGTGCACATGTGTTTTATGATAGAACAATTTATATTCCTTTGGATATATATCCACTAATGGGATTTCTGTGTTGAATAGTTGTTCTAGTTTTAGCTCTTTAAAGAATGCTTTCCACCATGATTGAATTAATTTTCTCTTCCACCAACAATGTATAAGGATTTGCTTTTCCCGTCAACCTTCCCAGCATCTGTTATTCTTTGACTTTTCAATAATAGTCATATCTTACTTGTATAAGGTGGCATCTCATTGTAGTTTTGATTTGTATTTCTTTAATGATCTGTGATATTGAATGTTTTGTCCATATGCTTGTTGGCCTCATGTATGTCTTCTTTTGAAAAGTGTCTGTTTGAGTTATTTGACCACTTTTAAATGCGGTTGCTTGTTTTTTTCTTGTAAATGTGTTTAAGTTCCTTACAGATGCTGGATGTCAGACCTTTGTCAGATGCATAGTTTATACACATTTTCTCCCATTCTGTAGATTGTCTGTTTACTGTATTGATAGTTTCTTTTGCTGTGCAAAAGCTACTTAGTTTAATTTGATGCCACTTGTTAGTTTTTGCTTTTGTTGCCATTACTTTGGTATCTTTGTCATGAAATACTTGTCCGTTCCTATGTCCAGATGATATTGCCTAGATTGTTTTCCAGAGTTTTTATACTTTTTGGTTTTAAATTTAAGTCTTTAATCAATCTTGAGTTGATTTTTTAATATAGTGTAAGGAAGGAGTTCAGTTTCAGTCTTCTGCATGTGGCTGGCCAGTTATCCTAGTGTCATTTATTGAATAGGGATCATTTACCCATTGTTAATTTCCATCAGCTTTGTTGAAGATCAGGTAGCTGTAAGCATGCAGCCTTATTTCTGGGTTCCCTATTCTGTTCCATTTGTCTATGTGTCTGTTTTTGTACCTGTACCATGTTGTTTTCTTTACTGTAGCCCCGTAGTGTAGTTCGAAGTTGGGTGGCATGATGCCTCTAGCTTTGTTCTTTTTGCTTAGAATTCTGTTGGCTGTTTGGGCTCTTTTTTGTTTCCTTTTGAATTTTAAAATAGGTTTTTTCTAGTTTTGTGAAGAATGTCATTGTTAGTTTGATAGGAGTAGCATTGAATCTGTAAATTGCTTTGGGCAGTATGGACATTTTAACTATATTGTTTCTTCCTATCCATAAGCATGGGAACATGCAATGACATTGATAGTGGAGAAAAACTTACCACACAAATGGAAAACAGAAAAAAGGAGAGGTTGCAATCCTAATTTTAGACAACACAGACTTTCAACTAACACATATCAAAAAAGAAAAGAAGGGCATTACATAATAGTAGAGGGTTCAATTCAACGAGATGATCAAACTGTCCTAAATAACTATGCACCCAACGCAGCAGCACCCAGATTCATAAAACAAGTTCTTAGAGACCTTCAAACAGACTTAGACTCTCACACAACAGTAGTGGGAGTCTTCAACACTCCACTAACAGTGTTAGACAAATCACTGAGGCAGAAAATTCACAAAGTTACCTAGGACCTGAACTCAACACTGGACCAAATGGATCTGATAGACAACTACAGAACTGTCCACCAACTACAGAAATGTCCAACTACATACGTTCTTCTCATCTACATATGACACATACTCTAAAATCTAGCACACATTGAGAATAAAACAATCCTCAGCAAATAGAAAAGCATGAAAATCACACTCACCATTGTCACAGACCACAGCACAATAAAAGTAAAATTTAAGACTAAGATAATCACCTAAAACCACAAAATTACATAGAAATTAAACAACATGCTCTTGAATGACTTTGGGGGTAAAAAATGAAATTAAGGCAGAAATCAAGAAGTTCTTTGAAATTAATCAGAACAATAATACAACATATCAAAATCTCTAGGACACAGGTAAGGCAGTGTTAAGAGGGAAATTTATAGCACTAAATATCATCAAAAAATTAGAAAAATATCAAATTAGTAACCTAATATTACAACTAAAATAACTAGAGAAGCAATAGCAAATTAATCCCAAAGCTAGTAGAACATAAGAAATATCCAAAATCATAGCTGAATAGAAGGAGATAGAGACATGAAAAACATTCAAAACATCAATGAAACCAGAAGTTGGGCTTTTGAAAAAAAAATAGGATTAATAGGCCACTAGCTAGACTAATAAAATAAAGAAGATCCAAGTAAATAGATACAGAAATGACAAAGACGATACTACCAGTAACTCCCCAAAATACAAATACCCATCAGAGAGTATTATGAACACCTCTATGCACACAAAATAGAAAATCTAAAAGAAATGGATACATATCTGGACACATATGGTCTCCCAAGACTGAACCAGTAGAAATTGAATTCCTGAAGCGACCAATAATGACCTCCAAAACTGAATCAGTAATAAATAGCCTACCAACCACAAAAAGCCTAGTACCTGACAGATTCACACCCAAATTCTACCAGATGTCCAATGAAGAGCTGGTACCATTCCCATTGAAACTCTTCTAAAAAATTGAGTAGGAAGAACTCCTCCTCAATTCATAATATAAAGCCAATGTCATCCTGCTACCAAAAACCTGTCAGAGACGAAACAAAAAAAGGAAAGTCCTAGCCAATATCCTTGATGAACGCTGATGCAAATATCCTCAATAAAATATTAGCAAACTATAGTAATTCAGCAGTACATAGTAATTTCTTAAATAGACATTTATAGTAGCAGAACATTCTTAAACATTTTTCAACATTAACAATTTTTATCTGTGATATCCACCTGTAAAATTATATAAATGTGATATTTTAAAATACAGGCATATTTTACAACTAAATCTCTGAAAAGTGCTATGTAGGAACTAAGAATGTAAGTATATGATTTATAGAATTCGATGTTCACCTTGTTCCTTTTAATCTCTTTGTTCCTGTTTTCTTCCCTATTTCCATCCTCCTGTCTGTTTTTTTTCTTCCTCTCTCCCCATTACTTCTCCTTTTTCTCTTTTACTTTTTAATTCAGAATTTGTTGATAACCTTGATTAGACTTTCCTCTATAGTCTGGACTAGTGATTTCAAATTACATAAGACGTAGTCCCTACCTTTGAGTCCCTCAATATTGGGGTAGAGAAAGACTTAGAGAAGATTATTTGTAAGATTCTGCCTGCCATGGCATTGTTATCTGCAAGAAGCTATGGAGAGCAGAAAATGGAAGAATGACAGAGTCAAAGGGGTTCAGGGCATGGTTATTAAGGTAATGATTAGAACAATGGTTCAGGTTGCCTCTAGGTGGGCACAGGTTTGAAGTAGATTGCATATATTCAGAGAGTTACAAGGAGTTCAGCATCTTGAAAGTATTATGTGACTATGGGCTGATCAAAAAAAAAAAAAATACAAAGGGAGAGTTACGTTGCACATATGTGGAAGAGATGTGGATAACTTTGAGGAGTTTTACAGAGAGAAATGCATTCAATGACTGACTTAAGTAAAGGAATTTACTAGAAATTCAATTTAGTGAAAACAACTATGGATCCCTGTTAGGTTCTTCCCTCCTTTTCCTTCATAAAGTGCCCTTATTTGTGAAATATGTATCTTCTTATTAAATGATAGACTGTAAATGATGAAAAAAATATATATCTATATTATAATCTATCTATATTATAATCACCACATCATCAATGTCAATCATAGTGCTTATCACAAAATAGGTGCTCAATAATTATTCTCTAAACAAAGAAATTAATAAACAGGTTAATCTGAGTCTATGAGACATTTATAGACATTTACCTTAGTTATTATCATTGTAGCTATTCTACCTAATATTTTGACCATGTGGATGACAAGCAGAATGGGGAAGGCAGAATTATAAAAAAACCCCACCCAAGATTCATGTCTCCTGGTAATTCAATCATATCAGGGGACACAAATCTTGATAATGCTGTGAAAAGACTTTCCAATTATTGCAACTAATCAGTTGAGCTGAGAATAGGAATACTTTCCTGGACTATCCAACGGAGCCAGATGTAATCACATGGGCCCTTAAAAGTAAATGAAAAGCTAGGCATGGTGGCTCACGTCTGTAATCCCAGGACTTTGGAAGGCCAAGGCGAAGGCAGGTGGATGGCTTGAGACCAGCCTGGGCAACATGGTGAAACCCTGTCTCTACAAAAAATACTGAAATACTGAAATTTGCCGGGTAGGGTGGCACGTGCCTGTAGTCCAGACTATGGAGGAGACTGAAGTGGGAGGATTACCTGAGCCTGAAGAGGAGACTTCAGTGAGCCATAATGGTGCCACTGCACTCCAGCCTGAGCGAGAGAGTGAGATCCTGTCTCAAAAAAAAAAAAAAAAAAAAAAGAGGAAAGCAGAAGAATCCATCAGAGAGATGTCTGAGAAAAGCAGGCCACAGGGAAAGCCTGAGAAGTAAAGTGTGCACCCTCTCAGAGCAAACACACCATGACTGAAAGGAAACAAAGACCTCAGTCCTGAAACTACAAGAAACTAAATGTTGCCAACAGCCTGAATGAGCTTGGGAGGAGATTCATCTCCATAATCTCCAGAAAGGAAAAGAGCCCTGCCAACATCTTGATTTAGGTCTCAAATCCAGAGATAAGGAGGCAGCTGAGCCAAGCTATGCCAGACTTGTGACTCATAGAAACTGTGAGATGCTAAATGAATGTTGTTTTAAGCTGCTAAATTTGTGATAATTTGTTATAGCAGCAATAGAAAACTAAAACAAGTAGTTATAATATTCTTTATTTTAAAATATTAGGGAAAAGTAAACTTTCAATGAAGTCTCAGAAGTGCAAATTTTATTTTATGCCAATACATATTAAATAAAATAAAAGAGGAGAAAATATTTAACTGAGTGAGAATTATACTGTCAGGACTCAGGGGTTATTGCTACCGTGGCTATTTTGCATCTTGTGCACCAAATTCCCTAATGGGCTTACAAGAATATGACTACCGGGGAAAAAAGAAAGCAGGGGAGATCTACTTAGTTGTTTCGAGAAAAAGGTGAAAGGGAAAGGGTCTGTTTGTTTGCTTTAGCTGTATTGGTGAAGTACAAGATTTTGCTGAGCATGAAGCATTCAGAGATTAAGTATAGGACTTAAACAAATCCTAATATTGGAATTATTTGATCCATGACAAATACTAAAGGTTACTGAAACTCCAAAGACCAAAAAATATGACAAAGAATGTACCCATTATGCTTGTTGCTTCTCTCTTATATCAGAAAATTCAGGTCAGGTCATTTGAAGAATCCTCTGCAAACAAAAGCATTTTATTTATTTGCGTGTTTTAGGCAAGAAATGTATGCATTCTTCTAGAAAAAGAAAATTACATCTATTATGTCATTCTAAGTTATTTTATGATAGTGTATTGAAATATGAATAAATATGAAACTAGGATCAATTAAAATGTGAAATACATTTAAATTTCTAAAAATCTATAAAACCATTTTGCTATGGTTTCAATGATCCCTCTAAAACTCATGTTGAAACTTAATACCCCATCTGGAAGTATTGAGAGGTCAGGCCATTAGGAAGTGATTAGATTATAAGAGGTCTGCCTTCATAAATGGATCAATCTATTCATGGATGAATATCCATTCACGGATAAATGGATTAATGGGTTAGTGGAATTTTTTTTTTTCTTTTTTAAGAGACAGGATCTCACTCTGTCACCCAGGCTGGAATGTAGTTGCACAATCATGGCTTACTGCAGCGTTGACCACGTGGGCTCAAGCAATCTTCCTGCCTCAGTCTCCTAAGTAGCTATAGAGGCATACAGCAGCACACTAGTCTATTTTTTAAACTTTTTTTTTGTAGAGATGGTGTCTCCTATGTTGCCCAGGCTTGTCTTGAGCTCCTGGCCTCAAACTATTCTCCTGCCTCACTTCCCAAGGTGCTGGGATTACAGTCATGAAATACTGCCCACGTCTGGTTAATAGATTTATGAGTTATCACAGAGGAGAAACTAGTAGAGCTAAAAGAAGAGGAAGAAAGACCTAAGTTAGCACGTTAGCACACTCATCCCCCTCTCCTTGTGATACAGTGCACCACCAGTCCCCAATAGCAGGAAAGTTCTCACAAAATGTGTCCCCTTGTCCTTCAACTTCTCAGAATTCATAACTGTAAGAAATAAATTTATTTTTTATAAGTTACTTAGTTATATGCATTCTGTTATAAGCAACAGAAAATGGACACATAAAAAAACAAGTAAACTAATGGCAACACTCTAATGTGATGTATCATGTTATGTTGTTGAATGAAACAATTTGTGACAAGATAAATTTGGCTTCCGTTGCTAACTCACAGGATTTTTTGTTTGTCCTGACTGTGTGCCATGCATCCCTATGTGTTGACTCATCCTTCAACAGCTTTTTCCAAATCCTTGCTAAAGCTACATGGGGCTTCACTTGATTGAAACATATTGTTTACAAAGTATCTTGTCTTACTCTTTTCTTATTATCCTATTATAATTAAATACAGACTACTTTATACCAACATGTTTGTATAGACATAGGCATTGTTTCACCTACGTATCCTAAAAATGCTTACATTAATATTTAGATCAACCTCAGAATGAAAAATAGTATAGAATACTAGGGTATTGCCCTAGGAGGAAGTTTGTGTAACACTGTCTTACAGGTTCTACAGTAGATGAAATGAAATTCCATGTTCAATTTCCCAGGTTCAGACTGCTCCAGAACAGAATGACACTTCAGAAAATAACTTTGATTCCTTAGTTAGCAGAGAGAGGGTAGAGAAACTGTTCTGCAGAATTGGGATTAGGACCCTCGGTCTCTCAATAGACTGATAGATCCAGGGTTTAGATTGTCTACAATAATCAAAAAGAAGAAAACAAAGTATCACTCATGGATCACCATAATTAGAAAGAAAATGAAGTATGTAAAACTGTTCTCTTCTGGAAATGCCGCTGAACTATTAATTTGAAGACAGAAAAGTATTTATTTAAAGATTTTTATTTAATGTAAAAGTCCAATAGAAGGAGTTGGAAGAAGACTGAAATCAACAGAGAATGAAAACAGGTAATTTATTTTAAATAGCAAATGGTAGGAGAAAAAGAAGATGCTAAATAAAGAAATATAGAGGAGGAACATGAAAACTGGGTAAGAAAATTAAGTTTAGGGCAAGAGCCTTAGAATTGGATGGTTATATAAAAAAAAAGCAGTAGCAAAACATTGGCCAGATTTTAATATTCAGACATCATCAAAATAATTTTAACTTACACTTTTCATAAAAGTTATGGTTTGAATTCATTATCTTCTATAGTTTGGCTCCAACAGTTGCGGGTTTTTTAATTTCCATTTCATTTACAGGTTTTTAAAGTTGGCTGCAAAAATCTGTTCCCAAACAAAATTCAGACCTAACAGAAGAATTACATATATTTTATGTACTCTCAAGACAGTTTTATCTCTCCTCAAAAAAATTAAAAGTACAATATTAACAACCTCCTACTCCTACACATGGTTTAGATGGAAAAAGATTTCGATGTCAAGCATTTTGAATGCCATTTACTCTTCAGTAAAATGAAATAAACATTTAGCCAGATTGAGATACTGAGGTTTATAAAGAGGCTTCATATATGCTGATATTTTGTCAGATGTATTTTTATGATGTATTTATAAATAATGGATCCATAATATGCAAATATACTGCTGAAGCATATTTCTAACAGGCTTGGAAATAGTTGCCATGCTTTAATGCATGTGCTGTGAATTTTATTAATAGTACATAAGATGTGGCTAGCTACATATTATCTGTTTTATAGGGGGAACTTACTAAAGATATTTTATTCTTAATTTATATTGACATAAAAAATAATAGTTTGAATATAAGAAATAATCAGTTTAGCCAGTCATCCTATATTATTAGGTTGGATTAAAACTATAATTGAAACTTTATTCTTTAAGAAACAATAATGTAAGAGTTAAATATTTGATAGGTATAAAGATAAGTAGATAAAAATATTTAGATTTATATAAATTTTGATTAACATATATGGTTCATATTAAATAAAATGTACTACAGTTTAACATTTATCAATGTACAATCAAATAGATATTTTCATTAACCAGTACTTTATTGAAATTATTGCTTATTAAACTATAATTTTCTTAATTTTCTAATAACAGAGACTTTACAGATCTCTAGCCTTGCAAAGCCTCTACTATAAAATATTGGGTACTCACTAAATAAGTGGTCCAAAATACAAATAATTAACTATATTCTAATAGTTCTTTATCAAATAATATTATCTTTGCCAATGCATAAACCATTTATTATTAAAGACTGTAATAGAGCCTAAAGATATGGTAAATTAATGTTTATCAAACAGATAGATAATTATTGAGTAATTCATATTTTAAAATCAAGATCTTGTTAATGCATACAGATTAAATGTGATTAATATTTATTTTTGTTCATGACATAGAATATATTTTAAAGTATAAGATATAAACCCATTCTTTAAAGAAATACATATGATATTTTCATTATTGTTTTAAACTTTACTTAATCAGTTGGCACAATATTTCATAGATACATCTTAATCATTGATTTTATATTTACTTATATGTAGTTAAATGTATAGTTTTTTTTTTTAATGTAGTAAAATACCAGAAATGTAGGAATCATTTTCAGCCATTTTTATTAACTTAAAAGTATACTCACCTCTTCCAGTTTTTGTTTATTTAACCAAGGGAGAGAGTACCTACTCCTATAAAGGAAATTGAATTACCTCAACCATAGTAGAGACCTGCCATAGTTGGAGGTTTGTATGTACTAATCCAGTATTTCTCAAATGTGATTATTTGGTAAATAAAATATGTTTTATTTTACCAGGATATTTTCTGTTCTTAATAATTTTGTATATAGCTTTAAAATCCACAGCCAAATTTGTCAAATTTTGAAAACATTTTTTAATAGTTCTAAACAAAATAATGGCCTATTGATATTTCAACTAGCCATTTTCTTTTCTTTTTTTGATTTGTTTGTTTGTTTTGGTTCTTTTAATCTATTGTAATCATATCTAGGTAAAATGTAACAAGTAGCATATTGTAAAGACAAGTTTTACTTTTTAAATTGTAAAAAATATACAATCATGGCATAAAAACTTTGTAAAATTTAAACTAAAAAAAGGAAAATAAAAATTTGGAAAGCAGTAGGCCACTCAAAGGTAAACACTATTAACATTTTGGTTATGTGTTCTTCCTGTTTATGTGTTTTTGCACGATTTTTAATAAAGTTGAAGTCACACCACTTTTTACAACGATGTTCAATTCTTTTGATTTTTACATGATGAAAACATAGATTGTTTTTCAATTAGATCAGAATTAATCAAATGTATTTGTTCATTTAGAATATTATTAGAGATAACCAAGGGTAGAATATCTCAAACAATAATTATAACATACTCTTCCTATGCTTCATCTCCAGAATTAGCTAGGCTTGTATATTTTATTTCCTAATTTGAGTAGTGAAAACTATATCAAAATGATTTTTTTTGTTTCAACGAGTTGAAATATTTTCTGTTTATTGTCAGTGGTATTTCTATCATATAACTTATCTATTCACATGTTTTCTGCGATTTATAAATGGTATTATTTGTATTTATAATACATATTTTAATTATCAAAGAACCCAGTGATTATAGAAAAATACAGTATCACATATGTAAAGTGAATAACTGGATCCCTTCCTTACACCTTATACAAAAATTAATTCAAGATGGATTAGAGACTTAAATGTTAGACCTAAAACCATAAAAACCCTAGAAGAAAACCTAGGCAATACCATTCAGGACATAAGCATGGGCAAGGACTTCATGTCTAAAACACCAAAAGCAATGGCAACAAAAGCCAAAATTGACAAAGGGGATCTAATTAAATTAAAGAGCTTCCACACAGCAAAATAAATGACCATCAGAGTGAACAAGCAACCTACAGAATGGGAGAAAATTTTTGCAATCTACTCATCTGACAAAGGGTTAATATCCGGAACCTACAAAGAACTAAAACAAATTTACAAGAAAAAAACAACCCCATCAAAAAGTGGGCAAAGCATATGAATAGACACTTCTCAAAAGAAGACATTTATGCAGCTAACAGACACATGAAAAAATGGCTCATCATCACTAACCATCAGAGAAATGCAAATCAAAAACACAGTGAGATACCATCTCACACCAGTTAGAATGGCGATCATTAAAAAGTCAGGAACCAACAGGTGCTGGAGAGGATGTGGAGAAATAAGAACACTTCTACACTGTTGGTGGGAGTGTAAATTAGTTCAACCATTGTGGAAGACAGCGTGGTGATTCCTCAAGGATTTAGCACTAGAAATACTATTTGACCCAGCCATTCCATTACTGGCTATATACCCAAATGATTATAAATCATGCTGCTATAAAGACACATGCTTATGTATGTTTGTTGCAGCACTATTCACAATAGCAAAGACTTGGAACCAACCCAAATGTCCATCAATGACAGACTGGATTAAGAAAATATGGCACATATACACCATGGAATACTATGCAGCCTTAAAAAAGGATGAGTTCGTGTCCTTTGTAGGGACATGGATGCAGCTGGAAACCATCATTCTCAGCAAAGGATCGCAAGAACAGAAAACCAAACACCGCGTGTTCTCACTCATAGGTGGGAACTGAACAATGAAAACACTTGGACACAAGAAGGGGAACATCACACACCAGGGCCTGTTGTGGGGTGGGGGGAGAGGGGAGGGATAGCATTAGGAGATATTCCTAACATAAATGACTAGTTAATGGGTGCAGCACACCAACATGGCACATGTATACATATGTAACAAACCTGCACGTTGTACACAGGGACCCTAGAACATAAAATGTAATAAAAAAAAATTCATAGCATCCTCCTAAAGACAAAATTGTTACTTTCCAGTAGGATCTTAGAATACTTTCAGTTGTTGGTGGGGTATGTCTATATTATTTTGCTTCTTTTTAAGAAACATAAATACCAAAGCTTGTTTAGTTGTAGAGAAACTATATAATAGGTTAAATATATTCATAGTTATTTTCATCATATTAATTTTTAGAATAATTTAGACATAATACAACAATTAATATTTTATTAAATTTGAGTTGTTTTGTGGAAAAGCATGTTATTAGGTATTTTCTCATAAATCTTATGTCTTTGACACGATAAAAATAATTTAAAAAGCAAACCCTAGGTGATCAACATTAACTATAACTCTAGACTTTGCTTATTAAATTATTTTTATCATGTCAAAGACATATGTTGATTTCTAGTTTTCGAAAATAAAATGATTATTCTTCAAATCAAGTGTAAATCCAAAACTTTTATTAAATATATTTTGTTGTTTATTATAAATAACCATTTTTTAATTTAATAAATGTAAGGTATTTTGTTATGAGATTCTATACTTTTTATTTTGAAGGAGGTAAAATGTGTCATCTCTGTTGTATTTTTCTTGATGTCTTACATTTGATGTTTTTGCAGGTGCATCATTATTTTGTTATTTTTATATGTGATTTTACATATTTTATTTGAATTGTATTCATCTATATTCATAGTTTTACTTATAAATTTATCTGCTTGTGTTTGTTATAGACTATGATATATAGATGTCATGCAATGTTTAGTATATAACATTCAAATTATTCCTATCATTGATATTTCCAAATATTTTAGCATATAATTTGTCAAATATCTTAAAACATAATTTTCTGTTCATGTGTGTATAATATCTACATCATTATTAATTTAGATCTTTCTTTTTATTGTATATTATATATTTTTTCACTAACCATGAATGATTTGTATGTTTACTGATATATGATTGTGCCCAAGGTACCTTCTTTGGAAAGTAACCCCTCCTCTTTAGCATGTCATTTATGGAAATTTCAAGGTTGATAGGTGCTCCAGGCCTGCAAACATAGTACACCACTGTACATGGTGAAAGAAAGAACTCTGAGATGAAGCAGAGTTAATCAAAACCAATCCCTGTAATTAAATGTAAGTAAGATAATATCAGGACTTCCCAGAGATTACTAGGTCAAAAGGATGTAAAATTTGTTCCTTTTGATGGCTATATTTCAAGGTCAAATGGAGAACACTAAACGTACTTTGTGAAAATGAAGCCAACAGAGAAAAGAAAGCAAAGCTGATAGAGGGGAAAAAGGAGGAGGTGAGGTAAAAAGAGGGAGATCGGGAAGAGAGAAGAGGAAGGGAGAGGTGCTAGATTTCATTATTTAAGCCTCTGCATTCTTCTGTATATAAGGCTACTTCCTCTCCTGGAGTTGCAGTTATATGAACCAATGAAGAATACAGTCTATTCAGTTTTGAACAATTTCAACCTGAATTTCATGTATATGTAACAACCATTGTCCACAAACATACAGAAATATTCATACCAGACACAGAATGTTGTAAGAGCAAACTATATAGAACTGGCAAATTCAAGTTCAGAAAAGTTGCAATAAAGATTTTCCTGTCTGATTTGGATTTTGAAAACATTTTTAATGTAGCAGTAAAAAAGCTGGTTACATTCCTACCTTTTACATTCTTTAAATTTAGATTATACTAGAAGTTTGGAAGAAAATAAAAAAGTATAAAAGGTTCAAATTTAGGAATGTGCTGTTTTAGGAGTTTTTTTAATAATGGTTTGGATCCAAGTTTGCCAATATGAATGAAAAGCATGCTGGTGTAGTAAAAGTATTCCCCTCACCCAGTCCCAGCAATAAAAATTGCTGAGAGTCAGGTAATTATGTGCTTTATAGAAACGAAAAAGCTGAATTCTCTGTGTAAAACTGCATTCATTAGAAATGAAGGTAATATACAGAAAAGACAAGCATAAGGGAGGACCAATAGCCATTAGGACCAGAAAAATGGAAGATGCCTGATCTCTTGGGAGGCCCCATGAACACCTCCATCTTCAGGACAACGCATTTGGATGCAGTCTAGAGGAAAACATTTCATATTATCCTGAGGTACTCATAAAGAAGAAATCCATATTATTAAAGGTTAGAAATGTGTGCATTATGCAGCTTTTAAATTAGAAATCTATAGAACAAGGTCCACATTCAAATATAATATTGAGATAAGATTTCTTGCTTAGTATATTAATCCATAGAGTAGTTATTAATCACGTAATCTGCCAACCAGCATAATTAGATTAATTCTGTTGCAGGTCTCAGTCATATACATGTAAAACAATAAATGGACACAGTAGATATGCCCAATGGGTACAGTTAAGGACAAATAGACTATTAAAAATTTTTCACTCCACTTCCGGCAAAATTCTTCCTATTCCTAACAAGAAAAATGCCAGGCACGTGTATATGCCTTCTTTTCTTCCTTTACAAAGTTGGTGTTATTATTTTGGTAATCCTATTTTCATTCAAATGCCTTGCACTGAATGGGTTAATTCTTGTTAAGATATTTACTAACTGGATATGTAGGAGGAATGAGCACCACCGGAAAAGGAGAGATTTGATAAAATAAATGATATGAGCTATATATTTTTGTAGAGGGGTACATTTTCAACTTTTCATTTTCCTTTAATGATGGGCAGTGGCATTGTGATAGGACTAGTTCTTTTTGAAATTTCATTTAAGAGGAAATGAGTTTATCATCAAAGGATAGGTTTCCTTTGAGATCAGAATTTCTCCAACTCTGTGCAACTCTACTAGAATTTTCAATCACATAAAACCAAACCTCATAACCAAAATTTAGGAATGGACATATAATGACATTTGCCCCATCATAATATTCCATGTCCCTGGCAAGTGATTGGTAATAGAAGTGATCACAAGACGCACTGGGATCTTTAACTGGAATATATACAGAGTGGATTTTAAAAGGGCTTGCTTTCATGAGGATACAAAATTGATACTTACAACTAATGCATTATCTTCATATTTTATCAAAGCAGTCATCTTATTGTTATTGATTTCTTGTTTACTTTATATGTCATAATGAAAAACTTTTATTTTATTGTATTTTATATAATTCATCAACCAAGAGTTATAAAGTTTTCAAAAAAATATTAAAATGTTTGAGTTTTTTCAAGTTTATCTAAAATTTTACAGTCAATATAATCATAGTTATATGGTGGTAAGTGTAATTATAATCATACAGTTATACATCCTAGAAAGATGGTGCTCATTAAGATCCCTATGATGCTGGCACTCTGATCTTGGACTTTCAAATTCCAGATCTGTAAGAAATTAAAGACTATTATTTTAATCACCCAGTCTATCGTAATTCGTTATTGCAGCCCAAGCTGACTAGACAGTATGCATAGACTAACTTTTGATGAACACTGTTTTACCAACACACCTCGCATAGAGCAAGTAAGTTTTTCATAGCTCCCATTTTACATTACTAAAGGTGTATTCAGCCCTATATTTCATTTTCCTGAGAGTTTGGTTAGTTTTCATTTTATTACCAAGTTTTAGAAAGTAACATACCAAAATGTTTTATCATTCACATTTTGGTCTGATAAACTTTGATTTTCAATTTCAAATACATGCCTCACTAATTCAGTATGCATTCTATATTTTCTCAAACTTAAATGGTGATAATAATAATATCTACCTTCTAGAATCGCTGTAAAGATTAATATAAAGTATCATGGGAAGTTTTTAGAACAATGTCTGTCTCATGTTAACATCCTGACAATGAATATTAGTTTTAATTATGTTTGGATGTACTGACATAGCTAATACTGGTGTACTTACTACAATTAATGAACTGAAGCTATAACTCAAAACCATTGTGTTAGTCTGTTTTCACACTGCTATAAAGACATACCCGGGACTGGATAATTTATAAAGAGGTTTAATTGACTCACACTTCTACATGGCTGGGGAGGCCTCAGGAAACTTATAATGATGGAGGAAGAGAACGAGGCATGTCTTACATGGCAACAGACAAGTGAGAGAGAGAGAAACAGAGAGAGAGAGGGAGAGAGCAATAGTAAGGAAAACTACCTTATAAAACTGTCAGATCTCATGAGAACTCACTCAATATTACAAGAACAGCATGGAGGATAATGACCCCATGATCCAATCATTTCCTAGCAGGTCTCTCCCTAAATTTAAGATGAAACTACAATGCAAGAGGAGATTCGGGTGGGAGCACTAAGCCTAACCATATCAACCATAGTAAACTTAAACTAAATTAATGACTATGAGAGTTCTTTTGGAAGTCACACAGCTAAGCTGCTTCTGGGAATATCGTGATCTCTGGGGGTGTAAGAGTGAACTCAATATGTTTTTTCTAATGTCCTACTTACAGGAAGCTTTTTAAAAAATTTTAGTTCCCCCTATTTATTGAGGAAGCCTATTTTGGTTGAATTGCATATGCATGTTAAAATACACACATCTTAATCAACAAATAACATATCTTAAGAGAGTGTCTCATCATTCTTTGATCCTAGAGTAACATTACCGTAATATAACTTGTGTTTTGGAGCTTATTCCTTATGAATTGTTGTGACCTTCACATTAGAGAAAACAATTTTAAGATCACAAAACTCATGCTTACACTCTCAGATCAGGTTATGCCCAGGAGCAGGCTAACTGTGTGCCTTCTCACTGGCAGGATAGTTCAATAAGCCTACTCAACTTGGGTAAAATCTGTGTTCACTAAAGTTTGCTCCTAGGTATGACTTAGATCACATACAAGTATTTCATTTCTTTGATATATATATATCAGTGTGTATATTCACAAATAAGCAAAAATAATCACAGAAATATTTATAACAGCAAAAAAATATATTTATATTGAAAATATAGAAGATATAGTCATTGGGGAAAAAATTATCAGAATTTGGAGTTTATGTAGCACTCAACTGGAAGAACTTTTTAAAAATTAAGCATACTTCTTTATTAAAATTGGGAGTTCAAGAATCTAGACTAACTAGGGTTCAGCTCAATAATGAATTTTTGTTAACCCGTTTGTGTAATCTCCGAATTACAGAAAATAGAAAAAAATTAGAAATAGGCAATTCCTAGTTTCAAGATCTGTGATATATAGTAAGATAAATCGACAAAATCCACAAATGATTACAGTTAAACCTTAGCCAAAAGGGAGTTTCAGCTAAAGCCAAAATTCACGCTGACATTCTATTAAACTGGCGGCCATTTGAAAATATATATATATATTTTTTTGAATGAAGTGGTGTTTGAAAAGGATCCATTGAGAAAGAGTAAGAGAGAATGAAAGAGAGAAAGACAGACACAGCAGCACAGAGAGAGACACAGAGAGAATAAAGTTCTCTTACAGGCCGTGGGTGACTAAAATGGAAGAGTGAAATTAAAAGGTTCAAATGTTAGAGAGGCTTCATTGCAGGGAAAGTCCTGCTAAGTTGACTCATTTATTTCATTTTTATTTGCTAACATATCTTGTTACAAAACCCAGAAGAGATTTCTGAAGGTAAATTTTCTAAATAAATTTTAATGTTCCAGTTGCTTGAAAAAAATTTTGTGGTCCGTTTAAAAAGTTATTTTTAAAAAATCTAAATAATTCAGAAATATTATTGATAAAGTAAAATTAAAGTAAACAATAGATCTTAGATATTTGAAAGCAGGTGATAAACTTCTGGACTAAGATGCTTTATTATTTTTTTTTTTAAAGAGATATTTGGAGTCTCACTCTGTTGCTCAGGCTAGAGTACAGTGGCACAATCAAAGCTCACTGCAGCCTCCATCTCCTGGCTCAAGTGATCCTCCTACCTCAGTCTCTCAAGTAGCTGGAATTATAGGCAGGAGCCACTGCACCTGGATGAAATGCTCTTATTGACATGCTACTTCTTTCTGTCTCTTGGTTTCAAAAATTGCCTTCAATAATATTAATTTTTTGGCTTTTTATTAGTCTTCAATTTTTTTCTTCCTAAATATTCATGTCATATATCATTACTTTCAGAAATGTGATTGTTAGATACCAGTTTATCTCACTTGTTATTGAATTCTTATTTTGCTATAATACCTTTTATGCACAAAAATATAATCAATTGCTCAAGTATCAGGAAACATAATTTATATGTTTATACACTTCAATATTTGAAATAAAAAAGTAATACTATTGAAACCACTAGGTCTACCACCCCGATCAAATGATTCTGTTTCCATATGCCAAGGATATTAACTAGTTTTTGTTTTGTACCCATTTTTGCTTTCTTTCCAATTCAGTTTTATATATTATGTATATATGTTTGTATGAGCAATGTATTATAAATTTTTCAATATATTCAAAGTACATACATGGTATCCCAATGCATATATTCTTCTGCAACATTTTTCTTGAGTTCATGTTTGTTAATTTTATTATATTGACATATGGAACTATTTTTCATCATTTTCATCTTTGACAAGTCCTCCTTCATAAATATAATACAGTTTTGCAAACATTTTATATTGAGGCATGCAATAACTATATATTTTATATTTTTAGTAGAAAATATGTTGCTATGACCATTCTCATATGCAACTCCAGTACATCTGAATATATTTGGAAAAAATTGTCTAGGGCATTTGTCCAGGAATTAAATTGTGGGATTTTATTTTTTTAATATAATTTAGAACTTAATATTTTCTTGTTTTTGTTTGTTTGTTTGTTTGTTTTACATTGCAAATAAGTTCTTTTAGTGTAATGTTTTTCTCACAGATTTCAGGGACAGTTCAGTCATATATGAAGTTTCCATATATCCTCATTATTTGCATATTCTGTATTTGTAAATTTGTTTACCCACTAAAATTTATTTGTAACCCCCAGACCAATACCCCTTAGTGATTTTATCATCATTTGTTGATATATGCACAGCAACAAAAATTTGTCCTGAATGTGTATTTTCTATCCAGGTCTTCTTATTTCAGCTCATACACTGTAAATTAGATTTTTTGTTTGTATGTTTTATTGTTTGTTTTGAGTATCATGCTTTTCACGTTTTTGTGATTTTTTTATGGTGATTTTTGTTGTTGTTGTGTAATATGGCCTCCAAACATAGTGCTGAAGAGCTATTTAATGTTCTTAAATTCAAGAAGTGTGTTATGTTCCTTGTTAAAGAAGCTTTGTTTCAGGAATACCTTATGGTGATGCTGTCTGTAAGTTTAATGTTCATTAATCAATTATGTATAAATATATACATACTTTTTTAGACAGACACATACAGAGATACACATAAAATAAGGTTATGTGGTGATCAGATGAGAAAAACGTTGTGACCAGAGACTTTCAAGAGCCTGTCCCTCTGTTTCCCCTAGAAGTAATGGTTTAACCTTTTCAAATTCTGTTTAATGAGACTTTATAGAACATAACTACTGTGAATTACGTAGATCAACTGTATGATTATTCTTCTCTGTCCTCTCTACTATGATATCTTAGTCTGTTTTCCTTTTCCTATACCAATTTTACGCTTGATTTAGTTATTATTGCTTTGACATAGGTCTATATCACTCAAAAGGCAAACCTCTCTCTGTGTCATTATTTTTCAGTAGTGTCTTATCTATCTGTGATTCTTTTCATTTGTGTGCTAATTTAATTTTCTACTTGTAAAGTCCAAGACATCCAGTTGATTGTCATGACTTTAGATTTATAGTTATTTGGGAAAATCTTGTAGCTTTATATATAGCTTTTTAGTTAATAATCGTGGTTTAACTCTTTATCTTTGTCTTTCAAAATACATCCTCAATAACCTTCTCTACTTATATGTCTTTTACTTTATTGGCAGACTTAAGTAAAGATAATTTAAATATTTTGTTTTAATTTAAAATTTTATTATTTCACAAAAGTATGTTTTTTTTGTTTGTTGCTGATGTTTAGGACTGGAAATGATTTTTTGATGTGGATCTTGTAACTTTGTTAAACTCTCCTCTTTTAGGCAATATTTTTACCATAGATCCTTTTGAGATTTCCATGGAGACAAATATATTATTTCTGAATGATGAGTTTCTTTCTTTTCCTGTCTTTTAAAAAATTAGATGTCCCAATCTTTACACCTATTCTTTTTTTTTCTTACTGTGTTGACATAT
Source organism: Macaca thibetana thibetana (assembly GCF_024542745.1). NCBI lineage: Eukaryota > Metazoa > Chordata > Mammalia > Primates > Cercopithecidae > Macaca > Macaca thibetana. The sequence goes on along the minus strand of NC_065581.1, from coordinate 64,265,717 downwards.
ATTAAAATGATACTGTGACATTCACCTTGTCTAATTCCTGATTTTAAAAAATTCTAGCATTTACCTTAATTATTAAGAAAACTATGGATTCCTTTTGTAGATACATTTAATTAGCTACAGAAAGTTGCAATCAATACCCAGGTTTTAACATGAATCATAATTGCATTTTATCTAAGGCCTTTTTTTTCTGTATTTGTTAGGAAAATCAAATTGTTTACTCCTTTGTTCTCAAAACAATATAAATTCAATTTCTGGTTTACTATACATCCACACATTTAGTTTTATGAGTGTCTTCTTCCTTGACTTTTTAAAACTTAATGTTGTGGATATTTTTTAAAGAAATATTTTTCAATGTGGACACATAGGATATTTTTATTGTGTTTATTATTTATATTTTTCATCAATTCTAGAAAATTTTATTCCATTTGCCACTTTAATAGTGGCTTTTAAGGTAGACTCTTTATATTCCCTCTTTTATCTGGTACTTTACTAGACATGTGTTAAAGTTTAATAGTCTTTCTTCCATATTATATAAATATAATAATAAAAGTATTAGAACTATTGTAATAGTTAATATTTTCCTCTAGAGGCAACCAGCATCAGACATATTTTATTGGTGCCTTTTATCAGTTGACATAAACAACCATTATTTCACGTCACCATTTTCATGATGCAGGTTTTAGGCAGGAGTCTGAGAATAAAGCCTCAAAATTTACAATGGCCCAGCTATAGTCCTTCAGTCCCTTGCAATAAGCTGCTAATTTTCAAATATCTAAGATCCTGTTAGGGACTTTGTTATGAGGATATTAGGACTTAATATTTTCTTATTACTCTAATATTAGCTTGCTCCACGTAGGGAGATTTTTCATCCCTTTATGGGAGCTCAGCAATGCATTTAAAATTACATTGGATGCAATGTATCCATTTTCAGTGAGATAACATTTTAGTGTATCTGGTCCAGAACTTGGAGGAAGTAGAATATATTCACTAGTAACATTTACTTTTCTTCATGGAAATAAGAAAAATAATTTATTCTTCAGGATAACATATTATGTTAGTAGTGAGGCAGTATTGTAGGATCTTTAATGTATTCAACAAACATATATTACATTTACAACCAAATTTTCAAATTAATGAAATTTGGAGATTGAAGCTTATTTTGGCCTTATAATTACAAAATTTAAATAAAAAATTATATAGCTATATAACTTAAACACAGGAATACATATTAACAAATACATGTATTTTGATAAGTTCTCCTTATTTCCAGTTCTGCTTTCTGTGGTTTCAGTTACCCAAGGTCAGTCATGGCCTGAAAATATTAAATTAAAAATTTTAGAAATAAACAATTTATAAGTTTTAAATTGTGCACTCTTTTAGTAGCAAGAGGAAATCTTGCAACGATCTGCTTTATCTCACCAGTGATATGAACCATCTCTTTGTTCAATCTATCCATGCTCTGTATTCTACCCATCCATTAGTCATTTAGTAGCCATCTTGATTATCAGATTGACTGTCACAGTACTGTACGAATTGTGTTAAAGTAATCTTTGTTTTACTAACGATGACCCAGAATTGCAAGTGAACTGTGACTCATTTGTAAATTAAACTTTATCATAACTATGCATGTATAACAAAAAGCATAGTATGCATAGGGGTTGGTAATCTCTGTGGTTGCAACTATCCACTGGAGGGGAGTTTTGAATCCAGCCCTCACAGATAAGATGGTATTATTGTATTTCATGAAGCAGTTATTACCAAACAAAACTATGTGTGATGCTCGATTATGGTACACCTAAAAATGACAGTTTTTGTTGTATGTAACTAAGCTACTTTAGAAATTAAAGAATACCTCTTCAGTTAATCTATGTTTTCATTTATTTGTTATTCAAATAGAAAATAAAACAGAAGCATCATTAATCACTACATATTTCAGAGATACTACAGAAAATAGTCATGCCAATCAACTGTATGTCTTTACCTTAGTCAAAGAGCTTACAGTTAAATGCAGCTCTCCCATATTTTCCTACCACATTTTATTTAAGTAGACTGGAGTTTGTATCTACAAGTTTTGCAGCCTTGGCATAAATTTTCGCTAGATGTAACTTTGCCCCTTCCTTTCCCACTCAAAAAGGACATTTGAATGAAATAATAAAACCAAATGTCTAGTATACACATTAAATTTAAATTTATATATATTAATAGTAAAGGATTAAAGGACTAAAGACTGTTTTAAGCATTGTGTGTGTGTTTGTGTGTATATTGCATGTATGTATGTTTGTATGCATGTAGTCTAAAGAATATTTATTTAGCACAACATGCCTGGTCATAGAATTTTAGACCTAGAAAAGACTACTGAGATCATCTAGCTCAACTCTGTTATTTTAGAAATGAGAAAGCTAAAGCATAAAGATGCTTGTCTAAAATTTACAGATTTGTCCTGTGGAATTATATTTCAAGCAATTTAGATCAAGATAAAGAAGCTATATTTATTAATTTTATAGATGACAGAAAACAGAGAAATACATAATATGATGGATGAGAATATTAAGATCAGGAAAGTTCTTGACAGAATAGACTGATGTATAGCATTCAGGAGGATCATGTTTAACAAGGATAAATGTAAATGAATGCATTTCGGTTACAAGAAAATCTGCAAGAGTTGGTAAGAACCAGCTTCACTGTAGTGCTTGTCAATAAGTCTTTTCAATCTTTTCTTAATAGAAACCAGTAAAATTATCTGACATTTAAATAATGAATGTATTCATTGAAATAGTATTTAACATCAGAAAGCAACCACTTAAAACCATGCCATATACCATGTCAGATAGTGTGCATTTTTTGACCACACCATTAGAGAAGCTCTGACATGTTGGTTACCTTTCTGATAGAAATATCAAGAATGTCTTTTGCTGTGCAGAAGCTCTTTAGTTTAATGAGATCCCATTTGTCAATTTTGGCTTTTGCTGCCGTTGCTTTTGGTGTTTTAGACATGAAATCTTTGCCCATGCCTATGTCCTGAATGGTACTACCTAGGTTTTCCTCTAGGATTTTTATGGTATTAGGTCTAACATTTAAGTCTCTAATCCATCTTGAATTAATTTTCGTATAAGGAGTAAGGAAAGGATCCAGTTTCAGCTTTCTACTTACGGCTAGCCAATTTTCCCAGCACCATTTATTAAATAGGGAATCCTTTCCCCATTTCTTGTTTCTCTCAGGTTTGTCAAAGATCAAATGGCTGTAGATGTGTGGTATTATTTCTGAGGACTCTGTTCTGTTCCATTGGTCTATATCTCTGTTTTGGTACCAGTACCATGCTGTTTTGGTTACTGTAGCCTTGAAGACACTACCATCAGAGTGAACAGGCAACCTACAGAATGGGAGAAAATTTTTGCAATCTACTCATCTGACAAAGGGCTAATATCAAGAACCTACAAAGAACTCAAACAAATTTACAAGAAAAAAACAAACAACCCCATCAAAAAGTGGGCAAAGGACATGAACAGACATTTCTCAAAAGAAGACATTCATACAGCCAACAGACACATGAAAAAATGCTCATCATCACTGGCCATCAGAGAAATGCAAATCAAAACCACAATGAGATACCATCTCACACCAGTTAGAATGGCAATCATTAAAAAGTCAGGAAACAACAGGTGCTGGAGAGGATGTGGAGAAATAGGAACACTTTTACACTGTTGGTGGGATTGTAAGCTAGTTCAACCATTATGGAAAACAGTATGGCGATTCCTCAAGGATCTAGAACTAGATGTACCATATGACCCAGCCATCCCATTACTGGGTATATACCCAAAGGATTATAAATTATGCTGCTATAAAGACACATGCACACGTATGTTTATTGCAGCACTATTCACAATAGCAAAGACTTGGAATCAACCCAAATGTCCATCAGTGACAGATTGGATTAAGAAAATGTGGCACATATACACCATGGAATACTATGCAGCCATCAAAAAGATGAGTTTGAGTCCTTTGTAGGGACTTGGATGCAGCTGGAATCCATCATTCTTAGCAAACTATCACAAGAACAGAAAACCAAACACACCGCATGTTCTCACTCATAGGTGGGAACTGAACAATGAGATCACTCGGACTCAGGAAGGGGAACATCACACACCGGGGCCTATCATGGGGGGGGGGGGAGGGGGGAGGGATTGCATTGGGAGTTATACCTGATGTAAATGACGAGTTGATGGGTGCAGCACAGCAACATGGCACAAGTATACATATGTAACAAAACTGCACGTTATGCACATGTACCCTACAACTTAAAGTATAATAATAATAAATAAATTTAAAAAAAAAAAAAAAAAAAAGAAATATCAAGAATGGTAAGAAATCAGGTAACTTCAGGATATTTATATAATTAAATAATTAATGCAGAGTTAGCCTTGGAAGCAAGAATTGTAGAGCTAACGAAAGGGGTGTTGTCAAACAACAAAGAAGATTTATTTGCAAAGAAGTTGTAATGCAGTCTTCTTTTATTAAAAAAAAAAAAAAAGAAAAGAAAAGGTAGAAAAGCTTATTAGAGAATTTTGTCAATAGTGGATGGAAAAAAATGAATTCTGATTGGAAATCAGAAAGCCTGGAGTTATGCCTCAGCTCTCATTTATTGGATGTAACGTCTTGAAAAAGCCACACTTTCTATCAACCACGATTTTATCTATTAACTTGGGATCGTAACATCTACCTTGTCTATTTTACAGGTGGTGATGAAAATAAAATGAAATCACATTAACAATGTTTTATAAGAAATGCCTATGTAAATAATAGGTTTGCAGTAACTTCAGTTCAAGGAAAGCAACATGAAAATATAACAACACCATACTGGCTTCTGCACGCTTTGTAGCAGAAGTCAAAAGTCACATGCTGAGAATGTTATAATGGGGGAAATAGTCCTCAGATAATGCAATGTGTTAGAGGGCATCTGAGGTCGCTGTGAAGTCTAAGATTCTTCTTTTCTAAAGAGAACAGTTACGGATTTCACAAGATATTTCAAAATGTTTATTTTGGATGAATTTGTCTTTCAATAAGCTATCCTGAACCTAGGCAGTCACCGGAATTCTCATGTCATATCAATTGGCTCTTTGCCACTTGTTTGGCAACATCATAGCTCATGTAATAACTTTGTGTTTATTTGTGAGGACTGCTCCTAATATAAATAAAATTTCTAACTTGGGTAATACAATGAATATGGAAAGAAAAGCCACTTCTTTGACATTGATGACATGCAGCTGTTAAAAGCATTTAGATTAATAGATTATTAAATTCAGATTGGCAAGTATTTACAATCTGAATAGGTCAATCATATTTTCTATTCAGAAGTAATCAGATATAGCAGTTTCTCAAAATTCTCTGTGAGCCTTCAAACATTTCAAGGACAGTCTGAATTACTATTTATTAGTTGTATCTTTTAAAAGGTGTTGTGAATCTTAACTGAAATATTTATAGGTGAGTTCATAATTCCCAAAAAGGCCTGATATGTATCTCAGCTGAAATATTACACATGTATACCTTCAAAGTTACTAGTCATAATGTACTAAATTTTAAGAGAAATTCGATATTCAGATAGGCAGAAAAATAAATAAAACAGGGAAGGGTTTAAAAAAAAACCTGTATAACAGCCTTAGCACTTAGTCAATGTGCCATACAAATGAATTACACTGATTAATTCACTCAAATGTATTTCCCTTCTGCAATTGAGAGAAACACCAGTGTAATCCACATGGTGTAAAAAACAATCATACGTGATTGTTATGGACTGAATGATGTGTTCCTCCAAAATTCATATGCCCTGATTACCAATCAGTGGTATTTGGAAATGTGGTCTTTGGGAGGTGATTAGCTTTACATGAAGTTGTGAGGGTGAGACTCTTATTCTGGGATTAGATCCCTTATCCGAAGAGACCAGAGGGTTTGGCCCCTCCTTCCTCATTCTCTCTCTCTTTCCCTTCCTTCCAACATGTAAAGACACAGCAAGGAAACAACTATCTGCAAGGCAGAAAGATGGCCCTTGCCAGAAATTTAATCTTGCATTTTTGTTTGTTTGTTTGTTTGTTTTTTAAGACACAGTCTCGCTCTGTCATCCAGGCTGGAGTGCAGTGGTGCGATCTCAGCTCACTGCCACCTTCATCCGAGTTCAAGCAATTCTCGTGCCTCAGCCTCTTGTGTAGCTGTGATTACAGGCATGAACCACCATGCCCTGCTAATTTTTGTATTTTTAGTAGAGATGCAGTTTCATCAGGCTGCCTAAACTGGTCTTGTACTCCTGGCCTCATGTGATTCACTCACCCAGGCCTCCCAAAGTGCAAAGATTACAGGCGTGAGCTACCATGCTTAGCCCATCTATTTGATCGTGGATGTCCCAGCCTCCAGAACTGTGAGAAATAAAGGTCTGCTTTTGAAGCCACCCATTGTATAGTAATTTGTTATAGCAGCCCTGGCAAAGGCAATGATCATTAAAAATTAATGTAAATCTACTTGGTTCCTTATACCTGGATAATTAAAATAATTTAAAATGTTGCTTATTGTAAGTCTCATTTGGAAGATTTCTGTATTTCTTGACTTTTTTATAATGAAGTTGCATTTTAATAAGAAAAGTGTGGTATTATATTTATATATTAATCTTACCTATTCTGACTCTATTTTTCCTGCCACCATATGCTATTTTTTTCTTTTACTCTTTCCTTTCCTTTCTCCCTTCCTTCCTCCCTTCCTACCTGTCTTCCTCCTTACTTTCCTCTCTTTTCCCCTCTCTTCCTCCCTCTTTCTTTCTCTCTCTTTCTGCTTCTCTTTTTTTGCTTTCATTTGTTTGTGTGTGTGTGTTTTTCCCTTTCTTCCTTTTAAGGGGGTTGATTCCAAAAAGGCTAAATTATGTAGGGATTGATTCTTCACTGCCATGCTTATACTTTATACATATGTCACAAAGTCAATATTTAAATAGTATATTTTAGGTCAAAGACTTTGACCAGTTATTATAACATCTGTTCATTTATTAAATTTTTTTAAATCATAACTTTCTGACTTATTCTAACATTAGTGCTTCCTTGTGAATAGAAACGTGAATTAGCTTACTCACTCTCAGATCTCACAAGTTTCTTGTGCATATATAATGAGTCCAGCAGCCCAATTAACATGTCAAAAACCACTGAAGAGAAATCCTTCATCTTCCATTTAAAAGTTCAATCTCTTCTGACTCTTGTTTTGGAGAATGCTGAATATACACATGACAACACTTAAGAAAACAAATTCTAAATTATTTTTACTTTCATAATTATATTTTTCAGGGGTTCAGCCTAATTAATGTGTGTCTGGACTATATTAATTACTCAGTAATTATTACTATCATTGCATAAATTGTGAAATGCTAACATTTAAGTTATAAATATTATAATGTATATGATTGTATTATTATTGGCATTATTATTACTAAAAAAGGAAAGGAATGGTCATGGCAAATTTTCCTAAAAATATTATGGATACCCATTATTTATGAGAGATTCCTTCTGGAAATCAAGAAATAATGAAGTAGCATACTTACACTAAGGTGTTTTACAGACATCACTCCAAAACAAAATACAAACACAAAATAACAACAACAAAACAGCCTTAACTTTTTTGTTGTTGTTGTTCTGGATGGGGATGTAGAGATCCGGATTTACTTTTCTTGCATGGTTTGTGTTTGCTGGATTAATATTTTGTAACTGTCCCCATTGTTATTGTCAAATAAGTTTCATGCTTTCTTACTGGGTTTGCTCAATGTAAAGACTAGTGTGGTTAAGGGAATTAATTGATTAATTGATTTTCTAATTTCAACAAATAACGTTTTGTTGAGAATTAAAGCAAACTAGACCTACATTGTTAATTGAATTAAATGGCCTTTGAACATGATCACTATATGAAAAATTTAATGAATACTCTCTTCGAAATATGTGCTCAATAGCAACGTATCAATAACAGGCTTAATATGTCCATTCATTATCATGATATAAATTTTATGATGATAATAATACCTGCTTGAAAAATGTTTAAAATTCACAAAATGTTTCCATATGTTTACTTTCTTCAGTCCTTTAAACAAATTTACAAGGTAGATTTTATTATATTTTTTGCAAATGTAGAAACTTCAGGAGACTGCAAGTCTTGCCAGCATTTTTCAATAACTTAATAACAAATGGATCTTGGAGGTCCATATATCCTACTGTGAAACTGTTTCATAACCTGAAGGATTCATCATACAAAAAGATGTCTCAAAACAATGATGAGAATACAAAGAGATCTTAAATGTTAGATAGAAAATTAGTATCAATGACATTGTTATATGTTTATCAGATAACTGATTTTTATACAGTCTTTATAAAGTTATTGTAACACAGAAAAAGTAAATTTGTGTTATAATTAAATATAACTCCAAATATAAAAATTCTGAAGATGTAATCTCATGAATTATATGATGGCTTTAATTTTTTATGTGACAATCAAGTAACATACTAATACTTGATGTATAGCATAAACACATCAAAGGAAGTTTAAAAACCCCATTGACTTTGCTCATATATATAATTCCTACAGTCATACAATCAACTTAAAAGACTGTAAGAGCTACATTTACAAATCTTTATCTTTAATCTTTTCTTTTTTGGAGAGAAAAAAAGATTATTGTGTCACTAGCAAAGAAAATTTAAATCTCACTTTTAGAAAAGGCTGTTAGCTTTATGTTTTCCATTAAGTTAGTGTTCACAATTCCAGAAAAGTGATTAATTATAAAGACAAAAAAGCCAAAGGAAATGAATTTCAACTAACACCAAGGGATAAGACTAAAAATGCAATTCAGTGATTTTTTTCACCAATAAATGCCATTGCATCTCACAGGGAAAGTATTTTAAAGTACTTTACACTAAAACTCAAAGAATCAGACAAAATCCAACCAAATATAACTAATACTCTCTGTGTGGATAAACCCAAGAAAGAACACTGAATTTCAGCAGGGAAGTGAAGGGATCCTCTGAGGTATGGAGTGAAAACAAAGCAGCAAGACTGGCTGGGATTGACTTGGAGGTAGGAGAAACTTTCCAGTACAGGCAAAAGGTAAACAAAAGATCACAGGGCCCACATTCCTACCATGGATGCTTGCAATCATAGCCACAGAGAGTCCCTCAGACCTCATGGACCCTGAGCCTAATATAGGGAGACACCTGGAGCCCATGTGACTTCCTCATTCTTGAGAGAGAATTCATGCTAGGTCCCACTTAAACCTGAGACCCAAGCTTCTGCAGCATGGCACCATTTTGACATCCCAGCCATCACAAGACTACATCTTGCCCTGGAACCCAATAGCGTCTGCTTCTCCACATCACTGGAGTCTGCTGAAATCCCTATGTCCACTCACAGAACTGCAGTGTCACAAAGCCAGCTGTACCTAGTGGTGCAGCTGTGTTCTTGGCACTAGCATATTAGTCCATGATGTGTCCTACAACCTAGAGAATGGTCAGTCCAGTGCACATTGCAGCTCCCACCAGGACAAAAGGAGACAATGTGCATAATCTTCAGAGCCTAGGATACAACTGCTTGGGGCTACTGTCACTGACAGCAACCTCACTCCCTCCAGTGGAAGGTCTGCTGCACACCTCTGCAGACTTCATTGGGTTTGAGGACTGACCCACCATGGACACTGTTCAGATTCCTGAGTATTAGCACCACTTGTTACTGGTACATGCACGAGCTATTGAAAGCCCCAAGAAGAGGGCTACCCTGACTCACTGCTGCTACAGCTAACATCCATGTGTACTGTCAGGACCTGCTCCTCTAGCTGCTGCCGCCACTGCAAACCATGTACATTTTCAGGGAGGTCTGTGTAGCCTGCTGTCATTGCCACCAGTACCCACCCAAATGTACCACTGTCCATTTGGACAATTGCCCTCCCAATTACACCAGTTCATCCAGCCCACCGCTTGCGCCACCATTGGGCCAATGAAAAAATTAAGAAGGAAATTTAGAAAAAATAATGAAATAAATTAAAATGGAAACACAAAATACTAAAACCTGTGGGATATAGCAAAAGCAGTGCTAAGACAGAAGTTTATAGCAAAAAAGTACCGAATCAAAAAAAGTACAAAGACTTCAAATAAAAAATAAACTTAACAATGCACTAGAGCTATACAGTCAAAATTTGGAAAACTTAGAGGAAATTAATAAATTCCTTAACACATTAAACCTAGCAAGATTGAACTTGGAAGAAATAGAAACCTTGAACTGATAAAAAAGCAGTAATGACATTGAATCAGTAATGATTAATCTCCCAAAAAAAGGAAATAGGAAATGCCAGGACCAGATAGCTTCACTCCTGATTTCTGTCAAACCTGTAAAGAGAACCAACATAAATTATTCTCAAACTATACCAAAAACTTGAAAAAGAGAACATTCTTCCCAGTTTGTTTCAGGAGGCCAGCACTACCTTGACACCAAAACCAGACAACGACACAACAACAACAACAAAAAAATACAGGTCAATATCCCCAATGAGCATAAATACAAAAAATATCAGCAAAATACTAGCAAATCAAATCCAGCAACACATTATAAAAATAATGCACCATGATCAAGCAGTCTATCCCTTGATCTCATTATACTCAAATCAAAAAATAAGGCATATCACATCAACAGAATGAAGAACAAAATCCATATGACCATCTCAATAGACGCAGAAAATCTTTCAAAAATTCAGTATCGCTTCATGATAAAACCTCTCAACAAATTAGGCATAGAAAAACATATCTCAATATAATAAAGGCCATTTATGACAAACCCACTGCTAACATCATGACAACTGGAGAAAAGCTGAAAGACTTTCCTATACAAATTCGACTAAGAATGTCTACTCTTATTACTTTTATTCTACATAGGACTAGAAGTCTTAGCCACAGAATAAGCAAAAGAAAGAAATAAAGGAAGGAGGTCCAAGTTGGAAAAAGGAAGTAAAACCATCCTTCTTTGCATGAAATATAATCTTACATACAGAAAAACTGAAATGTTCTGTCAAAAGCTGTTAGAACTAACCAATGTATTCAGTAAAGGTGCAGTACACAAAATCAGTAGCATTTCTCTATATCAACAACAATTTAAAAAGCAATCAATCCATGTACAGTAGCTTAAAAATAACTGGTAATGAATTTAACTAACTAGGCCAAAGACTACTATAACAAACTATAAAACACTGGTGAAAGAAAGTGAAGAGGACATAAACAATTGGAAAGATACCTCATGCTCTTGAAATAAAGAATTAATATTGTTAAAATGACCAAACCACACGGTGCAAACTGCAGATTCAATCTTATCCCTATCAAAATATCCATGACATTTTTCACAGAAATTAAAAAAAAAACAATTATACAACTTACATAGAATCATAAAACACCCCAAATAGCCAAAACAAAAGCGAAAAGAACAAAGCTGGAGATATCACACTTACATGACTTCAAAATATACTATAAAGCTTTAGCAACCAAAACAGCATGGTACTTGCATAAAAACAGATAAATAGACCAAAGGAACAGAAGAGAGAGCCCAGAAATAAATCCACATTTTTTACAGACAACAGATTTTTGACAAAAGTGTCAAGAACATATATTGGGAAAAGACATTTGTTCAATAAATGATGCTGGGAAGCTTGGATATCCATATGGAGAAGAATGGAACTGGATTCCTATTTCCGATATATAAAAATAAACTAAAAATAAATTACATACTTAAGCATATGTCCTGAAACTATAAAACTTCTGAAGAATACATAGTGAAAACACTCCAGGACATCATTTTAGACAAAGATTTTATGACTAAGACTTCAAAAACACAGGCAACAAAAACAAAAATAGACAAAATTGACTATATTAAACTATTTTGATTCTGCACAGCAAAGGAAACTATGAACAGGGTGAAGAGAAAGTATTTATAAACTCTTCATCCTACAAGGGACTAGTATCCAGGATATACAAGGAATTCAAACAACTTGTCAGGGGAAAAAAAAAAAAAAATGAAAGTAGCCAAATTATCTTAATAGATATTTCTCAAGAGAAGACACATATTAATATGGCCATTAGGCCAGCAAGTATACGAAAAAAATGCTCATCGTTAATCATTAGGGAATTGCAAGTCAAAACCACACTATGATATCATCTTATCCAAGATCGATTATTTGTTATAAAAAAGACAGAAAAATAAATGGTCTTAAGGATGCAGAAAATAAGGAACTCATATTATTAATGGAAACATAAATTAGTAAAGCCACTATGGAAAACAGTATGGGAGATTTCCAAAAAGTGAAAATAGAGGTATCATAAGATACAGAAATATTGTCACTGGGTATTTATTCAAAGGAAAGGAAACATGTTTATTAAAGAGATTCCTGCACCCCCGTGTTTATTGCAGCTCTGTTTACAAAATTAATATATGAAATCAACCTCAATGTTTATTAAAAGATAAAGAAAGAAAATGTCATATATATGCACAAATGTATGCTGTTCAGCCATAAAAAATTAAAATTCTGTCATTTATGACCATATAGGAACAGGAGGACATTATGTGAACATAAGTCAGGCACAGAAAGATGAATACCATGTATTCTCACTTATATGTGGGAAGTAAAATATTTTGTGAGCTCGTTGATGTAGAGAGTGGAACTGTGGGTATTATTGGCTGACAAGGGGAAGTGGGAGAGTTGTAAGGGAAGGTTGGTTAAAGGATACAAAATTACAGCTAGATAGTAGGAATGATTTCTGGTGTCTGCAACACTGGATGGTGAATATTGTTAACTATAAACTTACTACACAGTTCCGAAAAGCTCTAAGAGAAGACGTGGAATAATCACAAAGCAAAGAATTGATACAGTGGATATACTAATTACCACAATTTAGTCATTTCATGTTGCATATGCATATCTAAATATTACTCTACATCCCACAAATATGTACAATTATTAAATGTCAATTACAAATGAAAGGAAAAAGGAATGTTAACCCCTACTGTTGGGATAATAGACATTAATTATCTTCACGTATTTTCACTTTTATCATATCTCTGTAAATATAATTGCGCTTATAATATAAGAGAATATAGGAAATAAATTTGTAGCTCACCTCAATACATTAGGAATGCAACAGCAAAATAAAGACAAGAAAAATACAAGAAAGAAATGAAAATTAATGAATTTAATGCTGGTTCATACTGCCTATGAGAACACATATTAAACACTAGATATGCTTCTTGAAAATAGTAAAACTGATATCTGCCACATAATCAAGAACAAAGGATTACATATTGTATGACTCTATTTATATAAATTCCTTTAGGAAATGAAAAACTATTGAGCCTATCAGTGGTTCCTTGGGCTGAGGCTGGGAACAGGAATTGATTACAAATGGGTATGAAGATAATTTGTGGAATAATAGTTGTGTAAATGTATCAATTTACTAACAATTATCAAATTGTATACTTACAATGAATACATTTTATGGTTTTTGTTTTATTTTAACTTTAATAGAATTACTAAAATATTCATTGAAGTCTCAATTATGTACCTCTAATTTAAGATCATTTTAAAGATTCCAACCCTCTTTGAAATTTTAAAACTGTTTTTTAAAAATCTACATTTGATGAGGGCTAGTAGGTTTTTTTTTTTTTTTTTCATGTTTTGTTTTGTTTGTTTTACGGCATAGGACCAGTAGCATATATTTTAAACTTTGCTTGCCATATGATATCTGTCACAACTATTCATTCTGCTGTCGTGGAGTGCAACACAAATAGACTGTAGGTAAATGAGGGGGAGGGGCCAGTGTTGCCCCAATGGTTGCTGTATGTCAACCTCTGCTTGAAATCGTAAGTATATTTGGGACATACAAACTTTTAAACCAAAATGTAAAAAAAAATCTATTGCTTTGCATAATAATATTCTCATACAATTTTAGCCAAGTATTGTTAATCATAGCTGCTTAAAGTGCTTATCTGTGAATTGTGTATAAAATAGCATTGCATATTTTTTAAGTAAAAACTTTGTTTAAATTTAAATGGTTTATTGTTCCATATTAGAAATTTTATTTCTTTTTTCTTTTCCATAAGAGTGAGAAATTGTGCCATTAAAAAATTTATATTTAAAAGAGTTAACAGTTGCATGCTCACAAAACAAGCTCCATCAATAATTTTCACTTTGATGGTTTTTATGATAATACACTATAATTGGATTCAGCAGTAAATCCAAAACAGCTCTGAGGCATTGATTTTCCAAACAGTTCTGTCAAAATTATGCAGGAAGAAATGAAGCAGTGGCTTGATGAGGCATATCATGGAATGATTTTGAAATATTTTGCTTACTGAACAAAAGACACTAAGATGCAGATAGTTTGTTTCTTTCAACAATCGTGGCAATCATGCACATGTTGTTAACACAAATAGTTTTTTTTTTATTATTGATCATAATCCTTATTTAGCTTACCTAAATTTAAGCAAACAAGTGACCAGAACATATTACCAGAAATTTGCAAATTCTCTGAGTCTTATATAACAATTTTTTTCATGTTACTTTCTATTCATACCATATACTACTTTGTGTGTAGCAGGGAAATGTTATAATTAATTAATTGAGTTTTCTTACATTTGCCAAGATTGTGGTCACTTCCTCTAGTGGTTCATTCTGCTATTGTCTTTAGAATAAGAAGTTGGTTACTTAATAGTCCAATTGTCCTTAATATTATTTGAAAACTGCTGGGTGAATTCAGTGAAATAACTAATAACAATCATGTGCTACTTAAATTTGCTTGAAAACAAGCAAGTTATTTTTAAGGTTGTCTATGTTAACTTCCTGCCCTCTAAAAAAATAAAAACGAAACAATTAATTATCAAACTTTCGTTTGGCTATCCTTAGCTTAGCAATTACTTCATTTAATAATAAAATATAAATAAATAATCATATTTCAAAAAATTTGGTCCCAAGAAAGCTCATTTGCTTACAATTTTGAAGTTAAAAACAATCACATTATCTAAATTGAATAATCGATTAAGTCAATTTTGACCTCATTGTGTTTCATGTATAATAACATCCGATAAGAATATTCAATTGCATGGAAAATGTTAAGGATGCAATAGTAAATGAAAAAGAGCATGGTCAGATAGATCTTTCACATACCACATTGTTAAAAGAGAAAAATTCTGTCATTTAAATTTCTTTAGTTGTTACCTCATAGTGCCAAACTAAATTTCACTGTGGGAAGCCTTAAAATTAGAAAATAAATAAATAAATAAATAAATAAATAAATAAATAAGTCTAATCTTTGTATCCAATCCCTTATAAAGAATTCTGAAGCAGACCTGGAGCTGTGGCTCACACTTATAATCCCAGCACTTTAGGATGCCAAGGCAGGCAGATTACCTAAGGCCAGGAGTTCAAGTCTAGCTTGGTCAACATGGCGAAACCCTGTCTCTACTAAAAAAAAAAAATTACCTGGGTGTGGTACCACACACTTTTAGTTCCAGATACTAGGGAGGTACAATTACTATTAATAAATGTTTGTATATTTTCTACTACTTGTAAAGTATTAATACTCATAAGGTATTATTCAACTGTGTAAAAACTACTGTTCTCCCTATTGTGTAGATGAGAACTCAGTGCTAGAGATGTTATCACACTTGGCAAAAGCCTCCTAGAAGTAAACTCAGAGCTCTAGATTTCCACTTAATCCTTCTCCTTACCAACCCGCACTCTTTTAATTATTCAAAGATACCTTCCTCAGAGTTGTATCACCTTCTCAGAATGTCACTGGAAATCCAATTCCAGTAACTTTTTTGTTTTACAATATTAAAGGAGAAATAGGAATTTCTTTGGGTATTGCTTAATTCATAAATTGTATTATTCAATATCCACTCAGGAGAAGCACAAGTATTCTATATGTTTCAAGTAAAAAGGACTTTAATGGAGCCCATTACTCACAGTTATTAATTTACTAAAATTTCTGTTCCATCTTAATATTTTTACTTCTGTATATCAATTATTATTATATGCATTTTAAAAATCAACTGACCCTTTTACTTAAAAAAAAAAAAAAATTAAGTGAATGAGTGGATGGACTTACAGTAACAAGATCCTAAAAGGAAGTGGCATACCACATTGGGGTAGGAAAAAGAAATGCTGGGGCAAGACCAGGGACAGTGGGTCTATGGCTGGTGGTCTGTGTCCCAGAGTGTCAGAAAATAGTAGACATCGAGCAAGACCAGGTACATAAGTTGTGGGGTCCAGAGTAAAATGAAAAAGCCGGGCTTTTAGTTAAAATGTCAAGTAAAAAGTGCTGCCAATGGTACATATAAAGCTGTTTCTTTTTTCCTGTGCTATCTCCTTTGATTTGTCATGGTGGCTTTATTTTTCTATTTAATGTTATTGTAAATGAAAACAAATTAAGGTTTTAAATCATTAGCATAATTCCTTTGCTTATTTCTGGAGGCTGCCTCTAAATAGTGAAAAGAGAGGAAAGGAAACTTGTCTCCTTTGGTGGAAGACAGAATCCGTCCAAACAAGTCATGAGGCTGGTCTAGAGAGCACTTGTATAGTCAGGGACAGGGATACTTGCAGAAAGGCAATACCCAAAGATGTCAAGAATGTTTAAATACATGCACAAGAACTTACTCAGTAGCTGACCTGGGGGCCAATGAGAGCTTTTATCCCACAGGAAAGTAGCCTCTGTCTGGCTGCTCCCCCAACACACTGTGAAACTGCCAACCAGGGGAAGGGTCAGCCTCCCGCATATCTCTTTCTCAAGACTGTAAGGCGCATGTCAATCTGACCCTGATCCTCTCCACACACATACACCCAGGAAGGGGAGTGTGGCAGTGGTCTCTGAGTCAGGGCAGAGAGACAGAGACCTTGAGGAGCCCAGAATGCAGTTGTATAGGGGAGCGAGCAACCAAGAACAGGTCCCATGACAGTGTCAAGACGCACTTCTGAAGATCCAAGAACAGGGACACGCTCCATGGTCTCAGAATCCACTGAGAAAACGTTAAGTTCAAACATAAAGCTACTGAGAGTGTCAAGATGACAACCACAAAGGATTAAACCCTAAGTGTGGGCTCTTTTGAGCTCAGGAGTCAGTGACAATGCACTAGTTGCACATCCAGGAAGCTCACCCTGAGAGTACCTCATTGATGACATATAAGAAGCAAAAAAGCATGAGTTATTTGAATCTAGTAGGTGAAAGGAAAATAAATCCTAAAATGGGAAATCTGAATTGGATGTTAGAGATTTAAGGAAAGACACTCCATGTAAATGTTGGTAGTACTAAAGAAAAATATTTGCTTCCCAACAGACCAGTAGGCCCTAAAGAAAGAACTGAAATCATAATAAAAAATAACAGAGATCAAGTGTGGTTATGTTTTAGGAAGAAGGACCTGGCAGGGGGAAAACTGAGGATGAAGGAAATGAAAAATAAGGGGAGCTAAAGATGCAAATGTGATGCTGAAGGAAGGGTGTGGGTCAAGGGAAAGGCACAGAAAAACTTGTGAGTATCTGCTGTAATCAATCCCGGCACTTTGGCAGGTCGAGGCAGGTGGATCACTTGAGGCCAGGAGTTCAATATCAGTCTGTCCAACATGGGGAAATACCATCTCTGCTATTAAAAAAAAAAAAAAAAATTACCTGAGCAAGGTGGTACGTGCCTGTAGCCCCAGCTACTCAGGAGGCCGAGGGAGGAGAATCGCTTGAACCTGGGAGGCAGAGGTCTCAGTGAGGCAAGATCATGCCACTGCACTCCAGCCTGGGCAAGAGCAAGATTCTGTCTTAAACTAAACTAAACTAAACTGAAATGAAATAAAAATATGTGGGTATCACAAAAATACTGAGGGATTGATGCTGTGAAATGAGGAGACCCTTCATCAGGAAAGAGGACATACAAATAGAGAGAAATGATCAAAAAGAGCATTTCTTCTATCACACACTATTAATACTGTAGGATCATGAGTTCAAAAGTCCAGGAATCATCCAGCAGGTAAAATCAAGTTTGAATGGCAGGAATATCCGTACACAAAACAGGATAAACAAAGGCCTTGTTCAGTTCCCTAGCCATATTTCTTTTTCCTCTCAGATAATAACAGTGAATCCTGAATAAGATATCTTAAGTAATATCACACAAATAATAGCAGTTTTCCCTTGCTTAGCATTCTGTCAGTCAGTTAGTCATCCTCCATTAAGATTTAGAGAGTTTTTCTAATTTCTCATACTATTAATCAGTAAGACGCTTTTCACAGAGTAAGCACTCAATGAATCTGCATGTAAAGCATTAATAAACTTCTTTATTATTTTATGTATACAAATTTTTAAAAGGAAAAGAAATCCAAGTTGTTCTCATTACTAATATAACTATATGCTCACACCTGCCCATAACACTTTAAAATATACGTTCTCTCTTTCTCTCTCTCTCCCTCTGGACCCCCATCTCTCTTTTACTCTCTGTCTTTGTTTTATTTGTGTTTTGTTTGTTTGTTTTGCCTCCTTCTACCATATCTGATTCATTGTCTCTCTCCAGGGTTACCACACTTCTCCCAATACTTTCTTGACCTATCCTACCCATATCAAACTTACATCACTATTTCAATTATGTAGAGGTTTCCTCAAAAGTATCTTCCTCTCTGGCCCCTCAAAGTTCATGTCTTTCTTACATGCAAAATGCATTCATTCCATCTCAACAGTCCCTAGAGTCTTAATTTATTTCAGCACCAACTCTAAAATCCAAAGTCTTATCTAAATATTATTTAAATTTGATATGAGTATAATCAAGGTACAATTCATCTTGAGGCAAAATTCATTAGATCTTAAGGCTTGAGAATAATCCTCTTTGGTTCCATGTCTGGACTTCTAGGCCCGGTAATATGGCAGCAAGACCCCCACAGCTCAAGGCAGTAATCCCACCCACAAAGCATCATGTAAGCCTTCTAACCTATTGATACCTTTCTGGTGACCCTAATGATGTCTGAATTGCCTTTGGGGTCATTTTTTACTCTCTTTGAAAAATAATGCATATTCGTAGCCTAATAGTTCTACCATCCTGCCCTGTCAAATCCCAAAAGTCAAACAGCCTTCCTTCATTGAGTCCATCTCTGTTCCCTTCGGTTCAAACTAGAAATGTTTCTGGTTGTATAATCCCACATTTTGTCAAGTGGTTGGTTGGCCATATCTTTAATGTTCCTTTCAGAACAAGCTGTTCATTTTTTTGCAATATGGTAGGCTGCGGATTTTTCAAACATTCAAGTTCTGATTGCTTTTTGATTAACAATTTCTTTTTCAATTCATAATAACTATGAGGTAAGATAATATTGTCTTATGTTAAAACTCATAAGCCAAAATTTGGTTCAAAGTCACTCAGAAGGCCGGGCGCGGTGGCTCAAGCCTGTAATCCCAGCACTTTGGGAGGCCGAGACGGGCGGATCACGAGGTCAGGAGATCGAGACCATCCTGGCTGACACGGTGAAACCCCGTCTCTACTAAAAAATACAAAAACTTAGCCGGGCGAGGTGGCGGGCGCCTGTAGTCCCAGCTACTTGGGAGGCTGAGGCAGGAGAATGGCGTAAACCCGGGAGGCAGAGCTTGCAGTGAGCTGAGATCCGGCCACTGCACTCTAGCCTGGGCGACACAGCGAGACTCCGTCTCAAAAAAAAAAAAAAAAACAAAGTCACTCAGAAATGAAACTAAATTTTCCCACATGTAATTATAAAAAAAATAAATAAATTTTCAACAAATTTTAAGCATTATTTCTCTCAGAGTTGTATACATCTTAACTGCCAAACAACAGGCTCAAGACCAACTATATAAATTTCTTACAGAGAAAAATTGGTATCATATTTTGACTAGTCTGTGTGGACATGGCAGGGATTGTTAAAAAATGTAAAGCTTCACTAAGATCTTCAGAAGCTTCACAGGTCCACTAACGTTGGAAAAGGTACTTTAAATAACCTTGCAGACACAATCATCTACTTCACTATTGACTAAGAACAGAACCAATAAATGTATTTAACTAATGAACATTCAAAAAAGTTAATTTGTTTTATAAAGATTATGTTTCTTTCAATAAACAGTTTTTATACTGTGTATTCAAATTCATAGCAAATGAAAAGTTGAAAACACATTGTTACGTTTTATACATTTGTTTTTAAGAAGATAATAATGACTTACAGTTCACACTGGCTTAATAATGCTTTAAGAGAGATTACACTATTCAAATGACTTGTAATTTAGCTGAAAAATATCATCTAACATTTCTTGTTCACCCAAAGTGATTGATCATCTCAATGGTGAATCTCAAAATGATGCTTAGCTATAATTGGAAAGAAAATTTTAAATATTCCATTTTGGCCATCAGACATTCTTCCAGCTTTTCATTATTCAGACCAAGTATTGTCATGAAAACTAATTCATCAATGTAACAGAGATAAATGAGCCAACACAGAACAGACAGAACTATCTTCCGGTTCTTAGGAAGAAAATTGTCTCATTGCCCTATTATATCAGTGACAAAGACGTCTGGACTTTATAAGCATATCTTTCCATTTAGTCTCTTTAAAATATTAATGACACAATGATTTAACCTCAAAACTAGGTTCAAGAAAGTGCTTAGAAAATACTTCCAAGGTTGAAGACTAAAGATAAAACTAATCAAATTATCTAAAAGATTAGTATACTTCATGTAAGCGAGTTCATAAAGGATATTATTAATGATAACCTGAAAAATGTAAGTTAAATAAAGCAATTTAGTTAGTCAAAATATTCATATTTTAAAAATAAAATTACCTACTAGGCAATCATGGAGTAATGCAATCAAAACATATTTTATATACATAATGCATTATAGGAGGTTTCCTGCTTTAAGTCAAATTATCGAAGTCATTCAGATTCAGACATGGGTAGAACTACTGAGAAATTGTGAACTGAGCCGTTATAGATTTTACTTTCATGAAGAATTGATAAGTATATGAAATAAATCTTATTTTAAAGGAAGTTGCACACATGCTCATTGAGTTGCTTTTATTAACAAAACCTTGGTGTTCAGGGGAATGATCCTCATTTCCAGATCATGAGATCTGTCATCAACATGTATCACCTGTCTAGCCTATGGACTTGTGCTTGGATCTTAAATAAATAAATATTTTTATGTGTATACCTAAAGTATACAACATGACATTTTTTAAGTTATTTAAGTAAAAATTGGCAAACACACACACACACACACACACACAGCAACAGTGTTGTTTGAGACTACTCCAGCTACTACAGAAATACGTTTCTTACAGCTCTGGAACCTGGGAAATCCATGGTCAAGAAACTGGCGGATTCCGTGTCTGGTGAAGGTCCGCTCTCTGGTTCACCTATGGCTGGCTTTTCCCTGAGATCTCAGATGGCGTAAAGGACACGCAAGCTCTCCAGTGTCTCTGTAATAAGGACACTAATTACATTCATGAGGGCTCTGCTAATTGACATAATAACTTACCAAAGTCCCCTCCTTCTCATACCATCACACTGAGGGGTTTGGATTTCAGCACATGAATTTTGGAAGTCACAAACCGTCAGTCTATTGTAAATGTGGAGTGACCTCTTTAGCTATGTTTTACAAGTATGGGAACCACAGAACACGTTGGTAGTTTGGCAGCTTGAAGTTTTCAGATTACTAGAACATTCCCAGTGGAGAATGGTGAAAAACTGCAGAAAGTCTGAAAAATAATGTAAAACTCAGTGTTTCTTGTGAGAATGAGATAATAATCGTTGCAGTGACTGAGACAAGCTTCG
Source organism: Macaca thibetana thibetana (assembly GCF_024542745.1). Taxonomy (NCBI): domain Eukaryota; kingdom Metazoa; phylum Chordata; class Mammalia; order Primates; family Cercopithecidae; genus Macaca; species Macaca thibetana. Next base: position 64,243,885 of record NC_065581.1, on the reverse strand, counting down.
TGGTAGCTGCTCAGACTTATATATCAGAACTTGTTTGTAAAAGATACAAAAAATCAAAAATTTTTAAAGGAGGAGACTGTGATAGACTGTCTTTAGTATGAGGAAGTAGAATCAATAAAATATAAAAGTTATCAATAATATGATCAAACTGTGCCTACAGATAGATTACACTTTCAGAAATAATTTAAAATAATGTTTTACTATTTTTAAAAAGTTTCCTAGTTCATGTATTAAAAAAATATTAAATTGTTTCTAAGTTATAACACTAACTGTATTATTTTTCTGGTTGTAGTGGACTAAAATAAAATACTGAAATAAGTACTTGTATATCTTTTTTTTTTTTTTTTTTTTTTTTTTTTGAGACGGAGTCTGGCTCTGTCACCCAGGCTGGAGTGCAGTGGCGTGGTACTTGTATATCTTTACTGTTTATAATAATGCCTCCAATACATACACTTAGGAACTCACATACACACTCACAAAGACATGCATACAGAGTGAACAAATAAACAATCAAGCACACGATTCTCATGTTAATGTGATTTGTTGAGATGCTTATACCCTCCTTGCCTAATACTAATATACTGAACAAGGTGGCAGGGTACCGGTTTTTCTACCAACAAGTAGCACATTTTTGAAAACCCAAGCAAAATATGAGAACAATGAAAATTCAGTGATTTGGATAGGATCACAGAGAAGGTACAAAAATTGATCCACTGAATTCCACACCCAAAATATGACAGAAGAAATATTGAGAAATAAAAAAATCTTTTTTTTTTTTTCGTCTGCTTTGTTACATAGAGACATTTTCTGCTATTAACCTGAGGCAACTGAGTAGAGAAATTTAAATTAAGAAAAACAAAGCCCTAACCTTATACTTAACCTCCCAATGAGTCATGATGACCTCTTGCTCAAACGTAGGAGGTGGAAAGATAAAAAGCTGAGAGGCACTATACATCCAAATTAGCAAATAAAGCTGACACGCCAGAGAAAATGTTTTGAAAAATCTGATTACAGCTTCCAGCTGCTTTAGCTAATTTCTTCACTTCCTTCTGTCATGTTTTTCAGCACATAGAAGGTCAAGATTAAACTACTTCTATCAAATAAACAAACAGTAAGTAATATCAGATAATTTACTCATTCAAAATATCTCCAAAACAGAAAACAAACATATAAAACTTCGAGAAAGATATTATACATGAGAATAACAATTCTAGAAGAAGTAAGAATCTGTCAGAAAATAATATTCAATATTATAAACCAAGTTAAAGGGTAAAAAAAAAAAAAAGACTAAAAATATGTCTCTGCTGAGACAGGAGAAAAGAAAACAAATGAAATTTAGCTAACAGATGAGCTAAAGCTAATAATATTTTTCATATATCTCATGTTTCATAAAATAAATGGAAAATAAAGATGTTCAAAACTGAAAGTCATATAGAAGTAGCAAAATTAAATATTTTATACTGGTAACACAATCTTTAATAAGAAAAATGACAGAACATCTAGGAAAAAATTAAATTAAATTATTAAGTAATAAATAAAGATTAGAGACATTAGAAAAAAAAAAAGAGCAAGTCATTGTGATATACTTCATTTGTATTATTCACACACAAAAACCTAGGAGACAAATACATATTTAGATATATGACTGAAGAAAATTTTTCTGAAGTAAAGAAAGGATTAAATCTCCTGCTTAAATGTGACCTCTGTGTCTCATGGTAAAAACTCTACAGAAAACCAGTATCAAGAAAAACTACAAAGGATCAGAAAAGACAATATGGGTTCAGGCAAAAAGACAAGGAAAAGACAGCAAGCTCATCTCAGATTTCTCCAGTGCAATGTTCTATTGCTAGAAGACACTGGAAGAAGAAATAAATTCTGATTAAAATGTATCATCCAGGAAAACTGAATGAAGAAACATTTTTAAGTATAAATTAAATGCTTAGTATGCCAAAACTCATAAGATACAGAATTTCTCAGACCCTTGGAAAAATAATTTTCAGTTATCACAGATTTCAAAAAACTAGAAGAGCGTTAATTAGGCAAAGAAGAAGCAGTAGTTGCAGGGTTGAAAGTGAGTTCTGCATTATTTTCTAAGTCTAAAAATAAGAGAGTTCTAACTATGGAAGCTTCTATTGAATATCAATTTTGGAAATGGAAAAATAATATAATATCACTAAAAAGAGTAAATAAATGTCAAAAGAAGAAAATGTTGCTAACCCCAGCTTTTATGAAAAATGATATCATATTAAAAATCAATAAATATGGAAACAATAAATGTGTTCATTTTAAATTTTACAGATGAAAACAAACACTAACTCATTAAATAAATAAATAAATAAATAAATAAATAAACAATAGGGAATAATTCAAGTTACCAGAAAGAAAAAGCTACGTTTCACCAAATCAAACACTCCAACAATGTTTTAATGATATACCTAAAATTTTATATCATAAAGAAAAGAAAGAAAATAGATGCTATTAGTTAAACTATTTTACACTGCTTTCTCATTTCTCAGACTGTTTATATTATGCTAATCGAAAGAAAAATTTTAACTAGTCTAGTTTAGACTAAATTTTGATATTGTCATTCTTCAACCTTCAGGTAGAACCCCTTATGGACCATACATTGGCTAGGGTATTATTGAAACTTATTCACACAGATTTCGACTGCTCTGAGTCATTTTCTCTTTTTTTAGTCTCTAAGTTTTTATATACAACAGCATCTTCTATGCCATCGAGAGTGTTATAGATTCAGCCTTTCTTAAAACAGTGTGCACTAGGGCCCTTAGGATTTTTTCCAAGTAATTCATAGCAACCTTCAAGCCTTAAATATCTTAAATATGGTACTTTAATTTGTTGCATATAGTAGGCAATCTATTTCCATAAACCTCAGCAACAAAATGTAACAAAATTTTATCTATTTTTGAGAATCTTCTTTTCTTAGGTCCTGTGAAACCCTTGCTCAGCGCTTTGATAGTAAATACAAAATTCATTCATTCGTCCAATAATGGATATTGACCTCACTAATATAAAAATTTTACACATTCCTATTTTATTTTTGTGATAATTTGTGCACAAAATAACTTAGTTTTATTTTAATGCTAATTTATAATATAATCTTTTTGGAGACATAATTACAGTTAAACTCAACATGCCTATTACACAAATTCCAGTAACTTATTATAACTAATGACTATATGTATAGCATGACCAAGTTCAACTATACAAGGCAGTAATAACTAAATTTTGACTACAGTTTAACCTAAATGGTTGTAAGATGTATTTTTATTATAGAGATATCTAAATGTAGGGAAATGCATTTCAAATTGGTGAATATAGTACTTTATATAATGCATATAATTTATTAGAAAACAAAAAGGCAGAATGTATGGTAAAATTTGAAAAAAACAGAGATTTAAACATTTTGAAAAACAATTTTAAAAAAGAACTAAAATGTTCCTTATATTTTAAAGTAAATTAGATAAATGAGCAAACACAAATTTATGTTGTAAAGCAGGTTTTTTTTAAATTAAAGGAAACAATAGCATGCAAATTAAACCCACACACCCCATAATTCAACAGAAGTTATATTGAAGCACTCATCTCAAGAAAAATAACAAAATAAATTAAAGATATAAAGAAAAAAAGAAAGTCATAAACAGAAATTAACTGAAATAAGAGAAGGAAAATTAATAAAACAAAGAGTTGTTTCTTCTGTTAAAAATATGATAATAACTAAAAAAATCTTATGGGAGACAGAAGCAATAATAATAATAATATGTATATAAACAAATTTAGACATTTGAACGTGAAAATAACTGCAATTTTAGAGAAAAATATTAAAATAAATTTTAATTTGTTACAAATACATTTGGAAAAATTTGGGACAGTTTTTAGGGAAAATGTTACAAATATTTTAAAAAGAATATACTAAAGAAATCTACAAGAACAATTAACATGGTATTGAGACTTCATTTTTTAAATTTACATTTCATTAAGTATCTGCATGAATAATTTGACAAATTCTTTCAAAATTTTTAATTAATTCATTAATTTATTAATGTATTCATTTTTGAGACAGAATCTCCCTCTGTCACCAGGCTGGAAGTGCAGTGGTGCTGTCTCAGCTCACTGCAACCTCTGCCTCCTGTGTTCAAGCAATTCTTCTGCCTCAGCCTCCTGAGTAGCTGGGACTACAGGCACACACCCCCAGGCCCAGCTAATTTTTGTATTTTTAGTAGAGACGGAGTCTCACCATTGTTGGCCAAGAATGTCTCAATCTCTTGGCCTCGTGATCCATCCGCCTCGGCTTCCCAAAGTGCAGGGATTACAGGTGTGAGCCAATGAACCCAGCCTCAAAATTTTAAATAAGTAGTAGTACCAATTTCATTTTAACAACTCTGCAATAAAGTGAAAGTACGAAAGTTACCAGCTAATTTCTACATGTCTAATGTCTCCATAAAGTAGCACTAGTCTTATACTAAAAATCAGGGTGAACCACTTCTAGACTGGATGATTAATAAACAACCTCTGAAAATCTTATCTTCTGTAAAAGCTGTGAGGACAATGGCAAAAATTAGCAAAATCAATTTCATAAAGACTCTAAATTAATAAAAGGCTTTCAACAACCAGGAGAACATTTATTTAAGAAAAAATAAATGTCTGAATCTTAATGAGAATGACAAGCTTGTGGGGTTTTAATTTGTCCTATTCCTACCTCCTATTTTCAGCCCCATGATAGCCTCAAACATCAATAGTCATGCAAGAGTGGTAACAATTGAAAGTAGCAACTTAACAGCCAATGGAGAAGACAGAATTAGATTGGAACTCACCCCTAGGTGCAGAGTATTGTCACTGTATTGCCTCACAATTAAAATAGCTTCCTAATAAAGTCTTATTCTCAGGGATGGTCTTTATTTTATCTGATTTAGAGCTCACTAGATGGGAACTAACCTATCCTCAATACAGTTTATGTTTTGTTTTGTTTTATTTTTATACATTTAAGGAGTACAAATACAGTTTTGTCACCTGGGTATATTGCATAGCGTAAAGTCTGGGATTTTAGTGTAATCACTGTCTGACTAATGTACTATGGAAAATAGTATGATATTTCTCAGAGAGCTGAAAATAGAACTACCATTCTATCCAGCAATCCTACAACTAGGTATATACCCAAAGAAAAATAAGGAATTACACAAAAAAGATACCTGAACGCATACGTTTCTTTGGGTGATGTTTTGCAAATAATCAATGATTTTTAAAGTCTTATCTTCCTGAAGTGGCAATACCAGTTGGAAAAAAAAAAAAAAAAGAGGCAGAACTAAAACTCCAAAAAGAAAGAACTGGAAAATAAGATGTCCACAGGGTGCTTTAAAAACTCCAACATATTTATCTATTATGCCACACATATACACAGAACTGTGTGCACAGCCAAAAGAGAGTTGAGAAGGCCTAATTCCTTACTTCTGATTGATTTTAAGGATTTTTACATGCCGGAAATAAAGGTTAAGACAGAGCTGTAAAATTGCAAAACACTGAAGGAATGCTTTAACACATGCCCAGAACCCCTGAGCAAAGGCTGGGAGACTTACTGATTCAAGGCATTTAGTGAAATATCTGTACAATTGTTAGCAGATCAATAAGCAAAATAACTTGAGTCTACTATGGCTGCATATGACAAAGAATATATAAAAGTATTAGGCTGTTCTTGCATTTCTATAAAGAAATATCTTTGACTGGGTAATTTATAAGAAAAGAAGTTTAATTGTCTCACACTTCTGCAGGCTATACAGAAAGCATGGCAGCATCTGGTTCTGAGGAGGCCTCAAGGAGTTTTACTCATGGCAGAAGGCAAAGTAGGAGCAGTCACTTCCCATGGCTGAAGCAGGAGCAAGAGGGCAAGTAGGGGAGGTGCTATACACTTTTAAACAACCAGATCTCATGAGAACTCACTCACTATAATGGGGACAGCACCAAGGTAGGTGGTCCTAAACCATTTGTGTTAGTCTGTTTTCATGCTACTGATGAAGACATATCGGAGACTAGGTAATTTATACAGGAAAAAGGGTTTAATGGACTTACAGTTCCACGTAGCTGGGGAGGCTTCACAATCATGGCAGAAGGCAAGGAGAGGAAGTCACATCTTAAGTGGATGGCGCCAGGCAAAGATATATAGAGCTTGTGCAGACAAACTCCCATTTTTGTTTGTTTTGTTTTGTTTTGTTTTTGTTTTTGTTTTTTTGTCTTGAGATGGAGTCTCGTGCTGTCACCCAGGCTGGAGTTCAGTAGCACGACCTTGGCTCACTGCAACCTCTGCCTTCTGGGTTCAAGTGATTCTCCTGGCCCAGCCTCCCGAGTAGCTGGGATTAGAGGCATGTGCCACCACACAAGGCTAATTTTGTATTTTTAGTAGAGAGGGGTTTCACCACGTTGCAAGGCTGGTCTTGAACTCCAGCCTCAGCCTCCCAAAATGCTGGGATTACAGGCGTGAGCCACCACACCAGACCCAAACTCCTCTTTTTAAAACCATCAGATCTCCTGACACTTATTCACTACCAGGAGAACAGCATGGGAAATATCTGCCCCATGATTCAATTATCTCCCACCGGGTCCCTCCCACAACACATGGGAATTATGAGAGCTACAAGATGAGATTTGGATGGAGACACACAGCTAAACCATATCATCCTGACCCTGGCCACTCCCAAATGTCATGTCTTCACATTTAGAAATCAATCATGCCTTCCCAACAGTCCCCCCAAATCTTAACTCATTTCAGAATTAACTCAAAAGTCCATAGTCCAAAGCCTCATCTGAAAGGCGGCAAGTCCCTTTCACCTATGAGCTTGTAAAATCAAAAGCAAGTTAGTTGCTTTCTAGATACAGTGGGAGTACAAGCATTGGGTAGATACAGCCCTTCCAAGTCTGAAATCCAGCAGGGTAGTCAAATCTTAAAGCTCCAAAATGATCTCTTTTGACTTGACATCTCACTTCCAGGTCATGCTGATGCAAGAGGTGGGTTCCTTTGGTCTTGGGCAGCTCTGGCCCGTGGTTCTGCAGGTTGTAGCCTCCCTCTTGGCTGCTTTCACTGGCTGGTGTTGAGTGTCGGTGGCTTTTCCAGGCACAGGGTTCAAGCTGTTGGTGGATCTAACATCCTGGTGTCTGGAGGACAGTGGTGGGAACTATGGGAGCTACAAGATGAGATTCGGGTAGGGATACAGAGTCAAATCATTATCACCACTCATGAGAATTCCACCTGAATAATTTAGTCATCTCCCACCAGGCTCTGCCTCCAACATTGGGATTACATTTCAATATGTGATTTGGGTGGGAACACACATCCAAAGTATATCAATATTTTAAGGAATTAGTTCAGGAAAGTCATCAAATGAACAAAGAACAAAAATAATAGCAACAATAACAAAACTCTGAAGACAAGGTATAAAATTGATTCCCATGGTTGCTATATTATTTAGTATGTGTGATTGTTTAAAATGTGGTACAAAAAGAAACAGGAAAATATGAACCATACACAGAAGAAAAGCAAAGCAAAATAGTCAATAGAAACTGCAATGATGAAGCCCAGATGTTGAACTTGCTAGACAAAAGTTTTAAAATTAGCTATTAGAAGATATTGTTCAGTTTTACAACTCTTTTAAAATGTGTCTAGTAGATTTTCTGGTCTTTACCAGAAAGACTCACCGCTACAAAATATATATATATATATATATATATATATATATATATATATATATATATAAAATATGTTCAAAGAACTAGAGAAAATTAAAATTATTTTAATTTGAAGAATTAAAAGAAAATACAGAATGATGTTTACAATGACAATATAAAGAAATATAATTTTTTTTTTAAAAAGAGAAAACCACATGTAAATGCTAAATTTGAAAAGTACAATGATTGAAATGAAACAGAAGTACAACATTTTCATCTGGCAAAAGAACAAATCATAAAATTCAAAGATATACCAATTAAGTTTATTTAATCTTTTTTTTAAAAAAAAGAAAAAAAGAAAGAAAGAACAATAAGCAGAGCGCCAGTAACCTCCAGGGCATCATCATGCTTATTGATATGTATTGAGAGTGTCAGAAGAAAAGGGAGACAAAAAGTGGCAGAAATAATATTTGTGACTTTGGAAAGTCTAAACATTGCCTTAATTTTCACTTTCCAAGAGCGTTAAACAAAAACAAAAACAAAAACAAAAACAAACAAACAAACAAAAAAACCCAAAAACACACACACACATATTAATGGATACACTAAAAAGGCTCAAAAAACTCCAAAGGAGGTAACTCAAAGAGTTTAAACCTAAATGCCTAGAAACGTCATAGTCAAACTGCTGAAAGTCAAAAACATATTTTTTTTTTCCAACTTTTATGTTAGCTTCAGGGGCTACATGCACAGGTTTGTTAGAAAAGTATATTGTGTGATACCGAGGTTTGGGGTGTGATTTAACCCATCACCCAGGGGTGAGCATAGTACAAAACAGATAATTTTTAAAGCAGCAAGTGAAAAATGACTCAAAATATACAAGGGAGCTTCAATAAGTTCAACAGCTGACTAATCATCAGAAGCACTAGAGCCATGAAGTGGTGGAATGACATATTAAAGTGTTGGGAAAAAAGACTGTCAATAAATAATTATCTATTCAGCAAAACTATGCTTCTAAAATAAAGAAAAAATGTAGACAGTCTTGAATTAATTAAAAAGAAAGCCTGAGATAATTCATAGCTAGTAGCCCAACTCTTTAAAAAATAGTAAAGAAACATATGGCTAAATGAAGAAACACTGCTGAATGACTTGAATCTATGCTAAGAATAAAGAGAAAGTATATGGAAAAGGTAACTACATAGGTAAAAATAATAATAAAAACAGTATCAGTGTAGTTTTTATTTGTAACTCTTCTTCTCCTTAATAATTCATATGTCTTACTCATTCAAGTTATTTGTAGAATCCTCTGTTCAATTATTACCTGATCAATAAGCTAAATAAGTTGAGTCTATCACGGGCACACATGACAAAGAATATAGTTTAAAACATGTATCTACCTATGTGCAGCAATAATTATAAAATGTACCATTACTAGTACAAAGGATGAGAGAAGTAATGGAGCTATATTCATATTTTATATTGTATATTGCTCATATTATATATTGTATATTGTATATTGCTATAAATCTGAACTATATGATTATAGGTAACATGTTTATTGTAATCCTCAAAGAAACCAATAAGAAAATAACCTAAAATATAGTAAAAAGAAACATCTGGTGAATTAAAATGAACATTAGAAAATATCTATTTAAGAGAAGACAGGAATAGAGAAACTTAATGACCTAAGACATGTAGAAAACAACTACGAATTTGACAGATGTGAATCCCACATTATTAATAAATGTATGAAGTATAAATGGATTAGTCATTCTAATTAAAAAAGAAACTGAGATTAAAACAAAGAAGAAACCCACCATGATCCAACTATACACTATTAATAAGAGACACATTTTAGATTCAACCTTCATTCTGAAGGGTATAAGCCCTCAAGAATGCACTCTTTTCAGCTTGGGTTGCTGCACACAGGCACGCAAATTTACAACAAAGCAAGAGAGTACCAAGAGGTACCAAAGTGGATCAACTGTGTTCTGTAAATATCCCATCTGCTTTGCGTAAAAGCAGCCCTATATCCAACTTCTGATATGAATTACAAACCTATCATGGCTGAGACTCCTCCTTTCTCCTATTGTTCCCTGAACAGAATAAGGTAAAGTGTGATGGTGGCAATCATAACTTTGTAATATTATGGAACACTTGCTGTGTTCTCAGGCAAGAGTGTTCTTACTTTGGGGAACAGGACTTCTAAACCCGAGGAACCAGATTTGCATGGGCAGGAACCACAGAGATCCTAGTGAGTGAGATGGTATATAAAGCCAGTCCTACCCTCACCTCTCGGCTCCCTTGGAGTTTCACTCTGTCGCTCAGGCTGGAGTGCAGTGGTGCCATTTTGGCTCACGGCAACCTCTGCCTGCCGTGTTACCTCTCTTTGTTTTTGGATCCATTCACTCCTCTTTTGGGGGTACAACAACACAAAGAGGTTATTGCTTTAATGAGTATACTCTATCTGAAATATAATGCCTTATTTTCAAAGAATATTTCCCTATTCTTGTGTTTCAGCTGATCCTAGGAGGCAGTTTCAGTGCTCCAGGATGTGTGGATACAATTCTTTGGTATTGGGTCTAATTTTACACCTTCATTGCTGTGAACTTTTGTCTCATTGGAAGTTATTGGTTTTTGGTTTTGTTTGGTGGGGGAAGAGGGGTTATGTCTGTTAGTAAGGAATGCTGGAAGCCTCCAGATAGAGTTTTTGACTAAGGTTCTATCTACAGGGAAGGTAACTCATGTGCATAATAGGTATCTATCACTGTACAAATAAACAATGCAAAACAAAAAGAAAAACAAAATAGAAACAAAACAAAACAAAAAAACAAACTGTGGACTCTGAAAGAAGAAAGGGTCCCAATGCACTTGATTTGTAATCGAATGGCTTTTTAACTTCTCAAGGAATGATGCCATACTGGAGGTTCAGCATTAGACTTTTTTGCTTAAAGATTGAACATTCAAGGATAGCAGTAACAAAGCTGGCTTTGGTAAGTGAGACTATGCTATTGGTCCCATCTATATCTTTCATCTATCACCATGGCTACTCTATGCTATTGTGTCCCTTTTACCAGCTCTTTGGTGAATGATCAGCTCACCAAGTTTTTTAGTCTGTTCGACTGTTTAGTACTTTTTCATGGTGGATGTTTATTTATGTGATAAAAATCATATCACTGCATGCTCGTTACCATCTGTTCATTGACATACCTCTGTACCTACGCTCTTTCGGCTATTTATTTTTAAATGCTGATTAAGTGATTAGGTCGTTGGCCACTGCCTAGGAATTGATATGTATTTTGGCTGCTACTTTGAAAAAGATACAGTTCTAAGTACAAAAACATGCAAAAGTACATAACACATATCACTGACTTTTAAAGAATTTATCATAATTCATTTTATAGAAAAAAGTAGTGAGCAATAAATGTTTCCTGATGTTTTGTATGATCCTTTTTAAGGCAGACACCATTACTTTAAATGGTGAATTTTACTCTAAGCATGTGCTATATACTTAGTATAGTATTTACTACCTGGCATCTTGTTCATACGTGTATGCCAACTTTCACATCATCAGAGACCATTGATTACCACAGAGAACACAAAATATCCATAGTTGTTCTGGGCTTAGTAACCAAAATAGTATGTGTATGTAGTGTGTGTGGTGTGTGTGTGCAAGGAGATTAAAAGAAAGAGCAAAAGATAGTGTCGGAGAGTCTAAGAAAACTTAAAAACAATTTTCAAATCTGCCATTTATTCCAAAAAGCAAACTAATAATATCTGTTAATTTTATCTTGAGACTGAGAGAGCAGTCTTTTAATTCCTGTTTAGTTTTCATCACTTTGAAATAATTTAAATATAAAATAAAAATTTAATAGTATGTAAGAAAGATCATTAGAAAAACATGTCGTATAAATTGAATTAATTACTAATACATTGTTATGGTATGCAACATGGCAGTAACTCAGAAACTTTGTATTTTTTATTTCAAAAACACAAGCCTATTTATTGCTCTTTTTTGGCCTCAGTGTATTTAAAACTGAACTTATAAAATAATTTAGAACAGAACAATCAAAGTAGAGCTCCAGGTTTGAGACATTTGTTATATTGCTAGTCGCTTCCCACTAAGTAGAATGGAAAAAAGAGAAAATAAATGATTTTAATATTTAGGTGACGATGTATGTGGCATAAGTTAAGCATTTAATGTTACTTTAGAGATATTTGACATATATCTCAGGTGAACTTATCCAGATTTATTTATTGCTATTTGAATTCATTTGTCCATTTATCACCTATTGAACAATTTTTGACACCATAGTGCTGAAGAATCTGTTAAACATGGAATCAAAGAATAAGCTACATTTCTTATCCGTTAATATTCAGTAATAAGAAAACCAAGAAATCCTCTAAATCATTGTTTATAAAACCAACAAAACATAACAGAAATTACTTCCATAATATTCAAAGATGATGGGGTTTCCCTAAAGGGTTTCGATTACATGCTTTGCATTTGTTTACCTTGTATTTGACTATGTATGTGACTTATTTAATATAGCATAAAAAGTACACAATGAAAATACTAATAATTAATGTTAATTAAAAGTGTATGTGCTTATTTTATATGTGTTATCACTAATATTTAAATCACCTTTTCATGATGGATAATGTCATCAATATTTAATATCCCCATTCTTCAAACAGTGTTCAAATTAAGCACATTCCCGGAGCATGTATACATTTTACTGCTCGAGACAGGATTTAAACATAAGCCTAACCACAGGCCTATATTCTTTCCATTATCCCATACAGCTTCTAGGATGATTAAGAGTGTTTGTCTGTTTGTGTGTATGTACACATAAGCAATAATATGTTTTAATTAACTCCTTCCAGATTGTATGAAATAATAGTTCAAAGAAAGCAAAATATTGATCTATGATATATTCTATTCCTTTCAAACATGCATTATAAATCTAGAGTTAAGTCATGTTACAGAGTCATCAAAATAGAATGAAAAATATTAAAATTATTTTATATTTATTTGTTATTTTTTCATTTGTTATAAAATATAACTTTTTCTAGTTAATAAGCAAGATTTGTTGATGACTGTAAACTGCTATTTTATAATTGATGTTAAATGATAAACAATTTTAAATATATAATAAACATTTATGCTACCACCAATGATATGTAATTGTCTGTATTCATATTTATATGCATATGCTTTATTCTCTTTCATCCTTTTTTTTTTTTTTTTTTTTTTTTTTTTGAGACGGAGTCTCGCTCTGTCGCCCAGGCTGGAGTGCAGTGGCCGGATCTCAGCTCACTGCAAGCTCCGCCTCCCGGGTTCCCGCCATTCTCCTGCCTCAGCCTCCCGAGTAGCCGGGACTGCAGGCGTCCGCCACCTCGCCCGGCTAGTTTTTTGTGTTTTTAGTAGAGACGGGGTTTCGCCGTGTTAGCCAGGATGGTCTCGATCTCCCGACCTTGTGATCCGCCCGTCTCGGCCTCCCAAAGTGCTGGGATTACAGGCTTGAGCCACCGCACCCGGCCCTCTTTCATCCTTTTAAACTTACTTTTAAATTATATTTTTTTCTATTAGAATTAATTATCAAAATTTTGCTAATTTGTTTAACCAACTTCAAGAAGATACTAGAAACCCCAAAATAATGCTTCATCTTTCAAGATCAATGGAGAGCAAGTTGATATGGTAGATGCTCCCAATGAAGATATACATCCCAAACTATGTGACCATAAAAAGCAAAGCTCAACAGAAACTCAATGTGTTAACAGTATCTTGTTTACAGACATTAAGGCAAGATCACAGTAATGGAGGTTCAAGCCACTACCACTATCTTTCTCTTCAATTATTGTGATAGGCCCATAATGGCCTCTTTAGTGTTTATTGCAATCTCCAAGTAATCTCCAATCTCAGAACTTATGAATTTGCTACCCTTTATGACTGCAGAATTCTTATCCTAGATATCCACGTAGTGTGGTTCTTCATTTACTTTAGCTTCCTGCTCACATTTGAAGAGAGATTTCCTCTACTATAAAATACCAACTTCCCTTATGGGCCCTAGTGTTCTCTACTCTCCCCAGTCTGTTTTATTTTATTCATAGCACATGTAACTACAGGACACATAATATGTCTATATTTTTATTTTGTTATTGCCTGGTTCCCGTACATTAAAGCAAGCTTTCAAAGCAGATATTCAACTAATTTTTCACTGCTATATCCACTATATAGAATAGTGTATATTTGACAGGCCAAAGCCACATGAGTGTCTGTGTGTGTGTGTATATATATATGAACTATGTGTTCACAAAAAGCAAAATCTTTCATGTATTACAATTAAGTATTATTTACAAGAATACCTAATTTAGGAGAATTACAAAAAAAGTTAAACACAGTTGAAATAGGAGGAAAATATTAGGGTATGTATAGGTAATACATTCTTTAATTTAAAAAGATTGTATACATGATATATTTATATTATCTATATATATTATATATATATATATGAAGAGAAAGATAGTGGCTTGAGCATTCATTATTGTGATCCTGCCTTAATGTCTATAAATAAGATGACTTTTAATACATTGAGTTTAATACATATATAAAATGTGTTCATTTCTACTCATTTGTGAATTTTCTTGTTTTTGAAAATTTGATGTAAATCTAGAGAATAAGAGTGTTTTTTATAGCAGGAAAACAAGATATATGTTGAATAAATTTTTCTTTCTGATCACCCAAAATCAAATTGATATTGGTATTCTCTTTAAAACATCTTCCTAATTGCATCACCATTTTATTTGGTCAGACTAATTGTTTATTTTAGTAGTTAATGAGTAATATTAATTTAATACTGATTTGTATTAAATTAGTTTTAAACCTATTAATTTGTATAATTTAGGCATAAATTAACAGTGATTTACACAAGTTACACTTTATTGATTTAGAATAGTAAAATTATGAATCATTTTAACTTTAAAGATATAAATTTCTGATTCATTCGAATAATTATTTCATAATTATTTTTATATTTGAGAAAAAAATTCTGCCTTAAATTAACAGTAATTTATCCTGTTCTAAGTTTTTAGATTTATATGGACAAGGTATCCCATTTCATCTGGTTTACTTTTTCTATTTTCTAATACCAGGATGTTTGAACAAGGACAGGATTTGAGTGCAAGTACAACTCAGATGACAGAATCCATGATATAAAAGAAGCATCATATCAAATTCAGCTCTTACGTTAATAAGCACTGCAGAAGTTTCAAAATTCACAGCCAGGCCTTTCTTCCTCTGCTGAATTTCAGCAACGAAGATGTTAGACTCTGATTTGATGATACTATAGTTCCAACAATTAAATATAATTGGTTGAAATTTATCCTATAGAAACATGTCATAATTTACAATAAAATGCCTCAATAATGTTTTCAGTTAACTTACAATTCTAAACTTGAATACCAAATACCAGAATAGCTTACCTAGAATACATTTAGAGTTTTGTAGTACTGAGTACATACTTATTTGCACACATTTTTATATGTGAACCTTGCTTGAGCAAATGATGTTTAATAACACCTAAGTCACTTTTTTATTTCTCTGTAATGATAAAGTTATTTAAATATATGGATATATCATCAGCAACCATATTGACACAGAGAGAAAGGAATTTAGTACACAATGGAGTACCCTGACTAGATAGGGCCAGATATTTGGTAGAAAATGGTTTAGAGATTATAGTGAGTAAAACAAAGAATATGGGGCTCCAAAGGGAGAATAATTCAGAAATAAATGCCAAAAAGATTTTTCAGATACAGCATTTTTCATGTTTATTCCTTGTTTTAATGATTTGGGAAGTGAGGACATTATTAACTAACATAAGCAAAATAACCTCATTTTACTTTATTTCATACCACTGAGGATGAAGCTTGAGTAATGACATACATCTTAAAGACTAGCTGAAATAAACAGAATCATCAAAATCATTGTGCAATTCAGCTATGAGTAGAATTGGTTGTTATTTGTTACGTTAAGAAATACAATGACATTTTGCAAATCTATTTATGGCTTCCGATTATCAAAGTCTATGACATGAACTTGAGTTCAAAGCCATTTCTTAAAATAAATTTTAATCATTCCCTCCATTATGAGGTCCGAGTCATGGAAATAAAAAAATTGCATCAAGAATAATTTTATATTATTAAAGAAAACAAATGCACTTTTTAAAAACATTAACCAAGAGCATGACATCAGAATTTGAAAAACAACATCAGAAAAGGTCACATTCACAAATGCATGCAATCCAAATAACTGAAAAATTGAAACGAAGAAACAAGCCTTATTTAATACATATTAATTAGTTCAAATCATTAACAAATACACAGTATTCAGTATTCAGGTTTTGTTTTGTTTTGTATGAGATGGAATCTCATTCTGTCGCCCAGGAGTGCAACGGCATGATCTCAGCTCACTGCAACCTCCGCCTCCTAGATTCAAGCAATCCTCCTGCCTCAGCCTCTTGAGTAGCTGGGACTCCAGGCACCCATCACCATGCCTGGCTAATTTTTTGTATTTTTAGTAGAGACGTGGTTTCACTGTGCTAGCCGGGATGGTCTCGATCTCCTGGCCCGGTGATCCACCTGCTTCAGCCTCCCAAAGTGCTGGGATTACGTGTGTGAACCAGTGCACATGGCCAGTATTCAGTTTTAATGCTGCATCCTGTACACAGCACAGTCCAATATTCTCCAGACAAAATTGTGTGCTGCACAATGTATTACAATAGCTCTCCAAAAAAGCACTTTCCAATTCAAATTATACTGCATATCGACATAATACTTTGTTGAGAACCACAGAAGTAGTAGAAAGGACAAAAGGGTAGAGAGGCTGTAATTTCATCATTAAATGATTGATTGAAGAGGTGGCCAGTTCCAGATCACAAGTCATTTGCATGACAAGTATTAGGGTTAAAGATTTGAAAAATCTACATGAGATTCCAAAAGACAGTATTCGTGGAGACTTGAATACTGCTTATTTTAATCTGCATTTAAAAGCCTGTCTGATTCACAGCATATTATTTTCTCAAAAAAAAAAAAAAATGAAAAGTATAAATCTTACATTAGCTCCATTATTGTAAGGCAATTTTAATATATCTACTTTTATGTAGATTTTGTAAGATTTTATGTAGATTTTTATCTTGGTCACATATGCATTATTTTATAAATAATTAAAATTTGTGCATCAAGTGTTTTTACTAGATGTATGGGGTATAAGGGGTACCATATGGATAATATTTAACTTAAAAAAGAGAAATGCATTTAATATTTAAGGAATTTTTTTTTCTTTTAAGACGGAGTCTCGCTCTGTCGCCCAGGATCTCAGCTCACTGCAAGCTCCGCCTCCTGGGTTCACGCCATTCTCCTGCCTCAGCCTACCGAGTAGCTGGGACTACAGGCGCCCGCCACCTCGCCCAGCTAATTTTTTGTATTTTTTAGTAGAGACGGGGTTTCACCGTGTTAGCCAGCATGGTCTCGATCTCCTGACCTCGTGATCCGCCCGTCTCGGCCTCCCAAAGTGCTGGGATTACAGGCTTGAGCCACCGCACCCGGCCGTATTTAAGGAAATTTTATCAGAGGCATTTTGCATATACAATTTATAAGAGACCTTAGGATCCAAGCAGGGAACAGTAAGACAACTCAGAAATTAACAACATATAACCACCTCTAAAACTAGGAAGGAAAGCCAATGGGAAGTGCTATTAGAATTGGAGCACAATGGCTGGCATTACTCAGCAGAACTGTAAGGTTGGGAGTCTGGTGACAGCTAGTTTTATGGAGGAGATTCATTCACTGACACAGATGCTGCCCACATATACAGGGGACAATATTGCATTCCATTCTTCCACTGGTTCTTCCCATGAGTAAAATCTAGCTGGAAGTCAGCTGTTAAGGCCACTTGGGAAATATCCCTATTGCAGTCAACCTAGCTGCAGTAAAGACTAGGACCCAGGATTGGCAAAGAAAAAATTCTCGGCCATGCAGGTTCAGGAAAGGCACTCTAATCCTCTTGTTCTACCTTGAGTGCATTTTAATTTTTTGGCATGTTTGACTCAAAAAAAAAAAAAGGCTTTCCATTTCAGCCTAATATGAGACATCTACACTTGAATAAAGAAATGGTCTCTTTCCTTCTACCCAGGAAGTATCTCCAAGACATATCCATTTCGAGTTTAACTTTTCCAGGTGAAATAACCATCTGCTATAGTTTCTCATGATATATCAATGACCTATGAACTAAATGTTAAATCAACCTAATCAATACTCTTCATTCAAAGTAGTGGAGAAAAGGAAAAGGGGAAAAGAAATGTACATATTGTTGCTACAGAGCTCATTTTTGAAACACAACACAAATTTGCATTTATTGTTTCCTGTTTAACCAAGTATATCATTTTTCTGTTGTCTTCAGTTGGAATATTAGCTCTTATTTATTTTGTTATTTTCCCTGATAAGACAACTTTATTCTTAAAACATCTGACATATTAGTAGTACTACATTTATTACATTACTCAAATATTTCAGTGATCTTTAATGTAGGACCTGAACTCATGAAGTGGTACAAGAAATCGCCAGAGTTCCAAGCATTGTCTTACTTCCAAGTATTGTGTAGTAGCAACTAAAACTTTCCTCGATAATACATGCCTATCTATATCTATGTCTATCTCTATATCTATACCTATATCTATGATGACTGGAAGAATATTCGAGTATAAAGCCTCAAGAATACCAAAATATCCCCAAAGCAGTATCAAACCTATTTTAATAAGATTGATGTTGTTTCCCTGATAGAAACATTCTTGTTTGAAAACTAAAACCTATGGAATTGCAGACCGAAGTTGCAGGGACAGGAAACCAAAAATCTCAAAGTACATTATTTGGTATAATGGTAGGATGAGGTCATTTTAACATTTATCTCTTGGTTCTCTAATCTATGTAATCTGGCCTATAGTAAAAACAGTACCTTAGATTTGTAATTGATGAAAAAAAAAAAAATGAAGAAAAAATTACCAACCTCGCTGGGTATCGTTTGCCATTTGGCACTGTGACTGACCCTTGAGCTGGCCTGTTAAATTCCATTAGGCCAGCTTCTTCTATATCATGGGGTACATGGTATGCTCATATGATTACCCTTCTACTGAATGCCCAGAATGAGCAGAAGCCAACAGTAAGCTAAACACTCAACATGGCACCATTACTCAGAAAGAATATCCAAATACCCAATGGCAGGTTAATTATAATACATCTGTCCATCACTGAGGGGTAGCAATCTGGCTTACTTGAAGAAATGCCACTTAAGATAGAAAAGTAGGAAAATAGATGTATTGATTTCTACATTCATTTTTCTTTCCAATGCTTGCTAAAGCCTTCTACTTGTCAAATTCAGTTAGAAATTATGGATCATTTATACACAGGACATCCTTAATCCATTATGCAACAAGTCTCACCAACATTTGTATTTGGAATTTGTGAGAGAACAGTAAAACAGCAGCAATCCAAACTGCACAGCTATTCTTCCATTCTTTTCATGGTTCAGATAAATGATTTTCCTTTTTTCTACTTTTAGAAAATAACTACTTTATCAAGATATAATTCACACATCATAAAATTCACCCTTTCAAAGTCTGTAATTCAGTGATTTTATATATGTTTACCAAGTTGAATGATCATCACCACTATCTAATTTTAGAGCATCTTTATCATCTAAAAAACCCTTTGTACCCACCAGTAATCACTCTCCATTTTCTCTCCCAACCTCAGGCAGCCAATAACCTACTTTCTATCTCTATGGATTTTCCTGTTCTGGATATCTCCCATTAATAAAATTATACAATATGTATGTATCATTTTATGATAGACTCCTTGTACTAAGCCTAATGTGTTCAAGGTTCACTCATGTAGTAGACACTTTGGTTGTTTTTATATTTTGTTATTAATAATAATTCTGCTATAAATACTCATGAACACATTTTTTGTGGGGACATACATTTTCCTTTGTCTTGGATATATGCATAAGAGTGAAAGTGATGGGTTGTTTAGTAACTCTATGTTTAACCATTTGAGAACCTGCCAAATTGTTTTCCAAAGCAGGTGTGTCATTTTATGACCCCATCAGCAATATATGAGGGTACCAAATTTTCCACAACCTTACCAATAGTTCTCAGTATCTATCTTTTTACTTTTAAACATTCTAGTGAGTACAAGGTAGTATAACATTGCACCTTTAATTTGTATTTCACTAATGAGTAATAAGACAAAAGAAAAGATCTACTGATGTGCTTACTGAGCATTTACATATTTTCATTGATTAAATGTCTATTGAAATCCCATTTTAAAAATTGTTAAAGCTGAATTGTAGTTTTATTTTAGGTGGCAAGGAGATCTTTCCATACATAGAAAACAAATATTTTATCAGATATACATTTTGCAAATATTTTCCCATTCAGAGGGTTGTTTCACTTTCTTGATAGTACACCTGAAACACAAATGTTTTTAATTTTGATAAAGTTAATTGTATCCATTTTTTTCTTCTATTGCTTGTACTTTTGATACTATATAAAATAAGCCACTACCTAATCCAGTATTACAAAGATTTACCTAATTTTATTCTTACAGTTTTACAGTTTTTGTTTTTATGTTTAGGTATGTGACCCATTCAGAGATAATTTTCTATATGGTGTGGGGTAAGAATACAACTTCTTTGACTTGCATGTGGATAACCACATATTCTACTGCCGTTTGTTAAAATGGCTACCCCTTTCTCCATCAAATTTTCTTGGTATTTAGACAAAATGAATTATTATTATTATTATAAAGATAAGCATTTAGTTCTAAACAGTTAAATATACTATTGATGTCTATATTTACTCTTCTGCCAGGTTTGTCTTGATTACTGCAGCTTTGTTGTGTGTTTTGAAACTGATGATTATGGCCTCTGCAAATTTATTTACCTAAGATTGTTTTGGGTATACTAGGCCCCTTGCATAAGTCTTTTAGGATCAGCTTGCTAGGTCTGCAGGGATTATGTTTAATCTGTGGATAATTCTGAGAAGTATTGTCATTGCCATCTTAACAAAGTTAAGTCTTTATCCACAAAGGACGTTTTCCCATTTATTTGGTTTTCTTAAATTACTTCCCATTATGTTTTGTAGTCTTTTTTTCATATTAATACAGCATGTTTATTTTCTTTTTTCATTAGTCTTTATTATGATGTATTTAAATACATGTGTTTAAAAGGTCAATCTAAAGCATGCCTCTTTACAGAAGCATATTATTTCACAGAGAAGTGAAAGTGCAGGCTTGTTACATAGGGAGACTTGTGTCATGGGGGGTTGTTGTACAGATTATTTCCTTTCTAGGTATTAAGGCTAGTACCATTTTTAATTTTTCCTGATCCTCACCCTCCGAAAGGTTCCAGTGTGTGTTGTTTCCCTCTCTGTGTCCATGTGTTCTCATCATTTAGCTCCCACTTATAAGTGAGAACATGCAGTATTTGGTTTTCTGTTCCTATGGTCACTAAGGATCATGGCCTCCAGCTATATCCAAACTCCTCCTAAGGACATGATTTCATTCTTGTTTATGGTTGCATGGTATTTCATGGTGTATATGTACTGCATTTTCTTTATCCAGTCAATTGTTGATAGGCATTTATGTTGATTCCATGTGTTTGCTATTGTGTATAGTGCTTCAATGAATATTCACATGCATGTGTCTTTATAACAGAATGATTTATATTCCTTTGGGTATATACCAGTAGTGGAATTGTTGTTCTTTTAAAAAATGTTTTAAGTACGTAATAGTTGTACATTTTTATGGGATACTTGTGTTATTTTGATACAAAAACATGGTGTGTACTGATCAAATCAAGGCAAGTGGGATATCCATCACCTCACACACATTATTTCTTTATATTTGGAGCATTCCAAATATGCTCCTCTAGTTCTTTTTGAAATATACAATAAATTATTTTTAGCTATAATCACAACAAGGTGCTACTGAACACTAGGTCTTATTTCTACTAACTTCTTTTTGGCACCCAGTAACCATCCTCTCTTCCCCTCACTGCCCCCCTTTACCCTTCTGATACTCTGGTAACCATCATTCTACTTTCCACCTACATGAGATATATTTTTTTAACTCCCACATCTGAGTGAAAACACACAATATTTATCTATCTGGCCTTGGCTTATTTCAGTTGACAGTGTTCTCCAGTTCCATCTATACTGTTGCAAATGTCAGGATTTTATTCTTTTTTTTATGGCTGAACAGCATTCTACTGCATATATGTATCACTTTTTTTTTTTTTTGTCCATTCATGCAGTGATGGATAATTAGGTTGATTCCATATTTTAGCTATTGTAAATAGTGCTACAATAGATGGAAATGCAGATATGTCTTCAATATGCTGATTTTCTTTATTTTGCATTTATATCCAGCAGTGGGATTGCCAGATCATATGGTAATTCTATTTTTAGTTTTTAGAGGAATTTCTGTATTGCTTTCCATATTGTCTGTACTAATTTACTTTTTCACAGTATACAAGCATTCTGTTTACTCTGCATACTCATTAGCACCCATTTTTTTTTTGTCTTGTAGACAAAAGACATTTTAATAGTAGTAAGATAGTATTATTTGTAGTTTTAATTTGCATTTCCCTGATAATTTGTGATGTTGAGCATTTTTTCACGTACTTTTTGGCCATTTGTATGCCTTCTTTTGAGCTATGTCTACTCAGATCGTTCATACTTTTTAAATTGGATGGTGATGATGATTATAATTAACTGCTATTCAGTTGTTTGACCTCCTTATATATTCTGGTTATTTTTATTTTTATTTTTTTGAGACTGAGTCTGGCTCTGTCGCCCAGGCTGGAGTGCAGTGGCTGTCTCCGCTCACTGCAAGCTCCGCCTCCCGGGTTCACGCCATTCTCCCACCTCAGCCTCTCCAGTGGCTGAGACTACAGGCCTACAGGCGCCGCCACCACACCCGGCTAAGTTTTTGTGTTTTTAGTAGAGAAGGGGATTCACCATGTTATCCAGGATGTTCTCCATCTCCTGACCTCGTGATCCACCCGCCTCGGCCTCCCAATGTGCTGGGATTACATGCATGAGCCACCGCGCCCGGCCTCTATTCTGGTTATTAATAGCTTGTCATTAATATTCAGACTTGAATAGTTTGTGTACAAATCTTTAACATTTTTACTCTAAAAGATTCTACGTATTTTATTCTCTTTGATTATAAAAATGAAAATGTTTTCTTAAATTCATTTTCAGAGTTTTATTTGTTGTATGTAGATATGCAGCTTTTGTGTGTGTTTTCACTATTCCTAATCTGGATACCTTTAATTTATTTTTCTTCAATATTTGCCTTCTCTATAACTTCCACTACAGTGCTGTAGAAATTAGAGGAATGGACGTATTTGTCTTTTTTTCTGATTTTAGGGAAAAAATTTTCATGTTTTATTATTAAATATGATATTAGCAGCAGAATTTTTTTGGTCAATGGCCTTTATCAGTTTGAAGATACTCTCGTTACTAGGTCTCTGAGTGTTTTTTCAGTTATGATTGTTGAATGTTTTCAAGTGCTTCTGATATACCTATTAAAATTGTCATGTAGTTTTTGTCTTTTCTTCTACTTACATGGTGTTTTTCATTGATTACTTTTCAAATATTATACAACATTGCATTCCTGGAGAAACTCATTGGGTCATGTTATTAAATATTTGGAGATTTGGCTTGCTAATATTTGTTGAGAATATTTCCTTCTATATTCATAAGGAATATTGGTCAGTAGTTATATCTTCTTGCAATATATTTACCTTGGTTTAATATCAGAGTAATAATGACCTAAAGGTTTGTTGCATGATTTTGTCTTTGTTTCTGTTTTTTAGAAGAGTTTATTATTTGTATTAATTATTTTAAACACTTGATATAATCGCCAGTGGGGCTAAGTCTATTCTACATGTTTATTGTTGTAGTTTTGTTTCTGTTTTGGTGAAAAATTTTTAATTACAATTAACTCTCTACATGTTATAGAACTATTCAGATTTTGGATTTCTTGTTGAGTCAAATTTAAAAGATTACATAGTTCTATGAATTTGTTCGTTTTATCTAGTTTTTCATAGTATTTATTTTTATTATTTTTAGTTCTGTAAGATTATTAGTGATGCACTCTCATCTATTTCTGAATATAATAGTTTGGGTATTCTTTCTATTCTTTAGTAGTCTAAATAATGAAAAATAAATACATAAATAAATAAATTGTCAATTTTGATAACCTTTTTTTCAAAAACAAACTTTGATTTTGTTGATTTTCTCTATTATATTTCCATCCTGTTTTCTATTTATTTGCACTCTAGTCTTTATACTGTATGCCTGCTGCTTTTTTTTTTTTTTTTTTGGAATGTTGATTGCTCCTGTTTTTTTAGTCTCTTAGTGTAACATGTTGCATTGTTAATTTGAGATCTTTCTCATTTTTTCTTGTGAACACATGTAACTATACATTTCCCTCTGAATACTGCTTTTGCTACATTCCATAAATGGTATGTTATATTTACATTTTCAGTGATATAAAAATTTTTCTATTTTTAATTGTATTTCATGTTTGACTCATTTGTTATTGAAGAGTGACTGCTTTTATTTTCATGAATATCCTTTTCAATTATTTTATTACTTTTTTTCAGAAAAAGTAATTTGTATGAATTCAATTCTTTAAATTTGTTGAAGTTTGACTTGTGAACTAACATATAATCGCCTTTGTAAAGTGTTCACTGTGTGTGTTTTTGTGTGTGTGTATGTATGTGTGTGTGGGGGTGTGTGTGTGTGTGTGTATATAAATATATATATATTTGGGGGTTACTTCTACCCCAAAACAGCAGAATGATCTATACCTGTCTACTCAGTTTAGTTGATTTATACTATTGTTCATGCTTTCTATTTTCAAGCTGGTATTCTATGTATTACTAAAAGTAGAGTATTTAAGTCTGCAACTATCATGGTAAAATTGTTAATTTCTTTTTTAAACTATGTTAGTTTTTCTTCATGTATTTTGGAGCTCTATTTTTTGGTATATATATGTTTATAATTATATTTATTTCTGATGTATTTACAATTTTATTATTACAAATATGCATATATTTGTGTTTACTATTAATATATTGTATCTTTTTCTATTATTTAGCTTTCAGTTTATTTGTGCATTTCAATAAATACCTTTGAGCTCATCTTAATTCAGTGAATAACAATGTTAATTGAGATTCTTGGATTTGTTGATTCATTTTTTAAATGAAATTAGGAAAGTTTTCAAACATCACCACTCAAATATTTTTTCTGTATCTTTCTCTTTCTACTCTGTTTCTGGAATTCTCACTGTTCATATGTTGGTATAGTTGATGGTGTTCCCACAGGTCTTTGAGATTCTGTTTATATTTTATCATTGTTTCTTTTCTACCTCAGACTTGGTAATCTTATTTGATCTACCATTAAGTTTATTGATTATTTTGTCTGTGAAATCTATGCTGTTCAATTCCTCCAGGGACTTTTAAAATTTTTTTAATAATAAATTTTATTTAATATAATTTTAGTTTTATTTATGTACTCCAGCACTTATATTTTTTACTTTTTATATGTAATTCTCTCCATTTTGATATTGTATACTTGATGATAAGTCATTTTCATATTTTCATTACTTTTAGATGGTTTCCTTGGATTAAAAAAAAATTTGTAATAACCAATTAAAGTATTTTTACTAAAAATTCCAAAATCTTGAGGGCTTATTCAACAATGTTTTGTATTTACGGCTTTTATTCTTTAGGTATTAGCTATACTTTCTTATTTCT
This sequence comes from Macaca thibetana thibetana, assembly GCF_024542745.1. Lineage (NCBI taxonomy): Eukaryota > Metazoa > Chordata > Mammalia > Primates > Cercopithecidae > Macaca > Macaca thibetana. The sequence continues at coordinate 64,218,330 of NC_065581.1, read as the reverse complement.
TTGCATAGTCATAACTATTGATTTCAACTGTTGCTTAATAACTAGATATTATATCTAATATAATGAGGTCTATATAAAAATCCAACTCCATTTCTCCACTAGATTTTGTTCATGGTAGTGTTTGTTGTTGATTTGGCTTTTTTTTTTTTTTTATTGACTTTCTGTAGTAATTTTGTAATTTTTTTCATCTGACACTATGAAATTTTTTGCTTGACAAGTGTTAGCTTAGAGGTTAGGTCATTATTGAACAAAAATTTTCTTAAATATCTTAAATCAATAAGCTTCCCCAAACCTTCCAAAAGATGTCTAGGGGGTGTGTGTGTGTGTGTGTGTGTGTGTGTGTGTGTGTGTGTGTCTGTGTTGAAGCATTCTTTCATGCTCCAGCACTTTATGACTCTTCATTAACTTTCACTGACTACTTGTTCAGAAGCTCATGGTCATATCTGAAAGACTCTTGCCTTCTCAAGTCTTTCCTCATCGTGTACATAGCTCTACACATATGAATTACTTTCAAGATCTTAGTGATATTTTTCAAGCTCTTCAAAGTTTCTTATGAACATCATATTTTTGATATTATTTTGTTTGCGTTTTTTTTCTCTTGCTAGACAGTCTCTTGTTTGTCCCAACTTGTATTGCCTCCACATGCATCATACTTTTTCATTTTTTTTTTTTTTTACCTTAAGTTCTAGGGTACATGTGCACAATGTGCAGGTTTGTTACGTAGGTATACATGTGCCATGTTGATTTGCTGCATCCATCAACTCGTCATTTACATTAGGTATTCTCCAAAAGATATCCCTCCCCATCACCCCACACCATGACAGGTCCCAGGGTGTGATGTTCCCCGCACTGTGTCCATGTGTTCTTGTTGTCCAACTGCCATCTATGAGTGAGAACATGTGGTGTTTGGTTTTCTGTCCTTGTGATAGTTTGCTTAGAATTATGGTTTCCAGCTTCATCCATGTGCCTGGAAAGGACATGAACTCACCCTTTGTTATGGCTGCATAGTATTCCATGGTGTATATGTGCCACATTTTCTTAATCCAGTCTATCACTGATGGATATTTGGGTTGGTTCCAAGTTTTTGCTATTGTGAATAGTGCCACAATAAATATACTTGTGCATGTGTCCTTATGGTAGCATGATTTATAATCCTTTGGGTATATACCCAGTAATGGGATCACTGGGTCAGATATTATTCTAGTTCTAGAAACTTGAGTAATCTCCACACTGTCTTCCACAATAGTTGAACAAATTAACACTCCCACCAATGGTTTAAAAGCTTTCCTATTTCTTCACATCCTCTCCAGAATCTATTGTTTCCTGACTTTTTAATGATCACCATTCTAACTGGTATGAGTTAGTATCTCATTATGGTTTTGATTTGCATTTCTCTGATGACCAGTGGTAATAAGCATTTTTTCATATATCTGTTGGCTGCTAAAATGTCTTCTTTTGAGAAGTGTCTGTTCATATCCTTTGCCCACTTTTTGATGGGGTTGTTTTATTTTTTTCTTGTAAATTTGTTTAAGTTATTTGTAGATTCTAGATATTAGCCCTTTGTCAGATGGGTAGATTGCAAAGATTTTTCAGTCATTAAGTCTTTGCCCATGTCTATGTTCTGAATGGTATTGCTGGGTTTTTTCCTATGGTTTTTATGGTGTTAGGTCTTACATTTAAGTCTTTAATCCATCTTGAGTTAATTTTTGTATACAGTGTAAAAAAGGGATCCAGTTTCAGCTTTCTATATATGGCTAGCCAGTTTTCCCAGAACAATTTATTAAATGGGGAATATTTTCCCCATTGCTTGTTTTTGTCAGGTTTGACCAATGAGAACAAAGACACAACATACCAGAATCTCTGGGACACATTTAAAGCAGTGTGTAGAGGGAAATTTATAGCATTAAGTACCCACAAGAAAAAGCAGGAAAGAGCTAAAATTGACACCCTAACATCACAACTAAAAGAACTGGAGAAGCAAGATCAAACACATTCAAAAGCTAGCAGAAGGCAAGAAATAACTAAGATCAGAGCAGAACTGAAGGAGATAGAGACACAAATAACCCATCAAAAATTAATGATTCCAGGAGCCGGTTTTTTGAAAAGATCAACAAAATAGGTAGACCAATAGCAAGACTAATAAAGAAGAAAAGAGAGAAGAATCAAATAGATGCAATAAAAAATGATAAAGGAGATATCACCACTGATCCCACGGAAATACAAACTACCATCAGAGAATACTATAAACACCTCTATGCAAATAAATTAGAAAATCTAGAAGAAATGGATAATTTCCTGGATACATATACCCTCCCAAGACTAAAACAGGAAGAAGTTGAATCTCTGAATAGACCAATAACAGGTTCTGAAATTGAGGCAATAATTAATAGCCTAACAACCAAAAAAAGTCCAGGACCAGATGGATTCACAGCCAAATTTTACCAGAGGTACAAAGAGGAGTTGGTACCATTCCTTTGGAAACTATTTTAATCAATAGAAAAAGAGGGAATCCTCCCTAACTAATTTTATGAGGCCAGCATCATTCTGATACAAATGCCTGGTAGAGACACAACAAAAAAAGAGAATTTTAGGCCAATATCCTTGATGAACATCGATGCAAAATCCTCAATAAAATACTGACGAACCTAATCCAGTAGCGAATCTAAAAGCTTATCCACCACGATCAAGTCAGCTTCATCCCTGAGATGCAACACTGGTTTAACATTCACAAATAAATAAATGTAATCCATCACAGAAACAGAACCAACAACAAAAACCACATGATTATCTCAATAGATGCAGAAAATGCTTTTGCAAAATTCAACAGCCCTTCATGCTGAAAACAGTCAATAAACTTGGTATTGATGGGATGTATCTCAAAATAATAAGAGCTATGTATGACAAACCCACAACCAATATCACATTGAATGGGCAAAATCTGGAAGAATTCCCGTTGAAAACCGGCACAAGACAAGGAGGGCCTCTCTCAACAGTCCTCTTCAACATAGTGTTGGGAGTTCCGGCTAGGGAAATCATGCAAGAGAAAGAAATAAAGGGTATTAAATTAGGAAAAGAGGAAGTCAAATTGTCTCTGTTTGCAGATGACATGATTGTATATTCAGAAAACCCCATCATCTCAGCCCCAAATCTCCTTAAGCTGATAAGCAACTTCAGCCAAGTCTCAGGATACAAAATCAATGTGCAAAAAACACAAGCATTCCTATACACCAATAATAAACAGAGAGCCAAATCATGAGTAAACTCCCATTCACAATTACTACAAAGAGAATAAGATACCTAGGAATCAAACTTACAAGGAATGTGAAGAACTCATCAAAGAGAACTACAAACCATTGCTCAGTGAAATAAAAGAAGACACAAACAACTGGAAGAACATTCCATGCTCGTGCATAGGAATAATCGATATTGTGAAAATGGCCATACTGCCCAAGGTAATTTATTGATTCAATGCTATCCCTATCAAGCTACCACTGACTTTCTTCACAGAATTGGAAAAAACTGCTTCAAAGTTCATATGGAACCAAAAAAGAGCCCACATAGCCAAGACAATTCTAAGCAAAAAGAAAAAAGGTGGAGGCATCATTCTACCTGACTTCAAGCTATACTAAAAAGCTATAGTAACCAAAACAGTATGGTAGTGGTACCAAAACAGATATGTCGACCACTGGAACAGAACAGAGGCCTCAGAAATAACACCATACATCTACAATCATCTGATCTTTGGCATCACACGTTTAATGTTAAACAATTCCCAGTGATTTTTTTTTTCTTCAAATACTGTTGGTTCCAGGTGAGGTGTCAGAATGCCAGCAAGAGAAGTGATTCGCAAGAAAAATTTATCAACATTATAGGTATGAAGGGAAAAGTTTTATTAGATTAAAAGAATGCTGTAGAAGAGTGAAGCAAGGAGCCTCATCAAGAGAGGACTGAGTGAGTCACTGTGGATTTTCTTTAGAGGTGTTTATGGACCCTAAAGCAGGAGTTTGAGGGAAATGTGGATCATATTAGCCATGTAGGTCATGATAATAATTACACTTGTAGTAGATATTTTGGTGCCTTGATGTCAGCAAGAGTTGCACAATGATTTTCAATATTCATGAATTCCAGAGATGTTTGAAATTCGTTATTTATAAATTGAAGGGAAAGAAGCCTGGAACCAGATGCCACATTAACATAACAGGAAAGTATAATTACTTCTAAATTTCTCGGATAAGGAATTTTGTCTCTGGATGGCCTATTTGATGGTCACCAGGTGATCTTTGCTCTCCTCATTTTCTCCCTAACAAATATCTTGGTCAAATCTTTTATCCTTTATGTTTCCCCATGCTCAGTTTACCTGCTGCCAATTAGGGTCTCAAGAAAGGGAAAATGGCAAGGCGAAAAAGGGTGTTGAGTCTGTCTGTCTTCTTCCCGCTGAAAAGGCATTGAAAGGATAAGTTTCATTTTCCCTTTCTTGCTCTCTCTCATGAAGCAAATGAAGAGTCATGAAAAACTTATTCATGGGGGAAGACCGGATTCCTTCAAGAGGCCCCATGTAAATGGAAGTTGCTATTGCAGGCTAGTATTGGGACTGTGTAGTCATCTGTAAGTGAAATCATTATAATCTGGAAGATATAAACTTAATCAGAGCATTAAAAAAGCAGGGACCAAATATTAAAAGAATGATGAGGAATAAAGGTCCTAGGAATGGGAGAAGCCATGTGATTTTTGGAAATGAATTAGTAAAGGTTTTGGCCCAGTATTGGTTCCTCTGGGAAAGTGTGTGTAGCCATGCAGCTTGTTTAAAAATTTATTGAATATTAGTTTCCACTATTTTAGACCCATTGATGTAGGTGCAACTATTGATGACATCACAGACTCCTACTTGTTCAGATAGGAAGTAGAGTTTGTCTATTATCAAAAATTATTCCTGCTAGTGAGTCTAAAGCCTTTTCTAGCACCAAAAATCTTACTCTACTTCTTGCTTAGGCTATGATAAGGGAGGAGGTAAGTTCCTATAATGTGATCTAATAGTAAATAAAACCTCCCTAAGGGGTGAGAGTTGTAATAGTTCTTACAACGCTAGCCACAATAAGTCTTAGGGCTCTTTTTTTTTTTTTTTTTTTTTTTTTTGGTAGAATGAGATTCTAGATTGAGAGTTATGTTTAAGACAGAAATTTGGGTGGGAGATACTGCACCCAGAGTACAATCCCATAATACAGAGAATTATCAAAGTAAGATAGAGCTAAACCTTTAACAGGGTTTAAATAATTATAAGCAGTGCTGCAAAGCCATAGGAACCCTGGAAGGGCAGTTAATATATTTTTGAGGCTACTTGGAGTAAGAGGGCCACGCTGTGAACCCTCTTAAACAGGCAGCCATCCCTGGGATAGTACATTTAAAATTTTTGAAATACATGCTATAGGGTGCTTAGAAGGACCGAGATTTTTGGGCTAAGACTCCCAAAGCTATTCCCCTCCATCTGTATACATACAAAAAGAAATATTTAGTCAGGTCTAATGAGGATAAGGTCAGGGCTGAGATGAAAACCTCTTTTAAAGTGTTTAGAGCATGCTTCATACCATTACTCCTCTATAGAGGTCCTCCCCAGTTCCCTTGAGGGCCTCATATAAAGGTTTTGCTACTAATCTGAAGGAAAGAATCTGTGTTTTCCAAAACCTGGCCATATTCAAAAAGGACTGAAGCTATTGTTTATTTCCTGGGTGACAAGGTTCGGCTCTGTGTCTTCCCATCCCCTCAAATCTAATGTTGAATTGTAATCCTCATTGTTGGAAAAGGGACCTAGTGGGAAGTGATTGCATCTGGGGCTGGATCCCCCCTCGCTGTTCTTATGATAGTGAGTGAGTTCTCATGATATCTGCTTGATTATAATCCAGGAATAGAGATAGATGTGCTTGTTCTTACCCTTGCCCTTGTTCTTCAAGGCTCCCTTGTCAGGTAGGTTGGTGAGGTTATAGCTGTAATAGTCTAGAAGGAAGACACACCTTCCCCACCATGAGGGAGAAAGGAACACTCACTCTCTCAATGACCCTCTTGTTTACAATAAGGACAGGGTTCCAGGGGTGCTTGTAACCCAGAGACTTGGGACATTCTCTACCCCAGTGTCCTGGATTCCTGCAGTGATGACAGGTCCCTGTTCTGTTAGTGTTATAAGGACAAGCCTTGGGGTAATTAGCTAACAAAAAGAATGTGCCAATGCCGTGGCTATGTAATATGCTTGGCAATGGCTTTTTTTCTCTTTCATTTGAGCTTTTCTATTTTTTGTTTCCTCCTGGTTACTGAAAATGTTAAAGGCTACCTTTAGTAAAGTAGGAAGGGAAGTTTGTGGGCCTTGTTCTAAGTTTTGGAGGTTTTATCTGATATCTGGGGAAGCCTAACTTTTTATAAAATATATGGCACAATGGATTGACTCTCAGGGCTTTCAGAGTCTAAATTTGTATATCTATGCATGGCCTCCCCAAGTCTAGCTTGGAAAAGAGAAAGGCTCTCATATGGCTACTGCGCAATTACTGTAATTTAGAAAAATTAATGGGTTTTATTAGAGCCTTTTTCATTCCTTTCAACAAACAAGTTACCATATAATCTTACCTGCCCCTGTTTGGATTGGCATCAGTGGCCTGGTACTGCCAATTGGATTCTGTCTCAAAGACAGCTTTTGCCTCAGCTCTATTATCTTTAGGATTATGAACATAAACTTCATTAGCCCAAGCTCGAGCTGAAGACCATATGCATGATTTTTCTTCATGGGAACAGAAAATAGTTAATACTACAAATATGTCTTGCCAGGTTAAATCAGAGGCAATCATTAAAGCCCAAAATTCTTGAATGAATTTTGAGGGATCTTAACTAAATAAATCCAACTTGAATTGAATTTGCAAAAGATCAGACATTGGAAAAGAGACATGAATTCAAATTGTTCCCAAGTCTCCATTTGCCACCTTGCAGAGAGGCAAAATATTTTTAGAACTTTCCGAGGACTCTATATTAGTGGCATCTCTGACTCCTGTGTGAACATGTGAGGGGAATAAAGTATCTGGATATGAGGGGGTTGATTAGCGGATGGAGCAGATGGAAAGGGTGTAGATGAAGTGGGAGCAGGCTGAGGAGAGTGTGATAGGCAAAAGGAAGGCTCATCTAAAACATTAGAATCAGGGAGGGAGGAAGTTTCTTGGACACATACATGACAATTTTCATGTAATTTTGGGTTTTGAGATAAAGCCAAAAAGAGCTGAACATACAGAAACTCTGAATCTTTTCAGAGGTTCCAACAAAAATGAGTCTAGTTATAAAATAATATTTCAATCCAAGGTCCCATTGATAGGACAATTTAATTTATTTGACTTTTATATCGAACCCAAGCAGTATTACAAGATAAAATTAATGCTTATTTTTGAGAGTTTGTGTTCAAAAATGGGACCAATATTTAAGAATGCAACCCAAGTGTAAGTCGAATGGAATTGAAGAATGAACTGAACCCATGTTGGGTTTAGATCAGGGACTACAAGATCCCTGAGGTGTCCCTGAGGCTTTTGGACCTCCCTTTTCCCTTTGGCGCACTCTATCCAGGGGTATCCCACCACTGATAGAGGGCCTGCCCTTCCCTGTATGACTAGTCCAGGTGTGCCCTTGTCCGAGCAGTCAGCTCAAACCTAACGTGAAGGAGAACTCTCTCATAATTTGAGATGCAGTGTCTGTGAAAAAGTTGAATCCAAAATTGGGTCCACAACCAATAGAGCATGTCTGCACAAAGTTGAAATCACTGCTGCTCATTTACAAGCCATGCTTTACAGAGTGTTTAAGTGAAAGTGGACTTACCACTCTATTGTACAAGAGCAAATTAGCTCTTTTGTCTTGGCCTTCAGATAACTCTGGGGAGTGGCCCTTAGCCAGAAGCCATTAATTATCAGAGAGTACTTAAGCTTTTTACTGGCAGTCCGAAAATAGAAAAGAACCCTGGCCAGTCCCCCACCCCTAAGGGCAGTGACATACAGACATCTTTTCTCCAGGGCTTCAGGATCCCACCAGAACATGGCTCAGCCAGGGACGGTCAGTTCCCAAAATAAAGAACAAGACTGTCAAGGGAAACAGGGAGAAAAGAGAAGGGAGAAATCCGAGTGAAGTCCCCGTATGGGCCACCAAGATGCTGGGCGAGTTGACAGAGCCCCAGCAGGGGAAACTGGCGTGTGAGTAGTAAGACATATTTACCAAAAATGGCATAGATTTGAAAATAAAAGTTTTATTAGATAGAAATAATCCTGCAGAAGAGTGCAGCAAGCTGTCCAGTAAGAGAAGATTGATCACGCCACAGTAGGTTTTTCTTTAGGGGTATTTATGGACTTTAAAGCAGAGCTTGAGGGAAATTTGGAGCATAATAGTCATGTGTGTCAAGATAAATGATTACATTTGTAGACATTTAGTGCCTTGATGGCAGGAAAGGTTTCACAATGAGTTTTGACATGCATGCATTCTGGAGATGTATAGAAATTCTAGTTATTTACAAATTTTTAGGAAAGAAGCCTGGAACCAGATGTCGGCTTTATAATAAGAACATCTAATTATGTCTAAGTTCCTCAGATAAGAAGTTTTGCCTCTGGATGGACTGTGTGATGGCCACCAGGTGATCTCTGCTGTCCTCAGTTGGTACAGGACCTTTTATCCAGAGTGAGATCTGCATCACATTAAATAATTGCAAACCCTAAAAGTGAGACTTTTCTAGAGTACTTCTGGAAAGTTAAAACAATATTATTTTCTGCAGATTTTTTTGAAGGAGGTCCATATCATTTCCATACCCTTCAATAATTGCCAAACTGCTGGTATCCACAGCAATTGTGATGGCTAGGCTGCTAGTTCTCAAAACTACTCTGGACCTGAGAAAGTGGGAATTAAAATAGGGCTAATTAAAATGCCACAAATGTCTTTACTCTTAACAAAGATTCGGTCATTTTGGTTCGTTCTTTTTCTTTCTCTTTCTTTCTTTCTTTTTCTTTCTTTCTTTCTTTCTTTCTTTCTTTCTTTCTTTCTTTCTTTCTTTTCTTTCTCTTTCTTTCTCTCTTTTCCTTCTTTCTTTCTTTCTTTTTTTCTTTCTTTCTTCGTGCTAAAGTAATTTAAATTCATTTAAAGCTGATTTTCCATGCTGCTCAATATTTGTGCAACAAAAAATTAAAACAAATACATATTTCTTATTTTAGAGGTTTAGCTAGAAAAACTAATATCTAAAAACAGATATATAAAGATAAATGCTTTTGTCACTGTATATGAAACATGTTTTTTAAAATCAGATAGTATATTAATTTATAACTTATATAAGTTTAAAATATGTCAGTACTTAAAATTTACTTCCATGAAAAATTTTACTTTTTTTTTGGTGAAAGTTCTCTTTTTTGAGTTACCTTTAATATTAAACAATATTAAATAACAACAAACAGTAGCACTTTTAAGTATACTAAATCTTTTACCCAGAATCAAGGTATCTTCATGATTATCAACTTAGTTTTTATCAACTGAGATATTTTCTTTGCATGTTTTCCATAAAACTGTATCTATGATGATTTTTAAACAAAATTAAACATGAAACATATACACATATAATTCCAAGTTGCTGCAAATTTACTATTACTTTTTACCTTGCTTCAAACAATTACTATTACTGCATGCTACTATTTTATTTTTTGAAAAAAAATGAAATAAATTTTAAAAATTATAATAGTACATTATCTTAACTAAATCTGACTGAAATAAGCAAAAATATTTAAAATAATGTACTATTTTATGCCTTCCAATACACTATAATTAAAATACAATAAAAAGATGATAGTAATGTTTTGCACCCAATGCTAACTTTAATCAAAGAGATAAAGTGTTCATTTAAAAATGTTATTATCTGCCAAAAATTTTCAGGCAAAATTTCTCTATCTTATTATCAATAAAAATGCTTTTTCAATACTATTTTGCTGTTTATCAGCAAATTAAATTCTTATCTGTCACATTTTTGCACTTTCTCCAGTATTGTCCTTACACTGAATATAATCTATAACATTAAAAACATAAGCACCTCTAACACATAGCCTCAGTTCATCCTTTGATTTATGTTATTACTTAAATTACATATAAGCCTTTATAAATCTGATCTTATATCTACAGAAAGAGCTCATGTCTGTCCAATTGTCATTCATAAGTGTAAAGAGGTGTAGTAGTCAGGGTTCTCCAAGACACAGTACTAATAGGGTGTGTGTGTGTGTTTGTGTGTGTGTGTGTGTTTGTGTGTGTGTGTGTGTGGTGAGAGAAAGAGACAGAGAAAGAAAAACACAGAGACAGAGACAGATACAGAGAAAAAAGAAGAGAGAGGGACAGAGAGAAGTTGACTTTAAGGAACTAGTTCATGTGATTGTGCAGGATTGGAAGTCCAAATTCTACCAAAGTCAGCATGGTAGGCTGGCAGACTGGAAATTCAGGAAACAGTTTATGTTGCAACTGAAGTCTGAAGACAGTTTACTTGCAGAACTTCCTCTTCTTTGGAGGTCAATTCTTTTCTTCAAATCCTTAATGGATATGGATCAAATGTAACTATATTATGGAGAGTAATTTGCTTTACTCAGAGTCTACTGATTTAAATGTTAATCTTACCTTAAAAAATACCTTCACAGCCAAATCCATGCATGCTTGACCAAATATCTGGGTACTGTGTCCTATTCATGTTCAAACATAAACTTAAACCAGGGCACAGAGACAAAAGTACAATTATTATTTTTGAAACCATAAGGTATTTGTATTTCTATTATTTTACAAATACTTGCTTCTAAATTCAGTGCCCTCCTCTCTATTACTTTATCAATTGAATTCACTTCCTAATCAGAAAAAAAGATGATCTCTACAAGAAAACTTTTCCAGATCTCAAATTGTCACTTTATCATGTCCCCATAGCCTGCTATTAAAAATGATGCATACTGATATATATTGTTATTAGAATTTTTAAATATATTCTCACTATTAATTTATTAAGGACATTTGTTACTAGGTATCTAACAAGTATCAGGCAACTGGAAAAGCAAATATGAATAAGACAAACTTTCCTTGAGTAACTTACAATCAAGTGAAGGATAGAGGAAAATGAAATACCAAAATACAGTATACTATTGCAGTATGATATTATTTGAAGAGCACATATAAACCATATATAAATCAGCTTTGGAGGCTTAACAAAAAATCACTTCCATAAGATGAGATTAAGGAAGTAAAGATGACTGAAGTGAAAGACCTCACACAGTCCTACAGAATCAGTTTTCCAGAAGGAAATATAGATGAATTGTGACAAATACAGGAAAGTGGTCTATTAAAATAAGTAACTAGAAATTGGCTTTACATTTGGCACATAGTGGAGAATTTTATTGAACAGATGAAAGGAACTGGTGTCATAATGTACTTCATAGTAAAATAGATGAAAGATGAAGTGAATACCATTCATGGGAAAAAAAAAAAAAAAAAAAAAGCTTATTTGAACAGATTGAATGAGATGGGTAGGACAATACTATGAAGCAAATCCTGGTCTGGAGGAGTTTTTCATTTGAAAAGGGGTTTGTGGATCTTTGATAATTCATGGCTGACTAGACCAGCTCGGTCGGGGAGACCCTAACCTAGCGGTGCTAGAGGAATTAAATTCACACACACAGAAATACAGAGGTGTGAAGTGGGAAATCAGGGGTCTCACAGACTTCAGGACTGGGAACCCCGAACAGATATTTACCCACATATTTATTAACAGCAAGCCAGTCATTAGCATTGTTTCTATAGATATTAAATTAACTAAAAGTATCCCTTATGGGAAACAAAGGGATGGGCCGAATTAAAGGAATAGTTTGGGCTAGTTAACTGAAGCAGGAGCATGTCTTTAAGGCAAAGATCACTCATGCTATTGTTTGTGGCTGAAGAATGCCTTTAAGCGGTTTTCCGCCCTGGGCAGGCCAGGTGTTCCTCGCCCTCATTCCCTAAACCCACAACCTTCCAGTGTGGGCATTATGGCCATCATGAACATGTCACAGTGCTTCAGAGATTTTGTTTATGGACAATGGAGGCCAGTTTACAGCCAGATTTTGGGGGGCTTGTTCCCAACACATGGCATTTGGTCAAAAAGATGAAAGAAATTATGGAAGCTTAAGAAGAAAAAAAGTTAAAATTTTTGCTTTCACATATTTTCACAATTTGTATTTCATATAATTTTTATAGCTTTGCAGAGCTCTCACTGTGATCTTAATAATATATAACTCTTATTGGTTGCTCATGTGAAACAAAGACTGTATGTACCATTGCCCTAGTCTAATTTAGCTAATTTAAAATTAAGTGGGTGTAGCTCATTTTAACAAAATTATTTTCACATTTTTGTCATCAACAATGTAACAATAGAAAACTTTGTAATTTTGATTCCATTATTGTGCTGTGTTATATTTCTAATTGAAAAAATGTATCTAGCATTAAGGAAAGTTCACTGAAAGCAAAAACATATAGAAATTGTATTCATATACATATGTATAAGACAGTGGATATGTAATAAACATTTGGGTACCATTTATTCAAAAATAATTATGAAATTCCTACCTACTTCCCTTTCTACTAATGGTAAAGACACATATAATTCAATTAAATAATGAAATTCTGGTTGTAACTTTAGAAGATCTACTATTGTGTGAATTGGCACAAGCAGCAAAATTTAAGAGAAATCTGGACTTTATTGATTTTATTATATTAGTGATTGTTTTGCACATGATTCTCACTCTATCATATTTTTAAATATTGACGTTAAGTTAATATACAGTAAAATGAGCCTATCTTAAGTGTACAATTTAATTAGTTTTGATATTTGTGCACATCCTTGTAATCAATACCCTGTTCAGGATGTATCTATCATTTCTATCACCTCAGAGAACTTCATTCTGATTCTTCCTGTAAATCTTGACCTCTACAAGAAAATACTCTTCTGATTTCTATTACCATAAATTAGGTTTTTTTTCCTATTATTTATCTTGGTATCAATGAATTTATATAATTAAAATAACTATTATTTCTGGCTTTTTTGTTTCAATATACTATTTTTGAGATTCATCTATATTGTGAATGTCAGTAGTTAATTATTTGTATTGTTGAGCAGCGTTCAATTGATTTAATAAACTAAATTTTTCTATTATGCAGTTGATGGAAAGTTGGGGTGTTTGGAGTTTTGCCTGTTGTAAGTGTAACTGATGTAATACTCTCATATAAGTAGTTTGGTTTGAAAATAATTTTTTCTGTCTCTTGAGTAAGCACTTAAGACTAGAACTGAGAAAACATGAGTGTATATTTAGTTTTATAAGAAACTACAAAATAGTTTTCCAAAGTGGTTGTATAAATTCATAAGCCTTCCAGAAAAGTATGACAGTTCCAGTACTGCCATATCCTTATCAACTTTTGGTTTTGCTTGTGAGTTTTCTATTAGTCATTAGTTTGTTTTAACGTGACAACCAATTTACCATATAACTGATGCTCTTGGGCAACATTTAATTTCCTAATGATGCTTATGGATTTGCATAAAGTTTTAATTTTGATGAAGTCTATTTTTTTTAATTCTATGGTTTCTCCTTTTTTGTCTTACCTATGGAATTTTTGATTAATAAATGTCATTAATATATTGTATTATGTTTTCCTACTATTGGGGTTGCTTTTTTTGTTTGATATGAATATTTACATTTCCTTTATTCCAACTTTATCCAGTTTTTTTCTGCATCATTTGTTAAAAGACTTTCCTTTTTTAATTAATTGCTTTGATACCTTTGTATAAAATTAACTAATGATGTTTGTGTGGTTCTATTTCTGTGCCCTATATTTTTTGTCATTGGTCATTAATTTTGTTCTTTCAGCAGTTCCACATTTTTCTGAATTATTGTACCTTTATAGTAAGCTTCAAAATCAGGTGCTAATATTAACAGTATACTTATTCCAACTTTCTTCTCCTCTTTCTCCTTCCCTTTATCTCTACATAGAGAGAGTAAATATTTTTAGATGTTTTATGTCCATCTATCTATACATTTTCTTTAATTTGGCTATTCTATTACTTTGTATTTGATTAACTTTAACATAAATTAAATCAATTAATGCCAAATTTATATTCCCCAAACCATTATTTCTTAAATGGGATTCTGTTTATAGATTAAATAGCCAATGGTTTTGTTAAAGAATTGACATCTTACCAAAGATTCTGGTATTGAGTCTTACAACCAATCCACCTAAAGGAAACATTTGTTTACGACTTCATAATTTCAACATTTTTTTGTAGTTTTCTTTCTAGTGATCTTACCCATCTATTTTTCATATGTGTCTAATATTTTTAAAAACTATTTATGCTATTTGGTCTACTAGAACAATCAAAAGTAAATATTTTGAGTACTAAAAAGATAATTTTGTCTCTAGGGAAAAAAAAAAACAATGAAAACTACAGAGAATCTATTAAAGATGAGGAGTCCTAGTAGTAAAATCAGATACAAGTTTCGTTACCTTGAGATGTTAAAAGTTATTTTTAATCTGTTATTAAAAAAATTCTAGAGCAAAATTTATTCATCATATTATACTATAGTTCACCCTCACCCATGGAAGCAACATTCCAACACCCCCAGTGGATGCCTGAAACCACAGATAATACTGAACCCTATATACACTCCCTTTGGCTATAGATACACACCTAAAATAAAGTTTAATTTATAAATTAATCAAGGTAAGAAACTAACAACAATAACTAATTATAAAATACAAACAATTATAATAATGTTTTGCAATTAAATTTTGATGAATGTTGTCTCTATCTCAAAATATCTCATTGTACTGCACTCACTCTTCTTGTAATGACATGAAATAATAAAATGCCTACATGATGAGATAAGTGTGTGAGTAGTGTTGGCATTGTAACATAAATTTGAAAATACAGAGGTAAACAATTCTCAAGTTTCAAATTGTGCATTGTTCTGAGTGGTATGATAAAATCTCACACCATCCCACTTTATTCTGCTCAGATTTCTCTTACTCAGTAGCTATATTGGTTGTCAGCTCAACTATCTCACTATCACAGTGCTTGGTGTTCAAGTAGCCATTAAAAAACAATTATTATACTTTAAGTTCTGGGGTACATGTGCAGAATGTGCACTTTTGTTACATAGGTATACACGTGCCATGGTGGTTTTCTGCACCCATCAACCCATCACCTACATTAAGTATTTCTCCTAATGCTATCCCGCCCCTAGCTCCCCAACCCCTGACAGGCCCCAGTGTGTGATATTCCCCTTCCTGTGTTCATGTGTTCTGGCCCCAAAGTTTAATAGCAATGGTTTTTTTTTTTTTTTTTCAGATTGTAATTGACTGATCCTGAGGAAAGAAAAACTATGTAAAATAAAGGGGACTACTGTACTAATTAATTCCACATAATATCAAAGTCATATATTGTAGAAGAGCAAGTACTAGTATTAGGTAATATGCTATCAAGGATAAAACCAATAATCTTAGATAATAAGACTTAGCTCTTGATATTAATTTTGTGTGTGTGTGTATATGTGGGTGTAAACGACTGTAACTCTGTTTATCACGGAAGGGACAAAACTAGAAAGATGAGTTGGATTTGGTATTGATGGAAATTCATCTCTGTGTACAGCAAGGAAATTCATTCATGTGCAAATAGAAATTGAATAAAAGGGCAATCCACATTCTGCTTTATTAGAGTGAAAAAGTGATCATCGATAAGATGCTGTCTGACCTTAGTGTTGACAAAGATAGAAAAATCATAACTTTGGTCAAACCTTTGTGTTTAGGTATACAATTTTTTTGAACTGCTCTGTGATAATTTTAAGAAAATCTATTCATTTTAATACAGCTTTTCTACACAGAAGTTAGGTATTTGTTAAAATGGAAATTACTCTCTTGAGATTTAGCTGTTCCTGTTGTTGATTTTACTTCATTATTTTTCTACTTATGATTACACATGATTAGATTTTATGACATTGATAACGTCAATGAAAAATAAATTTAAAATTTCAGTCAGGTTATCAAACTAAAATAGTTTAGTTATATGTATTCTATATTTTAAATATTTCACCAGAGGTAGAAGTGCCAGGATTTTAAATAATAACAATCATATTTCAATCAATATTTCTTAGAAAAACAAAACTAGTACAGATAGTATAATCATTGAGAACTGAACACTATCCTAACAATTGAGGTTTCTGTATGGCTTAGAAAGGAAATAGATAACATACCAGTGAGTAAATGTAATAACTACATTCATGAAGTAGAAGAAATATTTCTGGAGTTTTATTTAACCAAAAGTAGACATTGAATTTACATTATCAATAAATGTTTAATCTTTGAGATTTGAAAGTAACTAAAATATCCTCTAGAGCACTGAATAACTGAATATATATGAATATATATATATATATATATATATATATATATATTTTTTTTTTTTTTTTTTTTTGAGACGGAGTCTGGCTCTGTCACCCAGGCTGGAGTGCAGTGGCACAATCTCGGCTCACTGCTACCTCCGCCTCCCAGGTTCCAGTTATTCACCTATTCTCCTGCCTCAGCCTCCTGAGTAGCTGGGTCTACAGGTGCCCGCCACCACACCAAGTTAATTTTTGTAGTTTTAGTAGACACGAGGTTTCATCAAGTTGCCCAGGATGGTTTCCATCTCTTGACCTCATGATCCGCCCACCTCGGCCTCCCAAAGTGCTGGGATTACCGGCATGAGTCACTGCGCTCAGCAGCGCTGAAAATATTCTTTAGTGAGTAATAGTGGAGATTAAAAACGTTAAATAGTTTGCTTTAGTTTGCCTAAAATTACTGTTGAAATCGTAGACCAGAATGTTCACTATTTCTAAATAAGACACCTTAAGCATATGAAAGCTCAAGTATTTTGAATGCACAGATATATTTTTATGAAAAGCATAAAGCAGAAGGCCGAAAAATACTTGAACGTAAAATATATTAAAAACCTAAAATGTTAGTATAACTTAGATTAAGCTTAATATTATTTCAAGTTGGACTTATATTTATGATTTACAAGTTTATAGTCAAAGTGCGTCTGACCAGTTTATTTGTAAATAAACCTTCCCTTGTTATTTTTGCATTTAACTCTAAAATGCTTACTGTTTTATTTTTTGCTTTTCAAGTCTCTGCTTATTTAAGTATTTGTCATGGACATTTTCAATTAATTATTAAAAATTTTTGTAAAATATGTGTTTGCTAAAATATGATGCCTAACTCACTATATAGGGTCATATTAATTTTATTTGGTTATGTCACTTACATGTAAATCAGTTGACTTCACAACAAGAAAAAGCAAGATTTTCTTTTTGTTGTAAAGTTATTCAAAATGCCTTTTTAGGAATATGAATTGATTCATTTCCAAAAAGCAATGCAAAGTAAGTTTTCTTTGACAACTGAGAAATAACTCTATAATTTTTTTAATCCATATTGAATCCAAAATCTTAAGTTGCCTGACAAAACCGCCAAATACTTCCAGTCATTTCATATGAATGATTATTATAAGTTAGGATATTCTGATTTATTATTTATAATGAGAAAGCAAAGAAACCTATGAAAGATTAAACCAGAAAAGTGTTTTTAGCCATTCATCAACATTACTGGTTTAGAGAACTTTAAAAATATTACAAACAATGCCAACTTCCTCATCAATTAAAACTATTAATAGTTCTTTTTACTCTTATTTACATTTTATTTTTCAATTTAAACACCATGATGGTATTTTTAATTTACATGAAATTTATTGTCTGCTTTTGTATGAAATCCCTGGTAGACTTTGAGAGTTGAAGAAATTTTGAAAAATACTAGGGATAATATCTGATCAAGAAATAATTATCAAATGAAGATGAATGAAATAGACATAAACATATTTGCAGGCTGAGAGAAATTTGTCATTAAAAAATGGCCAACTGTGGGGTGGGCTGCAGACAGAGATAAAAGAGATGAGTGTTGGGGCAATCCCATAAGAGGCTGTGTTGTTCATAATTGGCTTAAGGTATTTCATCCCCTAAAATTAAAATTAACCACAGACAACAATGGAAATGCATATGTTGAGAGGTTTCTTTGTTGATTTAATATTCTATTAGGTTGTGCTCTGAGTTAAGGATAAGTGTTAGAGCAAGGTACAAGAGCTGTGGATATTTTGAAAAGATGAGAAAACTGGGATATGGAGCTGTTTAAGAACAAAGGAGTACTAGGCAGTACAGAAGGCTCAGGGAAGTTAAAAATTACTATGAGCTTGTTCTCTAACAGTCATTAGTTCAAAGGGTGCATGAGGTACAACAATGAAATAATCTGTACAACAAACTTCCATGGCACAAGTTTACCTATGTAACAAACCTTCACATGCACCCCTGAACTTAATATACAAGTTTTTAAAAGATAATTAAAATTAGTAAATTTTGAAATAACTTTCTATTTATTAGTAAACTCAGTTCATGCAATTTACCAAAATGATTACTAAAATTCTGATTTTAGTTTAAACACACACACACTAATTTATTTTATGTTTCATCACCAAAGTAAATCCCATCAGTTTATAAATTTTGGGGGGGAAATAATTATGCCCTATATCATTAGTTTTACTAGAAGCAAATACTATAGTGCCCAGCACATAGAAGCTGCTAAAAAATAAGGGAGTGGAAATCCACATTGTGGTTCTCTCTGTCTCACTGAATTCACATTTGTATTATTAAAATTAATAAGAATAATAAAAAGCTTAGCTATTTCCCCAAAGGCTAAGTTATTTTAGCAACTTGGAACACTGTTCCTGAGTTACTTTATTCCTGAAATAAGGTGTGGGAACGATTCTAAAGTGAAGACTTGTAAGTTTCTGTAATTTTCTATACCTGTTACTGAACCTAGTTTAATTATCTTTTAAAAGTATCCTCTGACTCTTACTCAGCAATGGGACCACTTTTGATAAATTAATACCACTTAGGGTCTCCTCATTTCTACAGAATATGATATGCTCCTCCAATTAAACCTTTAGAGCCGCTGCTTCTGCTGCTGAAAACCAACCAAATGGGAAATACTATGGAGGAATAAAAATAATACGTGCATTTTTTTCTTCAAAATTGAGAGGATAAAGAAAAAGTAGGGCAAATAGGTACCATGGGAGGAACTCTGCAAGAAGATAGGCTGTATCAAAAATTAATTTTGCCAAGGTAATAACACCTGTACTGTGAAGGATATTTTGGAAAGGAGAGATGAGAAAATAGACTAGAAACTGACAATAAGTTTCCATGAAAATCTTGAAAAAATCCTTAGTAATATTGTGAACTATGATGATACTCTAGAGAGCAAACAGGGGAATTTCATTCCAATTATTCCGGCATCAGATGTTTGAGTTAATTTCACATTTTAATATAGTTCACATCTAAGCCTTAGTTTTGTGTGGCACATAGTAGGAATTCAGTTTATATTGCTGCATGGATATATAATTTTATTATATCAGTCCAAGTACGTAGCCTGTGCTAACATGATTCACAATGCTGGAGATAAAATATTAATATTATAAAATTTACTTTGAATAGGACAAAGAGGATACAATTTTCTGTCTTAAAACTAATATATGAATTCACAGATTCACATCTGAAATGGAATTCTTAGAATCATAGAAATGGCAAACCATCTAATTTATCCCTGCATTTAAAATTTCTAGATATTTTAAGGTGAGAAATGTTAATGCATTTATACATTTATTCAGTTATGTCTTAGCTGCTTTCACACAACCAGAAGGCATCACACTGAAATAAAGATAACACAACTAGAAATAGTGATTAAAAGTGAAGAGGACTTCTACTTTTCTCTCAACCTAAGAACAATTTTTTTTTCAAACTTTGATTTAACTTCTCTTTCCATAAATATGTTAGGTTGGTGCAAAAGCAATGGCAAAAACCACAATTACTTTTACACCAATCTAATAGTAGACTAATAATGGACAAACAGCTTGAAAGTCTTTAAATATTCAATGTTTGTTAAATGCAATATTGGACTTGATGTTACATGGTTGAAGAGAGTTGCTAAGTAGGGGTTTAACAGTAAAACAAGACATAACAGTGAAATAATATGTAATATATTACAAAGATAAAATAGAAAATGTTCAAACTGAAATGGCTAGTACAAATCACAAAGTAAAAATAGTGAGCAATTTAAAATATACTATTTCAATATATAATAAGAAGAAAATATTTATTTGTTAACATCAAGCATCATGATGGCAAAAGAAAGAGTTAAATGCAACTCCATTTTCTTTTCTTTTTTTTATTTGACATAAAAGTTTGTTTTGTTTTGCTTTGCTTTGCTTTTTGAGACACAGTCTCACTCTTGTTGCCCAGGCTGTCTTCTGCCTCTAGGTTCAAGCAATTCTCCTGCCTCGGTCTCCCTTAGCTCTTGTTGCCTAACCTGTAGTGCAGTAGCACAATCTCAGCTCATTGCAACTTCTGTCCCCCAGTTCAAGCAATTCTCCTGCCCCAGTCTCTCGAGTAGCTGGGATTACAGGCACCCGCCACCACGACTGGCTTATTTTTGTATTTTTAATAGAGACGGGGTTTCACCATGTTGGCCAGGCTGATCTCAAACTCCTAACCTCAGGTGATCTACCTGCCTCGGCCTCCCAAAGTGCTGGGAGTGCAGGCGTCAGCCACCACACCTGGCCACAACTCCATTTTCTAAGATAGCATTGCTAAATGCCATGTCCACTGTAGATACATTCTACAGATACTATGAAACTGTTATTGAGTAGAATGCTATGGTTAACATTAAAGACATTTCACTGTGGGTGTTTATTTTCTCATGTACAGCAGAGGAGAGGACATTTCTGGTAATATCATTGTTAGACAAATGGTTTCTTTTCTAACTTCGTAACTTTAAGCAGGAGAATAACAGATGATTTGTACCCTCTCAGTATTACCTATGACCTCTATGTACGTTATACTCAAGTTAGTATCTCCAGTTATCTATTATCTAAGAACCAACTGAAGAATATAGCTGCTTTCATATTATATCAAGACCATGGACTCTGTAAATATTATCATCTAGTGTCAGTACTTAAACACCATCTATATGTGGGTGAATCCCAAACTATATCTCTAACTTTTATTTATGTTCTGATTGCCAGATGTGGGTATCTAACAACCAAAGACATCTCAACTAGCATGTTGAAAATAATACGCCTTATTTGCCTCTTCAAATTTTCTGGTCTCCAGCTTACTGTGTTTCTCTTAAGACCAACTGCCCTTTTCAGTTACCCTAACCATAAGCCCTAGAATTACCATTTCATATCTCTCACTTTGTAACTTACATCTAATTCTTTAGCAAATTCTGCCATCGTTACCTTCAGAATATAACCAAAATAACTTCTCACCACAATCACCACTAATACCATGGCTTAAACTTCTTCATTTCTTACCTAATTTATTGTAATAAATTTTATAACCTCCAAAATTTTCTTTCTACCCACCTTCCCTTGCTTTTAGTCTATTTTCACATCAATGGTCCTCTTAAACTGCAAGTTTGATCATGTCATTCTTTGCTCGGCATACTCCAATGGCTTCCCATATGACTGAGGGCGAATTCCTGCTCTCTGCCTACCTTTATGACTTTCCCTTTCACCCCCTCATTCCTTGATCCTCAATTATGATGGTTTTCATGATGTTCCTCTAAATCTTCAGTTACTTTTTTCTTTAAAGGCCTTTGCATTTGCTCATTCTCCACTATTTATATCTTTCTCGACTCCTTTCAAATCCTGGCCTAAATGTTACCTCATAATTTTCTTATCACTATATTTAAAGTGTCACTTTTATCATTCTTACTTTATTTATATTTTCTCCATACTATGTATTACAACTCAACTTATAGAAGTTTTTTTCTATAAGTTGAGAATATAACCCAATAAGAATATAAGCTCCAGGAAGATAAGGTTTTGTTTTGCTCACTAGTGTTTTCCTATCAACTAGCATAGAGCCTGTTGTATGGCAGAAACTCAATTAACATGTGTTCAATGAATGGATCATGAATAGTAGCTTTTTTAAAAAATAAATTACTTGTGATTAAAAAAGAGTGGCTGCTGATCTATTATGCATTTGTTATTAATACACTTTAATTTTCATTTTACATGCTGCTTATTCTATTAAAAAAGTATCTTTTTCTCTGGTATCCCCTCTTTGGGAGGCTGAGGAAAAAGGATTTCTTGAGCCCAGGAATTCCAGATCAGCTGGGGCAACATAATGAGACTCCATCGGTACAAAACATAGAAAAAAAAAAGTTAGTTGGGTGTGGTGGCACACACCTGTGGTTCCTGGTATGCTGAAGGCTGAGATGAGAGGACTGCTTGAGCCCAAGGGGTACAGGCTGCAGTGAGCAGTGATAACTGCACTATAGCAGCCTGAGTGACAAAGTGAAACCCTGTCTCAAATAATAATAATAATGATAATAATAATAACGTTGAGTCTCCCCAATGCCTTTTCTAAACCCAGACATTCTCTTTTATTGGTTCCAAGTCTTTAGGTAAGTCTAAGTTAAAATAAGTCATTCAGCCAATTGCTAATAAGAAAATATTTGAGTCCACCTGTGACCTGGAAGCCCCCACTGCAAGTTGTCCCACCTTTCTGGACAAGACCCATATACATCTTACATGTATTGATTGATGTATTAGTCTCTTTAAAACATAAAATCCAAGCTGTAGCCTTTGCACTTGTTCTCAAGATGTCCTGGAACAGTATCACAGGCCATTGGTCACTCATATTTGGCTGAGAAGAAATGTCCTCAAACATTTTACAGAGTTCAACTATTTTCATAGACATAGCCCCTCCCTTTTGTCCCTCTCAATTCACCAGAGTGTAATTTTGTATCTGCTCTCAGTTTCTAAGGTCAACAAAGTTTTAAACAGTCAATTAGCAGGCCTCAACTGTGCCAAAATGATCAATTAGAGGAAAATGACTCAGCTCTATAGAGTACCGGATTTAAATGTAAAGAAGTTTATGTACGATTCAAAGAAAGATACATCAAAATTAAGAAAAATTAAGAAAGATTGGGTAACATCTTTACAAGTATGGGAAAAACAAACAAACAAACTTAGGAGTGGACAACTTCTATAGAAAATACCAAGGAAAATGTCAATTTAAGGGTTTAAGAGTAGTTATTGACTCTTTTGGCTGAGTAAAGGGGGGTCAGGAGGAATGGTGATTCTACTCAATAACGAAATTCAATGAAACAACACATGCAACAGATAAAAACAGTCAAAGATAGAAGCTTTTGCACAAGAAGTAATGTTTAGCTTTGTGTAGTGTTGGCAATATACAATTAAAAGCAAAATCTCCCCTCAACCCTGAAAACCTCTCCACAGATATAAAGGAGAAAAAAAAAACAACCGTTTTTCTTATTTAATAAGCATTAAACCAGATTGTGAAGCACATCACAGACCGTCTACTAAGGGATAAAAAAGACTGAAAGAAATTTTGCCTCATTAAGTAGCTAAGTAGATACAACCCTTGCAAAGTGCTCTCAAGATAAACGATAACTAGCCCCCAACCGAACACTTGACAGCACCATTTGTCAAACAAAATTTATTCTAAACTCACCTGTGAATTACGGTGACCAACTGTTTTACCTAATTGGCCTTATCCAATGGAAAAATACACTTCTCATATCTTTATGACAAGAGATAGTTTTGTACCTTGTAGCTAAGCTACTGCTTAAGTTAGGCATCTATCCTCCCACAGAAACTGGGAGATACGAGTGCTATCTTCCTTGTGATTGCATATCAAAGAGACAGTTCTCAGGTCATAGAAAGACACTGCTGGGTCTTTAAGCTGGCAAGAGCATTATTTAGCTTTTAAAAAAGATTTACATAGGCACATAATTTATAACGACACATTTTTTTACAGTAAATGCGCTAGGAAAAAGGAGAGGAGGAGTCTCTTCCCTCATTTTCAATAGCAAGAATCAAAACTCTTATTTTTAATTTATATTTGCCCTCACAGTAGAAATGCTTATATTGCTGTTTACCTACTATTATTAATAATTCTTTCTGAATGGTGAGGTGTGTGATTTGAGGAGAGTGGGTGTTCTCATACTGATACCTTTCTATATATCTTTACTTATATTTTAAAAACATAGACATATATCATTTAAATGACAGATAAACAGATGAATCAAAATTGGAGCAAACTGTACCTTACTTTAAATTTACAGAAAC
This sequence comes from Macaca thibetana thibetana, assembly GCF_024542745.1. Classification (NCBI taxonomy): domain Eukaryota; kingdom Metazoa; phylum Chordata; class Mammalia; order Primates; family Cercopithecidae; genus Macaca; species Macaca thibetana. The sequence continues at coordinate 64,194,059 of NC_065581.1, read as the reverse complement.
ACAATTTCAGAGATAAACTCTATAAATCTGCTTCTTTCTTAGCAAACTTCAAAGATATTTTTTCCTACTCTTTGAGGCTCATGCTGTCATATTTGGTTAATTAACATAATTAATCAAGTAATTTCTTTATTGAAAGTACATCTAAAAAAATCTCCATTACATGAATCATAATAGGAACTAGGTGTCTAATAATAAAATTAAAAGACCCATTTCCAGACTTCAAAGCACCCACAATTTGGTAATGAATACAGACATAGGAAAGGGGCCCTATAATATACCCACTGATGCTATAATAAACATTTGAAGAGATCTCCAAGGGAATATAGAGTGACTCACTTCAGGAGAGTAGAGAAATGCATCAGAAAAAAAGTGTGCCCTTGGACTCTGAGGAAAGAGTAGATGTTTCTCAGATAGGCATAGAAAAGGACATATTTCTGGTAGGGAAACTTCAGATTGAGGAGTCTTAAGATATCTTAATGGATTTTGTTTTTCATTTATCAATTTACTAACATCTAATCCAAGAATGAAACAAAAGAGGTAAAAAGAGAATCTCTATTTAGTGATTTCATTTTTAAATTATTTTTGTTATTATAATTAATTATATCTGCATATGCCTAACATTATAATTACAATTTTGGTAGGGCAGATTTTAAATAATTATCTATTCTAAAACTCTTGAGTGGTGTAGAATGGATGAACTTTCATCAAGTGTACTAAACAAATCGTGGTTATGATTTTAGTGTTATATAAGAGTAAAGGCCATTTTGAGTTTGACCCATTAAAAGTAGAGACACCAAAACGAACTTTAATTAAGCTTTACCATTTGATGATTTTAGAAACATAGCTTGTGGCACATCACAACTTTTTGATACATTGAATAAGACTTTAGTGTCTTTTAACACTGTTCCTTTTTTTTTCCTACTTTTTTCCTTCCTTCTTTCCTACCTTCCTTCCTTCCTTCCTACCTACCTTCCTTCCTTCCTTCCGTGTTTTAATATGTATTTTTCATTTTTGTTTAAATATTTCAAAAAATATTGTTTCTCTTTTGTAATAATTATTTGGGGGAATAAATTAAAATACTACCTATATAATAATTAATTTAAGAAATTTTCACTTTTTTCAATTGTTAAAAGAAAAACTTCAGCTGAATTAAATTTAAAGGAGTTTAATGGAACAATGAATGATAGGCTAATCGATCAACTCTCAGAATCACAGCAGATTCAGAGAGACTCCTGTGATACCTCATGGTCCAGAACAAATTTATAGACAAAGAAACGGAAGTGATGTGCAGAAATTGGCAGTGAGGTGCAGAAATTGGCAGTGAGGTACAGAAATAGCTGGATTGGTTACAGGTTGGCATTTGCCTTATTCAAACCCAGTTTGAACTGTTAGTATTCTATGAGTGATTGAAGCGTTACCATAGGATTGGCCAAGCCTCAGCTATTGTTACAGGCACATACTCCTAAATTGGGTTTCCAATTTTGTCTGCCTGTTAAGCTAAGTTACAGTTTATCCAGAAGGACCCAAATGTAGAAGTACAGAGTCCTTCTCAGGCCATATTTAGTTTGCTTTAACAGAGTCCTTCTCAGGCCATATTTAGTTTGCTTTAACAAATCCCTTCTTTCGGTAACTTTCTCAATTTTTAGAGATTGACCAAAACTTTAGTCATTCATGTCACTACCACCATTGTAAATGTACTTATTTGATCTTGAAACCCACTGGGAAACAGTAGAACAGTGGGTTTTGCAAGGAGGGAACAAAGGATGAGTAGAGGGTATCTCCTTAGGCTGAAACATTCTGTTGGCAGAAGAAAAACAAAACCCGGTCCGTTCTAGGCATATTTAGCACAAGTGACTCCATTGTGGTTTGGTTTGGTCTATTGAGGCCTAGTGCAAGTGCTCAGACCAAAATAATGGCCTCCCATCATTTTGCCTACAAAAATTTCCCCTTTTTGGTCAGGTTGTCAGATGACAGTTTGACCAAAACTTAGTGCCTTAGTGCCACCCTTAGTTACCCTCAATTTGGATTTCCAGTCTCAGCATATCACTGATAGGTTATAGTGTGCTCATGGTCACACATTTCTTTCAGTTTTTGCAATTCCTGTCAAATAGCTACCATTTAGCATTTTGGAGATGACTGCATGCAAACATTTGAAACCTTCAAGAGAATACAGTGCATCAGGGAGACCACAGTTATGACTATCAGGAGGATAATACCAAGAGCTTGGTGTATGCTCCTTCTCCAGGGTCCCCATAAACCAAACCACCTTACCCAGCGTCCCCATAACCCAAACCGCTTGACCAAAGAATGAGCTAGTTAAAGAAGCTACTTACTTAACTAGGTGGTCTTTTTGTTAGTCCACTACAACTGACTCTTTATAATACCGGATGTATTTTTCCATAGGTCAAAACTGCCAGTAGCTGCACAGATAATTCTCTATTTAGACAATTCTACTATTTAGCATAACTTTCACAAAAGAATTTAAAGTCTGTTGTGTAACCATAGCTTTCACAGTAGAATCTGCTATATGGCCTATCATGAGGGATATGTTTCTAATCATTGCCTCTTTTACCTCAAACCAAACCATGGACAAAGGACCTAACAAATAATGCCTGTGTAATTTCAGCTTCAAGATTATCTTTTCTGACTTCTAACTATGGAATGATACAGAGGGCTCCTGAAGCATCCAAAAGAGAAGTAAACAGAACTATTTGACTTGGTAAGTTACACGGGAAGCGTTGCCAAAATAAAAGATAATGCTTAATCTTCTTTAAGTTATATTTTAGTGTATGTCTTCAATATGTTCCAAAATTGTATGGGATTTCTAAAATTCTAATATGTCCAAGTATATGTTATCAAACATAATTATGGTTATTATTAATATGTTAAGTTATTGAAGAGCACAGAAACAACCAAATATTCTTGTCAATTTTGTCTTCATAACTATTTAAAATCATTTTCACAATTAATTGTTAAAACTTTGTAAGCACAAAAAAAATCCTAGAATATGGTGTAGTTTAAGAGGTTCATGAAAGAATGGAAAGGACCCTAAAAAGCACTTATAAATATAGGTTCCTAATATCTTTAAAATCATATAATGGGTAAGAGTTCCCCATGAATTGTCCAATTCTAAAAAATTGGACTGGGTAATAATTCCTGAAACTTTATTAAAGCTGTTATTATTTCCCCCAAATTGCTAAAGTTATGTGAACTAAAAGACATTACAGTTTTTATTTTTCTTTCAAAATATTTGATTTTAGCACTTTTCTTTAAGCCAATTAATTAGAGTTATTTTATGTAAGTATCAAACACATATATAACTACACAGACAGACAGATGAAGATCTAGTAGTTGCAAGATTTTTCATTTGCCAATTTCTAACTTTCTTAATTGGATTATTGCCCTTTGGGGTAGGGACCTTTTAAATTTCTTATTTCCTCACCTTAGCCACACCAAATTGACAATATTTCTGGCTTCTGAATTTTAAAAAAGGTAACCTCCTAAGGGCTCAAAGAAAGGAAAATTCAAGATGGTTCACGGAGAGGAAGAGATTCAACAAAAGATAAAGTTTATGCAGATATCAAGCCATAAAGGACTTACTCCCTAAGCCAGGAATCAAATTCAGGCCACCACTGTGAAAAGACAAAACCTTAGCTACTGAGCAACAGCACCGGACGGTCTCCATTGCCCTTTCAGAAGGAATGTAGAGTAGTTAACTTTGAGGTTGCCAAGGCTTTTAATTACTCAAGATAATTTTTAGATCTAACTATGATACAAATCCTAAAATCCCTGTTCCCTGGAAAGCAGAAACCAAGAGAAAGTACTGCCACATGGTTACAAGGACATAAGTGACCAGTTTGCTGGCTGTCCTGAACAGCGGGCTTATAGGTGTCCTAGGCCCACATTCTGTTGTAAAGTACTCTTCTTTATTACATAAAAATACAGAAAGATAAATTCATAGCATAAAGTACACCAGATTCACTACAGCTTAAGACCAGCCTCAGAATTCTTTTTTGCATTATTTGAAACTTTATAGAACCGATTAACAGTGGTTTTTACTATTCATTCAACCAGTTTGCATACAGAGAGTGAGGCCAGAAGTCTGACTGGTAAGAAATTCTTACCCCTTTGCTGGCATGCCAGGCTTCTGGACTCCCTTTCCCTGAGCACCCCAAGTAACCCAACTCACTGTACCACAGCCCCGGGGGCCAACCTGCAACATACAAAAAAAATCTTTTTTTTTTTTTTTTAAATTTATTGCACTGCAGTGCATTGTCATTCATTTGAACTGTTCTACTCTAAGGTATCTTCAGTAGCATTTCGCCATTTCTATAAGACTTTGCTGTTTCCCAAGCCAAAAGGAACTCAGTTTTCCAGATATTAAAGATCATATTATTTACCTAAAATATCAGCTTTGCTTTCAGGTTCTCTTGATAAATGTATCCAATGATTTTTCCTACCTAAGTGCACAAGAAGAATGAAACAAAGCAGTGGAGCACAAAAGTCCCTATGAATTTTCAAAAGCAAAATTTGACAATCCCTGCAATATTATCATTTCCTACCAGTTTCTTTCTAACCCAGTCAGATGTAAGTGGCCTCTAACTGGATCCAAGCCAGTTAATTACCAGATCATATCTCATCCTGGACCCATTCCAGTTTCTGTCATGACTTTCAAACCCAGTTTGGAACAGGCATTTGCTCAAAGAAACTTGGAGAGCTCAAAACAGAAATCCGTGGAGCTCTGAAATCCGAGAGAGAACTTACCTTGATCCTCAGCTGCTCTGAGGGATCGAAGGACACAAGTGGGTCCGGCAGGTACCTTGCTAGTTCACTCAGTGCTCCTAGGGGTAGTTAGAAGCCCTACTTCAGATCCCACGTCTGACACCATCTGTGAAAAGAGAAACTTCGGCTGAATTAAATTTAAAGGAGTTTGAGCAATGAATGATTCACAAATCGGGATTTTACACAGTAACACAATCTCAACGGAGATAGTTATTAAAATCCTTGATTTTATTTTTTCCATAAACAAGAATACATACAACTATATTTTCCTATAATACACCATAGACTAATAGGCTTTGTAGTTGATACATTAAGGAGAACAAAAATTTGTTGGTATTTGACTATGCATAGAATGGTTTACTCGTGTTGTGCATATTGTTTACGTTCCTGTGTTATTTATTTATTTATTTATTTTTGAGACGAAGTCTCGCTCTGTTGCCTAGGCTGGAGTGCAGTGGCACGATCTCTGCTCACTGCAAACTCCACCTCCTGGGTTCACGCCGTTCTCCTGCCTCAGTCTCCCAAGTAGCTGGGACTACAGGCACCTGCCACCAAACCCGGCTAATTTTTTTGAATTTTTATTAGAGACGGAGTTTCACCATGTTAGCCAGGATGGTCTCGATCTCCTGACCTCATGATCCGCCCACCTAGGCCTCCCAAAGTGCTGGGATTACGGGCGTCAGTCACTGCGCCCGGCCATGTTCATTTTTTTTTTTTTTTTATTTCTTCACAATATTCAAGTTTTTTGAACAAATTTTGCAGTGCTGCCATTACTTATAGTAGCAACAACAAAAACCACACTGTACACAGAGGAAATTTAGAAGAAAAAATAAAATGCATTAGTCTAATGTATTAAAAATTACCAAAGGGCAGTGACAATTTCAATTACTCTTGGTGATAAAATTTGATAATATTTAAATACCAAGCTAGGTTGATATAGAAAATTTCAGAAGAAAACTAGTTATTGGATGCTTCACAACATCGTGGTAGAAACACTGAGAATGGCTTATTTCTACACATGACATAAATAAGAAACAAGTGTTAAAATATTTTTATGTTGGAAAATAATTGTATTACTCTGATTTATTCTAACATATATTGTTCATTTTATATTTACTTTTACATCTAAAGTGAAAATTCAAATATCTGTATGTTAACATTTCAGTTATTTAGGGAAATATAATCCAGTGCATTTATTAATTTAGTTTTTAATTTCTCTTCTACTTACAGTTGCTTATTTCTGAACCTATGAGAGTAGTTATAAGAAAGCCAGCAGCTGTTTATCAAATTAGTCTTCTACTTGGGCACACGGTTTTATGCCATTTTTAATTCTTGCATGTGACTTTACCTGCAACCGTGTGTGGAAATAAGGCATGACAGTTTTGAACAAAGGTTTTTTAAAAAATCTATTACCTTAGGTAAAGCCACATTTCCCATTAGCTGACTAGATATGGAAGACAAGGTGACCAAAAAAAATGATGAAGCTGGAAGGTCGAAAAAATAGGCAAGTTCCTTGAATCTTTACCTGGAAGAAAACATCTACCTCTATTGCCTGACTGAGAAATAAACTTATATGTGGGTCTTTTTACATGTGTGGATCTCTTTAATTTACTGTAATATAGACATAACTTAATTGGGTCAATTTTGAATTACTTAGTAGTTGTCCCAAAATTATAGGTGAAATAATTCAATTAAAACTTTCTGATAATTGCTTGATTCAATTTTCTATATTCTCCCTCCCTTGATACCAGTAGAGTAATTTTAAATTTATTCCTTCCAAAGATGACATTTTTAAAAGGTATATTTTCACAAAATACCTTAAGACATTTGGGAAACTGAAAATAAAAAGGAAGCATGCTAGTAATTCTAGAAAAACAATTTTCATCACATTTTCCCAAATCAGAAATTGTTGTCAGCATTCTACACATATTTACAATTTGAAAATAATAAAGCTATGATTCCCAGTAAAATAACAAGAAAACAAACTCATTTATTTAAATGAAGAATTTTGTTTACAAGAAATACATTAACAAGGATGCATTATCATTGCTTGTGTTGTTTATGTAAGGTTCTGTTAACCAAAATAAATAATCTTTGTTATCAAAAGAAAAGTGAAAGGTAGTTGTGGCTGACAGGCAAGAAATTGTTTATCAGGGCTTAGAACTTTTTGTGAAGACTCATAATCATTACAATATAGCATTGAAACATACAGCTAGAACATAATTGTTTCTATTTTATTCAGGCTTCTATTATGGATATACAAGCAAAACAATGAGGTGAAAGAACAATATGAAAAGAAATAATTTCACAGGATAAGTTTCAAATAATAGTTTTAATGAAAAATTAATGGAGAGTCTGCATTGAATATAAAATAAATTTGATCTGAAAAGCAATATAGAAATTTATCAGCAATTAAAAAATGATGGGCAGGAGGTCATTTTTAAACTAGCATTAAAATTGCAAAGAAAGTATACATTAAAAATATAATTAATCTAACATTTCTGCCATGCATTTATATATGTTACTGTATTTCCATAAAGTAAATATAATTGATATAATACTCAAAGAATAAAAATTCCTCTTAAGCAGTCATTTTTTCTTTGCAAAATCTGACACCCAAGTCCGATTTATTTATAATGACTGTATTATCTGGATCTATTTTTCTTCTCTTCTGTGGGTTGTAGATTTAAACTTTGAGTCAAGGTGGAGTCACACTAGTAGCAACTTAAAAATATACTTAAAATTCTCTGTACTTTAAAATTTTTACATGTGACTGTTTCTAAAACACAAAATATAACCAAGCAAACATACAAATCCCTGATTTTATTTGATGAAGTAATATAAAGAGATTTTCAGTGAAAACTTGCAAATCCTTATATAGGTAGCAACTATCCTAATTTTAGTCATTCTCTAGAGGACTTTTTCTTCATTCTATGCTTAGCACAGAATCCAAGCAAATTATTTCAAGACTAGAGGCATGTATATGTGCAAGGAGACTAGCATAAAATATGCTGTTTCATTTTCACATAATTTAAAAGATTGGTTAAGACATCACCTTTGTGACTTTTTCTCAAGATGGAATTCAGTAGGATAGAATATATCAGAAAAAAAAATTAAAAAAGAAGTGCTTAGGGTGAGTAAACTAATACATACTATAATTAAACATTGGGGAGTTAATGCTCAATTTGGTCAAAGTACATGAGTATGGTTTAGTAGTAAGACTGGAAGTCCAGTTCAGAGTAGTGATAGGTAATACATAATCTGTATTTTTAAAAATGTATTCACATCCTATTTTATTTTCATAGTCACTTCTAGAGTTCAGCAAGTATTACTTGCTTTGCAAGTAGGCACAGAAAACAGGTCATAGTCTAAAGCAATATGGCAAATTAAAAATGATTTGATATCTTTATATGATAAAGATAAAATCCTACATTTCTACCATTCTTATATCTTAAGCTTTAATTGGTGATAATATGGTAGGTATATATTAGATTAATACAATTAACTAAATATATTTTTGTATATTTTTAATTAATATGTATAGTGCATATATTTACATATATACAAATGTAGTACATATACATATGATATATTTATATGTATATATGTATGAGGTAATACATATTATGTCAGGAATTTGGAGCATTATCTGAATGGGAATCAGGAGAATGCTCACAACACAGCCATAAAAATTAGCTAGAAAAGTGATCTTCATGTGTGGAGGTTTTGGCCACACCATTTCGAATTTTAAAGGAGATTCCGGTATTTTCTATGCTCATTAGTCACAACGAAACAGAACAAGAACAATCGCTCTTTTCTCCTCCCTCTACCAGTAAATGAAAATATGTTGATGTGCACATGGATATGTACACATAGATATGTGCATATATAAATATGAACACACAATATCAGCCTATAGAATTTAAGCAAATATGAAAAGGGCAATCCTTCTCAATGGATACAAACCTGCAGGGAGCATGCCTTAGTGAATAAATGAAGCCTTTTTGTAAAGAAGCAAATGTCCCTGCATTAACATAGGAGCAATGCCACGGTATATAGCTGATAAGTGGTTTATTTCCAAAATACATAAGAAACTCAGGACGGGAGCAATGACTCACGCCTGTAATCCCAGCACTTAGGGAGGCCAAGGCGGGTGGATCACAAGATCAGGAGTTCGAGACTATCCTGGCTAACACAGTGAAACCCCATCTCTACTAAAAATACAAAAATTAGCCGGGCATGATAGCATATGCCTGTAGTCCCAGCTACTCAGGAGGCTGAGGCAGGAGAATCACCTGAACCCTGGAGGCGGAGGTTGCAGTGAGCGGAAATCGCGCCACTGCACTCCAGCCTGAGCAACAGAGTGAGACTCCATCTCCAAAAAATAAATAAATAAATAAATATATATATGTGTGTGTGTGTGTGTGTGTCTATATGTATTTATATACGTGTGTGTGTATATATATATAAATTTGCAAATGAGCTTGATTGACATTTCATGAAAGAAGACATACAAATGGCCAACAGTTATGTGAATAGGTCCTCAGTATTACTAATCATTAGGAAAATGCAAATCAAAACTACAATGAGATATCCTCTTACACCTGTTAGGGATGCCATTATCAAAAAGAAAAAAGGATAACAAGTGTTTGCAAAGATGTGGAGAAAAGGGAACCCTTGCAGGCCATGAGTGAAAATGTAAATTGTTCTAGCCATTTTGGAAAATAATATGAAGGATCCTCAAAAAATTAAAAATAACACTGCCATAGGACCCAAGATCTATTTCTGAGTATATATCTGAGGGAAATAAAATCAATGTTTTAAACGTGATATCCACTGCAGCATTACTCACAATAGGCAAGGTATGGAGTCAGACAAAGCATCTGTTGATGGATAAGGAAATATATATATGTCTGATTATTATTCAGGCTTTAAAAAGAAGAAAATCCTGCCATTTGTGACAAATTGGATAAATCTGGAAAACATTATGCTAAGTGAAATAAACTAGATATAGAAAGACAAATATTGCATGATATCACTTATGTGTGGAATCTAAAACATTGTAACTTAGAGAAATTGTGAGTAGAATAGGGTCTTCTCAGGCTTGGGCCGTGGGGAAAATGAGGAGATGTTGGTTCAGATTATACTATCTTTCACATCTAAGATGAAGAAGTTCTAGATATCCAATGTGCAGCATGGTAACTATAGTTAATAATGTACTCTGGAAATGTGCTGTTTCTAACTACACCCACACACACAAATGGGTAACTATGTGAGTTGATATATATGTCAATTATCTTGATTGTGAGAGTCATTACATAAAGTATACTTATATCAAAACACCACATTTACACTTTAAATATACTTTAAGCCTTTCGATTTGTCAATCATACCTCATAAAGTTGAGTAAAATGATTAAATTAAATTAAATTAAAAAATAGAAAAAGTAAAAGCACATTGCAAAATGATGCATTAGTCACTAAAAAACTTGAAGCATAAAACCTGACTTGTGAGCCTTTGTGGTTGGGAGTTAGAGACCTCCAATCAATTGGCATAAAATTAGTTTAATGGGGGGGATAAAATACTTTTTTTCATTGAACAAAGTGGAATACTGAACTATAAAATGAAAGTCTCTAATGAGGATTTAACATTGAGGAGTGTAAGAGAATGTCATTGGCCATGTATCATGTGAAGAGCCTGTAGCGAGATATGTTGGGAAGGTGGTGAGTTTGTAGGAGCAGAGAAACTAAGTAGAATGATAGAAGATGTTATACATTCTGGGACTCTGACAACCTGTAAAATGTCCACACATTTACTGCTTGGGCATTGTAATATTTCATAGCGTGGGATCTTGTTTCAGGGTAGATTTACATGTAAATAAAATAAAACTATTTTAGACAATTGTCCCATTCTTCCCACTTCACATCTTCAATATTATATTCTAATGCTTGCTATCATAAATATGTGAACATTGAACTTGTCATCTAAGTGAAAATATTTTGTAGTTTCAAAGGTGATATTAAAAATAAAGAAACAAATAGGAAGATAAAAGTAGTTTCAGAAATGACGGCATCTCCAAAGCACTGAGAAAGATAAATTTAACCTCCAATATGTTGGAGTTCAAAGAATATTTACCTTGTCAATCGACTCTTATTCAATATTATATGATAATTTATATTGTCTTAAAATATATAATCTGACAGTGAGGAGATGTTTCTAAGAAGCACATTGGATTATATTTTAAGAATCCATTATGAGATTAAATATTTAGAGTGAAAGAATATATATTAGTTATTTTTGGTATGTATTTATTTATAAAACATAGAAAGATAATTGCATATAGGTCTACCACTGTGTATGTAACAAAAAGCATTCAAAATTATAAGATTATTTCATAAGGCTTTTCCCTAAGGCTGATGTATTTATGGAGAGCTAGCATAGGTGGAAAATGAAAGGACAGGATAAGGAGAAAAGAGGATTACATTCAATGTTCATGTAAGCTAGGTATTTTATTTTGAGAATCCACTCTCATAAATGATATTCCTTGACATCATTATTATTCCATTCTCCTCAGTTCAATACATTGGAATCAATGTTGTTTCTATTTGTTTTGTTTTGTTTTTATGCTTTTCTATTTGTTCTTTCCTATTTCCCATTTCCTTCACCTCTCAGCTTTCACCACTTCAATTTTACACTGATATTTTGCTTCTAACAACACATTTACACAACTACTACACTAGTTAATGCTTTCCTTATTACCCAGCCAGACAATTATTTAACTCTATTCTCCTTTCTTCCAATCTGGCTATCAGATTACCTTTTCAGACACATCTCCTGTTGTTTCATTTGTTAATATATGTGTATATTAGAGCTACATTAGATTAAAAATAAACTTTCTATTTTTAAAATGGTAATAAAAGAGCCTATGTACCTGAAATACATAAAGCAATAATAAAAAAAAAAAGTCATTAAGTAGTCTAAAAGCAATAGGAAACTTATAATACAAAATTACATTTTTCTTGGTCAACCTAGATGAAATTGCCTTCCATCGATTTCTATCTTTGAACAATCTTTTCCCACTGGAAAGTCAGGGTTGAAAGGCTAGTGTGTCTAAGGTTTACATGTCAATTCTTTTTTTCATATTGATTTTCAAGAACAAAATATCAATAAAATATTTACAGTGTATGTAACAGAGAGCAGAGAAAAAATATTTTTTTAATGTTACAGTTCTTACTTTTCTTTTTGTAATTGTATTTAATTGTTTGTTTTATTTACAAATAGCTGAAAGAATAAGCCACATGCATTGTGGTTTTATCCATTGATCTATCTTTTTTTTAAAAAAAGAAAAAAAAACTTTACCAATTAAGAAATTATCATTTAGAAAATGTTTTAAAAATTAGTTATGTATGTATGTTTTATATATATATAAAGTTATATATACATAATTTTAATCTATCGTAGGTTGGAAGAAACTAAAAATTTGACACTGTTATAGAAGCAAACAAAGGGAAAAAACACATGGTCAAGGACGATGCATTAGAAATAGACAGAAGAAAGAAATTGAGAAATTTCTGAAGACAGGGTAATTGCATCATATTTTACTATAGAATATACAGAAAATAAAGATAAATATTTCAATTTTTTCATATACTCTGAATTTTTGTAACATATCATTGTTGTAATTTGACAAAATGCCAAAAAAGTTAGCATTTTGGCAGATCATTTTTCTATCAATTCCACAAATATATGCTGAACCATTTGCACCATCTGCTGTGTAAGTTTTTGCAGAAAGAAGGACAATAGACACTTTTGGACATCAATGTTAAAATGTAATTCAAGAGAATATACTGTATCAAAGAGAAAGAAGCTAAAATAAATAGAATGACAAGAAGGTTCAGAATAGAACAGAAAAATAATGAAAGCTGAATCTTTTCATTATACCTTGCCTTCCATATGTTTGGAAATATTTACATAGAAATATGATATCTCTTAGAGATACAAAGTAAAATAAATTTTAATCAAACTATTATTTGGAATAGTAACAAGCAAGAAATATATTGTTGGGCCACATTCTTTAATTAAACGTAGGTATTCCCACATAGTAGGAAATGATAACAGATAAAAAAGCATTTTGTGTTAATTAATTTAAATATTTATAGAAAACAGTTTATAAGTATCAAACTGTTGTTTTATAAAATATGTGCTATATTCTCTAAACACAGACTTTTTAATTGAGTTATTTATGGCATGAGTCCAAGGATGGTTTTACATAACTGTGTGGTAATAATATTCTGGTTTTAGATGACTATCTCTCAATGCAAACGCTCTTCCTTAGGATTATGTCAATTTCTAGGACAGTAAATCTCACACACACACACACACACACACACACACACACACACACACACAGAGAGAGAGAGAGGTCTTTCAGAAGGAAGAAAAACCATTGCATTGTTCTCATTTTGCAGGAAAGTGCTTTTTCTTTGACTGTTCCTCATCTGACCTCAGTACATGACTGTGAAACTCATTTTCTGGGAGAATTACAAGATCTGTAGCTGAGGTCATTAGCGCTTATACTGGACTTGTGAATTCCAGTGTTCTTGCATGGAAACCAGAAATTAATTTAATCAATTTTTTTTTTTTTTTTTTTTTTTGAGACTGAGTCTCCTTCTGTCGCCCAGGCTGGAGTAGTGGCCTGATCTCCGCTCACTGCAAGCTCCGCCGCCTCCAGGTTCACGCCATTCTCCTGTCTCAGCCTCCAGAGAAGCTGGGACTACAGGAGCCTGCCACCACGGCGGGCTAATTTTTTGTTTTTGTTTTTGTATTTTTAGTAGAGAAGGGGTTTCACCGTGTTTGCCAGGATGAGCTCGATCTCCTGACCTCGTGATCCACCCGCCTTGGCCTCCCAAAGTGCTGGGATTACAGGTGTGAGCCACCGCGCCCGGCCTATTCAATTATTTATTTATATTTTTATTAATTTAAAGAAACAATGTAAATATATGTTTATTTGACTATATAAACATAGAAACACAAAGCTATTATAATAATTTGAGCTAAAATTGCCTTGTTTTCACCATGCAGCTTTGTTACTTATCTTTAAAGTACTTTAAGACTTTTATTTTTAATTCTGAATATTTGTGCACAAAAAACATACACACTACTCTCATGAGCTTTATGGTCATCCCCTAAAGGATATTTTCATATCTTAATTTCAAGAATCTGTGAGTATTGCCTTATATGGCAAAAGATATGATTAAATTAAGGATTTTGAGAGATTGGGTTATATTGGATGATATAGATAGGCCCTAAATCCAAGTGTCCTTATAAGAGTCATGCAGAGAGTGATTTGGTAGAGACACAAAATGAGAAGCAATGTGATGACAAGGGTAGAAAGTGGAGTGATGTGGTGAGTCACAAAATGTCAACAACCACCAAAAGCTAGAAGAGGAAAAAAACACAGAAATTATTCTTTATATTACCCCAGAGAGAGTCTAACTATGACAGATTTCAGAATTCTAGCCTCCAAAATTATGAGATAATAAATTTATATTATTTTGAGCCATCAAGTTCATGGAAATGTATCACAGCAGTCTTAGGAAAGCAATACAGTATCCTTGGAAAATGAAAGAAAAGACTATGGAATTTTTACACATTCAGAAATAATTGTGTAGGCTTAAAGAACACAAGGATACTATGATTTTAATTTCAAAAATTAGTAGTTATATCTCTTAATCATGTATTGAATCAATATAATGTCCAAAGCTCTGTGATGACCACCACAAGGATTAAAAAAAGATTTCATCTCTCTTCTTCAGGATCTCATGATATAGCAACATGTCCCATCTATATCTTATGTAACACATGGCTCAAAAGCTAAATATCAAGCTTTAATGGAATAAGAGGCAAACAGAAATATAACCAAATTCATTGTAATCAACTTCTAGACAGTGTGGTATGTTGGAAAATATATTAAGTTTAAATTTGAATTCTTCCACACATGACCAGCTGACCTTGGGCAAGAAAAATAAAATTGTTGGGGTTCTGTATCCTTGTGTCTAAAGACTACTCAAATTTTCTTAGGTAATAGATCTGGATAAGGAATAAATTATTTAATTCCTATAAAACTCAAATACCTTTTGTCTTAATAATGCTTCCAAGCAATTAATAGATCATTATACCTTCCATCTGCCAAACTTTCCAATAGTTGCTTAGTTGCTTTATTTTGGGGTAGACAACTCGTTTCACTTTTTTTTTTTTTTTTTTTTTTTTTGGAGTTTTCCAGTTTTACCATTGAAAGTCTCATGTCTTGGAATTCTCCTTAGTCCTAGTCAAATTGCAAAGTTGGTCACCCTATTTCTTAATGGTCACTAAATACCTGGCCTACAATCAATGATGCTTATGGTATTCACATCCTTGTGTGGTCCTTATTGAATTTAGTCTGTTTGTTTTCTTCATTTACCGACATAAGGCAGCCAGATTAATGGTCTGAGACTACTCAGTCTGAGTTTGGAACCTGGCAGCATTTGCATTTGTGTTCTCTGGAAATCCTGAGGTGTCATACAAGAAATCCAGTAACACAAAAAGGAAAAAAAAAAAAGGAATATATGGCATTAAGCCACTAGGTTTGTGGTCATTTGCAGCTGTAATAGGAGGCTACTACAGTAATGGTAGAATGATGACAGGTTGATGATTACACCACTGGCACCAAGGCAATAGGTGTGATGCTATACCTGCATGAAAGAATTTGTCCCAGGACACATGGTGAGGAGTTAATGCTCAGGCATCTTTTACTAAGATAGAATAGACATTTAGAAATTGAAATTATTTCATAGAGTCTGAATTTTTCTAATGTGTTATCAAATATTTAATTTATTTAATTCCTTTGGAAGCTACAAATGGAAACTTGCTGGATGTGTGATGAAAACCTTTGCTTCCATATTCAACCTATGGACAGGTATTTGTTTATCATTTTTAAAGGCAAGTCAAATAGTGACATATTAATTCATTACCACACTTCTGTGGTATAAGAAATTAGTTTGTTACTCAGTAAAATGTCAGCCTGTATAAATTCCATATCATATAATTGGGAGCTCAGATGTATAATTTTCCTCTTTGACCACCTTTGCTTAGCAGCCCTTGAAGAAGACAGTGCTTAGTTATTTATATTTAATTCTGGCTGCTCCAAAAGATAGGCAAGTAGCTAGTTGCTCAGAAATAGGCTGGTCCAGATTCTGGCAGGAACTATGGTTCATCTCTTTAAAGAAGTCCAAGAAAGCTCTTGTGTTTGGGTAAATAAGCTAAATTGGAGAAGAACACTACAGTTTGATAGAAAGAGAGCTGCTTCTTGCCAGGGAAACCTGCTTATCTTATTCAAAAGAGAGAATATAGTTTATTTTTCCTCATATATTAGTTAAAATTTACTTTAAAATTGTATTTCTAAATATACTTATATCCAGCTACAGTAAACATTATTATACAGTTTACCAAATTTTCTCTGCTCTTAGATGCCAAGCTAAGCTTGAACACATGCTATGTAATGCCTTGCAGATTTTTAAAGGACAATCTAGTCTAAATAACCAGTATTTATATCCTCAAAAGTCCTTCCAAGTAGACATAGAGAATGTCTAGGATATTGGTTGTATCCCTGTAGCCAGATGCCTGGAGTTCAATCTTTACTCTGCCATGTATCACTGCATGATCTTCAGCAATCTACGTAGCCAGTGCCACATTTCCTCCTATTTTAACCTTGGCTGAAAATTGTATCTTTTTCATAATGCTGCCAAAATAATTAGATTAATTCATAGTTTTAAAGTGCTCTGAACAGTGTCTTGATGCTAGGAGGTGCTAAAATGTATATTAATTATAAAGATTCAAGAGAAGTAAAGGACAATAAGATAGAAATTAAGAAATGAGATCAGAATTTCAGAAGTTGTTAATCGAAAGAAAATGCCAAGGTTGGCTTCAATCAGGGGCCATTTGGTTGCAATCAATGGGAATGATTATTTGATTAGTTCAGGCAAAAAGGGGAATATATTAAAACATATGCAAAATCAATGGCAAGAAACAAGAGTCATCAGAGGATGCAACAGGAACTGGAAGATTAAGAGTCAAGATTTTTCTTTCTAAACTTTCACAGATGTCTGGGTGCGGTGGCTCACGCTTGTAATCCCAGCACTTTGGGAGGCTGAGGCAGGTGGATCACAAGGTCAGGAGATCGAGGCCATACTGACTAACATGGTGAAATTCTGTCTCTACTAAAAATACAAAAAGTTAGCCGGGCGAGGCGGCGGGCGCCTTCACGCTCAACTACTCGGGAGGCTGAGGCAGGAGAATGGCATGAACCCAGCAGGCGGAGCTTGCAGTGAGCTGAGATCATGCCACTGCACCCCAGCCTGGGTGACAGAGCGAGACTTCGTCTCCAAAAACAAAACAAAAACAAAACAAAACAAACAAACAAAAATACAAAATGTTCACAGACTTTTATCATTTATTTTTTTTTTCCACGTGATTTGTATTTCTCCCTCAACAAACTAACTTTGCTTTGGTATTTCCCTTACAAAAAATTACCACTCAATATCCCCTTTGGCAGTGCCCAAAACAGGTTAGCTACAGTGCCCAAAACAGGTTAGCTAAAGTGACTATTTTGTAGGGAAAAAAATTGTATTACTGCAGTTTTGGTCATATTTTCATTCTGTTAGAGGTGGTGTGCACCTTTATTTTGTTAGAGGTGGTGTGCAGTGGAAAGACATTCTTGAGAATCTGTTATTCACTTTCATAAGGTGTTGGCTTTTGGATGGAACTTCTGATTGTTATAAAAAACACTTCCAACCTTGTTCTCTAAACTGAAGACAAATTTAAAAACATGAAGCTGTCTATAGATTTAATATATTTAATAACCCTCAACTTCTGTAAAATAACTTAGATGTTTTAAAAAGATGACATAAGGGGAGTGGGGTTTAGCCTATGGTATATTTAAATAAGACATTTGCATTTTCTCCCAAAAATATATTTCAAAATCAAATTTTCAATAATATGACCAATAAAAAATTGGGGAAATTAGACAAAATGGAAATACAAAGTACCAAATACCAGTTTGAGGTCTACACTGTATATATGAATGCTTGATATTCTTGGAATATTTACTGTTTGCTAACATAGAAGACCTTATGACCTTGCCTTACTGAAACCTCCTGTTATCTTGCTAATTTCTCCTTTCTTTTTCACTCAGAGTTGTTTGCCTGTGGTCTCAAGTTCAGACACCTCTCGATGACTCAGGTTTTACCCGATTTCAGAGGTGGGAATAAAAGATTATTATTATATTCAATATGTATTTTTATTTATTTTTTGAGACGGAGTCTCACTCTGTCGCCTAGGCTGGAGTGCAGTGGCACAATCTTGGCTCACTGCAACCTCTGCCTCTCGGGTTCACACCATTCTCCTTCCTCAGCCTCCCAAGTAACTGGGACTACAGGCGCCCACCACCATGCCCAGCTAATTTTTTGTAGTTTTAATAGAGACGGGGTTTCACCGTGTTAGCCAGGATGGTCTCGATCTCCTGACCTCGTGATCCACCCGCCTTGGCCTCCCAAAGTGCTGGGATTACAGGCGTGAGCCACCGAGGCCAGCCCAACATGTATCTGTATAAATGGTATGACAAATATATTCATTCATTAGCAAACATTTATTTTGCCAAATACTGGTTCATAAAATTGGGTAAGTCTGTAATTGTTGTCTTCAAAGATATCACAGGTGAAAGAGTAAGATTAATAAACAGGTTCCTAGCAAATTCAGAACATTTGTAGAAGGTAAGTAGTAGTTGAAAGTGATGAAGCTTCTAGGATGAAGCATCTTATAATTTGCTGGCACAAGTTATCCCAAATAGTGAAAGGAGAAATGCTGTTGTAGAGAAAAATTACAAGCTAGGGAACATGCAATTGGTAGTTCACCATAGCCGAAATATTGAATGCAAGGGGTAGAAAGTAACAAAAATATGCCCAGGATACAAGAAGGAGAAGATCAAGGAAATTCTACTCAATCTATTAAGGATTTTAGGTATTAAGTCACAGACAATAAGGTTTTGGAAAGCAAAAAGTCAGCAAAATCAAATCCCATTGTATACACCGGGCGTGGTGGCTCACAACTGTAATCCCAGCACTTTGAGAGGCCAAGACAGGTGGATTGCTTGGGGTCAGGAGTTTGAGACCAGTCTGGTGAACATGGTGAAACCCCATCTCTACAAAAATAAAAAAAAATAGCCAGGTGTGGTGGCGCAATCCTGTAATCCCAGCTACTCAGGAGGCTGAAGCAGGAGAATCGCTTGATCCCGGGAGGCATAGTTTACAGTGAGCAGAGATTGCGCCACTACACTCCAGTCTGGGCAACAGAGCAAGTCTCTGTTGAAAGAAAAAAAAAAAAAAAAATTTTTATATATATATATATATGAAGGAGCGAGAAAGAAAATTCCATCATATAAATATCTGAGAATTTGTGGCTCAGCAACATAAATAGGGTAGGTTTCATGCAGCCACTGATTAGAACATGAGGGTAAGAGACAGAGGAATGCAGTGTTAGAAAACAAGTTTCTGCATCACGTGATGAAATTAGAGGTGAGTATTATGGAGTCATTTAGCAAGATGAGGTGAGAGAATGGGAAGTATTCTTCAGGGAATGATTTTTTTTTTTTTTTTTTTTTTAAGTTTGGACATATTGACTTTAGCAGGTAGATTGACACACTGGAATTCAGGAGTAAAATCTTCTCGTAGAAGGAAGGTCTCTATCTGTCTCCCTCATATTAGACTGAATTGCGCTGTTTGTATCAGAATGAATGGGAAATGAAATTGTTGACAAATTTGTGAGTACAGCAGTATCATTTGTCTTTTAAAAATTATTCATAAGAAAATACGTTATCTTTCTGTTTAGAAAAGTTGTTGAAGTCAAAATTCTCTATTTCTTACTGAAATCTAAATACTTTTGTATGTTGCCCCACTGTTCTTGCCATGTAGCTTACATAAGGAAAAAATGGATTTTCTAGCATCCATTTATCAATGAAGGCACATCACAGAATTTCACAGAGTTTTCTATATATACTCTCAAAGATGGAGCAGGTCCCTTTGAATCTCATTTATAGGCAGTAGTGTACAGGTAAATGTACACTGGCTTTCCACTAGAGAAAAATAACAAAAAACAAAAAAACACCTGATAGGTAGCGTCTGCCAGTCTCTGTGGTGTCAATGCCCACCACTGTTGTTGACTGCAAGCTTCCAGTGGAATGTCAGTGCACGCAGACTGGAGAAGAGATGTGCACAGTTGGCTCTTGCAAGCAGTGCAAGCCCGCTTCGGCATTCCAAAGCTTTTAGGCCTCCAATACACCCGTGAATACAAAATCAAGTTATGATGAAAAAAAATCATGAGGTACTTTTATTTCCCAGATAAGCAATATGAATTCCCTAGGGCAGGAGTAAAATATGAACAAAATGGTCATATAATAAAGGCAAATACAATTCAAAAAAAATGCATATATCTACTAATACATTCAACTTTATATTTAATTTGTGAATACTTATAAATCTATATTTTCAAGATATTCTACACATTGATTTAATATACTTATCGATGATTACAAATCAAACTCCTACTTTTCTTGTAGTAATATAACAAACATTCAAGACAAATCACTTTAGAGTCTTGATGAAATGTAATTGACATTAGATAAATTGCATAGCTGGATAGAAAGTCTGTGACCTTTCCTCAACTATTTCTAGCTTTTTAAAAAATACAGAAATATTCTATGGAAAATATGTATTGTTTTCATTTTAATACCAGCTATAATTGAATAAAACTTTATTGTCTTCATTTATGATATTGCATTATGATGTAACAAAACATCCCAAAGCAGTCATACTCTGTAATTAATATTAAACTGTGTCTTACACCTACGTCAAGAAGCATTTTCCATGTCTTCAAAACTAAAAGTAATACTTTGTAATCAGAGGGGCTTTTCCTAGGAGCTTAGAATGTCTTATGCATTTTGTGTCATTAATTATTTCAAAACTCATGGAAGTTGGAAGACAATTGTATCATCACTGTATAATAGAATAACTGGATCAAAGGAGAGTTGTAACTAAGACTGAGTGTAAGTTACATACTCAAAATGGAATATTCTGTACTGTTGCCAGAATTTAGGGGCATTCCTTAGTACCAGGAAGAGATGGAACTAATAGAGGTGAAAAGCAAAATAAGTGTATGTCTTCTAAAGGAGACTATTGCACTGATCTGCTATAGCAGTAGGAAGGGAGTACTCATTGTTACAGGATAGAATAAAATGGATACCATCTGGAGAAATACCTAATGCAGGTAACGGGTTGATGTGTGCAGCAAACCGCCAGGGCACGTGTATATCTATGTAACAAAACAGCACATTCTGCACGTGTAACCCAGAACTTAAAGTATAATAATAAAAAAAAATAATAGGTAGCTTTATTGAATTCACAGATGATCTGCTCATTAAAAAGCTAGAAATGATCATATAAATTTGAAAATTCAACTCATATTTTGATTTTCAAAGTTAAAAATTTTTTATTGTAAAAAGAATAGAATAAGTTATCTTCCTTCGTATTCACTTTATAGTTAAAAATTTATTTATTTACTGACTACAGCAAGAAGCAAGAAAGTAAAAATAAACTATTTAGCTATTTAGTTAACTTTATTTCTCTCTCTCGCTCTGTATATACACACACACAAATATATATACACATATGTATATTTATATATACACAGATATATATATATGTGTGTGTGTGTGTGTGTGTGTGTGTGTATTTCAATGAAAACAACCCTGGAGTAACTTTTCCCTTAATTATCATCAATAGGCAGGAAGAAAAGAAAGACAAACAAATAAACAAACAAACAAAAACTATCTTGGCACCTTTTACAATATATTAACTACTCAATAGACACTTTCCCAATTATCCACCATGTCTTTTAACCAGTAGGCAGAAACATTTCTATGGAGAAAAAAAAGAAAAGAAGTGTCTGCCCAACAGCATTCTGGTTCTAAAATTGTGCAATGTGTATAACTGTTATTCATTATCATTATGCATTGAAAAATTGCCTCACTAAGTGCTACATCTATATATTTTGAGCATAAATTATAGAAGCATTAATAGAAGATATGCAAGAACACTTACTCCAAATTATGTCTTTTTGTCAAAAACAAGATACTAAGTGCATATTACCTAGTACTATTTGCTCAAATTTCTTAACAGAAAACTATTTAAATTAATACATTCTTTAAAAACTGTCATTGCTGAAAAAATTTTGTTCTTCCTATGCTTTTTCTAAATAAGTCTAATAATTTGTTGCACATAGAGTTGACTTTCCTTTAAAATATTGAGAAAAAATGAACAATATATATTTACATGTAGAATTGGTAGCTGTACTTGTGAGTTAAGAGTTTTCAGTGACAATTGCTCTAACGAACAAACAGTAAATTATTTGGATCTGTCATAATTCACTAGGTGAATAATCTGCTTTTGATGCCTCCCTAAATATGTATTAACACAAGATACTGCAATGACTATAAAGAGGAAATCATAGCAAATAAGTTCACCATATATATTTAAAGAGTTTTCATCTGGTAGAATGTATTGTATCAGTTTTAAAGCGTGTCTTTCAAGGATGCTTTCAAATATATATATATATATATAATTTGAAAAAGGGAAATGAAGGGTCTGTTAATTGTTTAGGAACACTAGATAATAACAATATCCATTATCTGGGAAAAATGTGTTGTTTTATTGAATCTCTATTTAGTTTAGATTAGTACACTAGTTATTTCACTTTGCCTTTTTACATATAGTTCATTATATTGATCGTAACTAATAATATAAAGAATAAAAGCAATCATGTTGATCAACTTACATTTTAATACCACTAAAAGAGCTCCAGAATTAATGTATCAACAACATAGATAAATGATGCATACATTTATAGACCTATGATTGGAACCGTGTATATTTTGCATCTATTTCTAGATTGTAGGACTAATCTTGCTTTTATCTATTGTGGGAAGCCCATGTTAAATATGAGCTCTGTCCTTGGATGGAAAAGAAGTCAGCTGAATTGCACTTAGCTTTGCCTAATATGAACATATTCACATATATATATATATATTCGGCAGCAAAAGCTACACCACAGGATCTTAGCTGAACATGCATATCATCACAATTTTTGATAGCTTTTATATATTTGCACTTTTTTATAAGTTCTATGAATAGTTGTTAAATATTGTCCATTTTTAAAATTATTTTTAAGTGAAATGTTGATTTTTTTTTCACTTTTGTATTATCAGAGCCTATTATACCACCTAGTAAATAGTAGACTACAACTGTAGTTTCATTTCTATCCCTATTTCTGTCTATTATGGATTCTAGAATATTTACATTTTATTAAGAGAGAGTAAAAACATATGCAGAAATCCAAAATGTCTTCAAATGAAATTATTCACATCACAGTACTACTACTACTAATAATAATTAAAGACCAAAAATAATTCATCATATTATGCAATCCTTGTAAATTTGTGAGATAACATTATTATCTCCATTTTACATATGAAAAGTTTAGAACTCAGGAAATGTAGTTGGATTATGTACATTAAGTAGCCAGGAAGTAAGTCATAATTTCAAGTAAGGTTCTTCAACTTCTAAATGCTTGCTTTTAAAAATATGTCTAACTGATATTTATAAGGAAAGAAATTTTCTATTAAATAATTTTTGCCACTATCTAAATTAAATTTTCTCATCCAAGTAAAGACATGAGTTTTATCTCTGAACTAAATTTGTTTGTCTGGTTTGATCAGTAAATGAATTTCCTTACCTCCACCAGATCAAAAATGTAAAAAGCCAAATACTCAGTGCCAAGAATTTTTAGAATAGACTATTCATCTGTAGAACATATATCTATTTTTCTATGATTTATAACATCACTATCTTCTTAAATTACTTTTCAAATTTACACATTTTTAATTTGAAACACTATTGTTTTATTCATCATTTACTCATGAAAATTTTGCTGAGTCGACAATGATAAAAGAAGAAAGTTATGGCCATCTCAAGCTAGATAAGTCCTGACCTGCAAAGCAGCTGAGAGGATTTGTAAAACTTGAATATAGATTTAATACTTGAGAGAAGACCAAATAAAATAGATCTCAGAGTTCAATTAAAAAGCATGATTATATTTTTCTAAATATAATTATTTCTAAAATAACTATTTAAATCTTATTATAAATGCCTACCTTACACTATGTATACAATGTATGTTAAAAATATTTTTCAATAAACTCTTGAAAATAAATCTATGTGGAAGGAATATTCTTTATGAATATTCTTTTTAAAATTTACAAATAAGTATTTAAGTAATTATTATCCTTTGGTCTGGAATATTATGGGATTTGGGTAGAGTCACGCTGTCATAAAATGTAGTTCCAAAACTAGAAGTTTTTTTCTGGTTAACACTTTTCCACATCAGCTGTCATTTGTAATCATTTTCACACTTGGCAGTTTTGCATCCTGTCTTCCCTGAAAGTCTTCATTCAGAATATTCATGGCTTTTTTCCAGGGAGAAAAAAAAAATCTAATTTTTCTTCTACTTTAAATGGTTTCCCTCATATGCATGCATGTCTGCACTAGTCAATAGGTCTAATTTTCACTTTAGAGGCCATTGAGCTGCTCCTCTGTCAGTATGATCCATTAGAATTTGAGGAACGCTGATCAACACAGCAAACAGACTCACTCATTTGATGTTTTCTCATTTTGCTAATACACAGCATTTAACTGACATCAGCATCGTGTGACGAAATTGCTTCCAGCCTCATTTAAACAGCTGCACATTGGAAGAGGGTTAAATGATGGGCTTTAGAAAGTTGGTGAGGCTTAAGTTTGAAGATATATAAATTCACCTGGAGAAAAACCAGTTTTAGAAATATGATTCCTGTTTATCCTGTTTATTGTTGTTTGGGCTGAAGAAAATGGGTTAAAATAGAGTCTGATGAACGATGCACAGCATGCTTTTGTTCGACCCTATGGCTTCAGCCAATAGGCTCTGACCTTCCACCTCAGGGCTTGCAGCCACTGTGATTGATCTTCTTAGGCTAAAGGATTTGAAAGAACCCTTTGCTGTGCACTTATTTCACAGCCATGCCACATCCCCAGATAATGCAACATCCACTGCTGTTTCTTTTTCATTGATGTTCAACTGTCTCTTTTTCTTCTTTATTTTCCTCGCACTAGTGCCAACCCACACAGATTCCATTATCATTGTTAAAAATTGCCATTTTTGAATGTTAGTAGTAGCAGCATTTCTTTGTTCTCAAAACATCACAAAAACACATTTATATTGTAACATATGTCAAATCAGAGGAAACTGAGAATACTACTGAGAAGTCAATTTACAATATTATTGAGATTTTTCTTTTAATACATTCTGACTTTTCAACTTGCTTATCAATTTTCACAGCCTGAAAAATAAATTTTACTGTAAAATAATAACAGTGTTGAAATGATTTTCTCAAAAGTTCAGAATAATTTTTTGGGGTAACATCTTTCAAATATTTCCCCTTTAAAATCTATTAAAAAAAAAAAAAAAAAAAAGAGTTTTCTTACAGAGCTCTCTGCAGTACTAAATGCTCCATCTAGTGGCATAATTGAACCCTGGTAAAACTTACTATACTTGAAATAAAGTTTGTTTACCTTATAGACTCAATGAGGTTTGTGTTAAGACAAAGGTGCTGAGAACTACAGTTTCAAAATATATGAAATTCATGTATCTTTACTTATGAATATTTTATTTGTAATATCCTAACATTTTGCATTATAAATACTTATACTATAAATTTATTTAATGCATTTAAACAGAGTGATGAGATATTTTTACTAGCAATCTGAAATAAGAAAATAGTGGGTATTTATGTAAATAACATTTATGTAAGCTTTATATGGATTTAAGTTCTAAAAGTGAATTAATTCAAACATTTTTAAATGAAAAATATTTTAAATATAACATTTACCATTTGTCCTTAGTCTTTATCAAACTAAAGATTTCCTTAAATGTAACAATAATTTAAAATTAATCCCCAGTTTAACTTTGATCATGACTCCAGGGTATAATTATCTAAGTCAGGGATAAGCACAATTTTAATCCAAAGGGTCAGATTGTCAACAGTCAACAAAGGGTTGACTTTGTGAGTTCATAAAATGTATTCTTCTTTACTTTATTCCTGTGGTGGTGGTTGTTTTGTAACATTAAAAATAAATATTTCTAGAAAAAGAAACAAAGCTGTAGTTCTTGGGCTGTAAGAAAACAGCTGGGGCTATCAAAAACTACACAAGCCATAGTTTGCCACCTCTTGGTCTAATTTATTATGTTTCAAATATAATTACTTTTGCGACTGTTCAAAAACTAATGATAAATTAACATTATCATATTAATTCTTTTGGTTTCTATTTCAAAAATCATTATTGGGATGACTATGTAGTTGTGACTATCTTATAAAAGAAAATTTTAACATTGCATTCTACAGAGTACATAACTTTTAAAATTTAGAGTGCCAAGATATCATGTTGGGTAACATGACAGAAAGTTGTCAAACTTGAAAGAAAACTGAAGTGGGTATAAGTAAAGTTTAAAATAATACTATGGCATTAGGAAGAACAGGTCTTTTGACCAATAAACAGGTAGAGACAGTTGTGTTACCTCATGCCTATAAACTCAGCACTTTGGGAGGTCAAGGCAGGAGGACTGCTTTAGGCCAGGAGTTCAAAACCAGCCTGGTCAACATGCGATGCTGTCTCTACAATAGAAAATTTTAGAAATTAGCCAGGCATAGTGGCAGGCACCTATAGTTCCAGCTACTCAAAAGGCTGTGGTGGGAGGATTACTTGAGCCCATGAGTTTGTGGCTTCAGTGAACTATGATGAACTCTACTGAAGCCCATTAAAAAAATTAATACAAGTCTAAGTTTTTGTTTAGAAAATTATTAGTTTGTGAGAGTTGCAAAAAATGATATTTTATCTCTTTGTATGTAAAAATTTATTCACATAGTTGTGCACTATACAGCGGGCATAATGATTTTTAGACTTTCTGAGCACTGGTGATAGCATTTTCTTGACCTTAAGGTCAAGCATGGTTATGTGAATTGCTTTGTTCCAAAAAAATGTGAATAGAATTGAATTATGCCATTTTTGAATAGAAGCTGTCAAACTAAAACCAAACAAAAACGAGAAAATAGCCAGGTGCTGTATGACAAATCTATTTGTAGCTCTAGTATGGAGAACTCAATTTTAATGGATTATTGCAGAGGGAGGGGTAAAGGGTAGAAGGGACCATTGCAATAGGAGGATGGAAATTATTGCAATAGGGAGAACATTCAGAACATAAGCTTTGAAAATGTCTCAAAGGTTAGACATTATCTTTTCTTTTAGAGGGAGGAGTAATGAGGCTAGAAAAAAACAAGTGTTGAAAAATAGAATGCATTAGAGTTGCATGATTGGATAGTAGATCCAATAATGTTTTACCCTGAGGCCAGTTTATTCTTCTTAGGGACTTTTAAGGAGAGGTTGCATCCTGGTTCAGGCTGAGGGTGTGCCAAAGCTCAAGAGCCTGGGGGAAGGAGAGACTCTTTAATCAAAGTTTGGCTAACAAGCATTATTTCTCAATTGATCAGTGGGGACAAGCAGTTCAGCTTATCATTTATAAAGTATAAAGAGTGGGAATTTCGAGGATTAGAGTCTGATTTGGTCAGAGTTAATGACGGGGGTATATCTAAGTTTCATCTAAATTGTGCAGGGGAAGGATGTTTCTTTGCAGTATGCTGTTTCCTAGAACACAAAGAATAGAGGATTTCTTCAGCTGCCCCTGTTTTCCAGAATGGAGGTGCTCAGGTAAAATGTAAAATTGTCACAGCATCTAATTGCCAGTGCCAATTAATTGGGAAACACCAAGCTGAAAGAGGATTAGTATTCCCATGACATAAAATCAGAATCAAGTATGTATTGGGTGAATGAAAAAGCAAAATAAATAAATTATTTGATTGCTTGCAATTACAAAACTGTTATTTTGGGTTCACCTTTTTGAAAAGTCTCTGGACACATAATCATGTTAGTTGACTTCTTATGATTCGCTGAGCTTAAGTTTTGTTTCTGTCTAAAGAAAACATTTACCAGGAATGCCCCATAAAGTTTTGCTCATGTTCTCAGTTTAAACATGCTTAAGGTTCTTTGTAAGACCCAGATGGTGAGGTCAGGAATTTGAGACCAGCCTGGCCAACATGGTGAAAAGCCATTTCTATTAAAAATGCAAAAATTAGCCTGCTTGGTGGCGGGCGCCTGTAATCCCAGCTACTCGGGAGGCTGAGGCAGGAGAATTGTTTGAATGCAGGAGGCAGAGGTTGCAGTGAGCCGACATCCCGCCATTGCACTCCAGCTTGGGAGACAAGAGCAAAACTCTGTCTCAGAAAAAAAGGAAAAAAAAGAAAAGAAAAGAAAAGGAAAAAAAAAAAAAAAGATGTAGGTGGTTTTGTTTGCCCAGGAATTTTTCAAGCTCAGCCTCCATTTTAATCTTGCTTTAACACTTGAGAATAAAATTTGAAAATTAATAGATGGTGCTCAATAATATCTTTTTCTTATTATTTTCTTATGCACCATCCCCATTGAAAGGGGAAAAGAATATGTGTTTCTGATAGCTGTGATTGGCAGACCTCTGAGCCAAAGCTAAAGCCATCATATCCCGTGAGCTGCAGGTACACATCCAGATAGCCCATTCCTGCCTTAATTGATGACATTCCACCACAGAAGAAGAGAAAATGGCTTGTTCCTGCCTTGACTGATGACATTACCTTGTGAAATTCCTTTTCTTGGCTCATCCTGGCTCAAAAGCTCCCCCACTGAGCACCTTGTGACCCCCACCCCTGCCAGCCAGAGAACAACCCCCTTTAACTGTAATTTTCCTTTACCTACCCAAATCCTATAAAATGGCCCCACCCCTGTCTCCCTTCCCTGACTCTCTTTTTGGATTCAGCCCATCTGCACCCAGGTGACTAAAAAGCTTTATTGCTCACACAAAGCCTGTTTAGTGATCTCTTCACACGGACGTGCATGATATTTTTGTGCCGTGACTCAGATTGGGGGACCTCCCTTGGGAGATCAATCCCCTGTCCTCCTGCTCTTTGCTCCATGAGAAAGATCCACCTACGACCTCGGGTCCTCAGACTGACCAGCCCAAGGAACATCTCCTCAATTTTAAATCCGGTAAGCGGCCTCTTTTTACTGTCTTCTCCAACCTCTCTCACTATCCCTCAACCTCTTTCTCCTTTCAATCTTGGCGCCACACTTCCATCTCTCTTCTCTTAATTTCAGTTCCTTTCCTTTTCTGGCAGAGACAAAGGAGATGTGTTTTATCTGTGGATCCAAAACTCTGGCGCTGGTCGTGGACTTGGAAGACAGTTCTCCCTTGGTGTTTAAACATGCAGGGATGCCTGCCTGATTATTCGCCCACATTTCAGAGGTGTCTGATCACCCAGGGACATCTGCCTTGGACCTTCACCCTTAGCAGCAAGTACCACTTTTCTGGGGGGCAAGAACCCCCCAGCACCTTCTCTCCATGTCTCTACTCTCTCTTTTCTCTGGGCTTGCCTCCTTCACTATGGGCAAACTTCCACCCTCCATTCCTCCTCCTTCTCCCTTAGCCTGTGTTCTCAAGAACTTAAAACCTCTTCAACTCACACCTGACCTAAAATCTAAATGCCTTATTTTCTTCTACAATGCTGCTTGACCCAAATACAAACTCGACAGTAGTTCCAAATAGCCAGAAAACGGCACTTTCAATTTTTCCATCCTACAAGATCTAAATAATTCTTGTCGTAAAATAGGCAAACGGTCTAAGGTGCCAGACGTCCAGGCATTCTTTTACACATCGGTCCCTCACTAGTCTCTGTTCCCAATGCAACTCGTCCCAAATCTTCCTTCTTTCCCTCCTGCCTGTCCCCTCAGTGCCAACCCCAAGCGTCGCTGAGTCTTTCTAATCTTCCTTTTCTACAAACCCATCTGACCTCTCCCCTCCTTGCCAGGCCGAGCTAGGTCCCAATTTTTCCTCAGTCTCTGCTCCCCCACCCTATAGTCCTTTAATCACCTCCCTTCCTCACACCCAGTCTGGCTGACAGTTTCATTCTGCGACTAGCCCTCCCCCACCTGCTCAGCAATTTCCTCTGAAAAAGGTGACGGGAGCTAAAGACATAGTCAAGATTAATGCTCCTTTTTCTTTATCTGACCTCTCCCAAATCAGTTAGGGTTTAGGCTCTTTTTCATCAAATATGAAAAACCCAGCCCAGTTCATGGCTCATTTAGCAGCAACCCTGAGACGCTTTACAGCCCTAGACCCTAAAATGTCAAAAGACCGTCTTATTCTCAATACACATTTTATTACCCAATCTGCTCCTGACATTAAATAAAACCCCACAAATTAAATTCTGGCCCTCAAATCCCACAGCAGGACTTAATTAACCTTGCCTTCAAGGTGTACAATAATAAAGTAGAGGCAGCCAAGTAGCAATGTATTTCTGAGTTGCAATTCCTTGCCTCTACTGTGAGAGAAACCCCAGCCATATCTCCAGCACACGAGAACTTCCAAATGCCTGAACCGCAGCAGCCAGGCATTCCTCCAGGACCGCCTTCCCCAGGAGCTTGCTACAAGTGCCGGAAATCTGGCCACTAGGCCAAGGAATGTCCACAGCCCAAGATTCCTCCTAAGCCATGTCCCATCTGTGCAGGACCCCACTGGATATCAGACTGTCCAACTCACCTGGCAGCCACTTCCAGAGCCCCTGGAACTCTGGGCCAAGGCTCTCTGACTGACTCCTTCCTAGATCTTCTCCATTTAGCAGCTGAAGACTGACATTGCCCGATCACCTCAGAAGCCTACAGGACCATCACAGATGCTCTAGGTAACTCTCACAGTGGAAGGTAAGTCCGTCCCCTTCTTAATCAATATGGAGGCTACACACTCCACATTACATTGTTTTCAAAGGCCTGTTTCCCTTGCCTCCATAACTGTTGTGGGTATGGAGAGCCAGGTTTCTAAACCTCTTTAAACTCCCCAAATCTGGTGCCAACTTGGACAACATTCTTTAATGCACTCCTTTTTAATTATCCCCACCTGCCCGGTTCCCTTATTAGGCCAAGTCATTTTAACTAAATTGTCTGCTTCCCTGACTTTTCCTAGGCTACAGCCACACCTCATTGCCACCTTTTCCCCCTGTTCAAAGCCTCCTTTGCATCCTCCCCTTATATCTCCCCACCTTAACCCACAAGTATAGGATACCTCTACTCTCTCCTTGGTGACCAATCATGCACCCCTTACCACCTCATTACAGCGTAATCACCCTTACCCCACTCAATGCTAGTATCCCATCCCACAGCACTCTTTAAAAGGATTAAAGTCTGTTATCACTCATCTGTTAGAGCATGGCCTTTTAAAGCCTGTAAACTCCCCTTACAATTCCCCCATTTTGCCTGTCCTAAAACCAGACAAGCCTTACAGGTTAGTTCAGGATCTGCACCTTATCAGCCAAATTGTTTTGCCTATCCACTCTGTGGTACCAAACCCATATACTCTCCTATCCTCAATACCTCCCTCCACAACCCATTATTCCCTTCTAGATCTCAAACATACTTTCTTTGCTATTCCTTTGCACTCTTCGTCCCAGTCTCTCTTTGCTTTCACTTGGACTGACCCTGACACCCATCAGGTTCAGCAAATTACCTGGGCTGTACTCCTGCGAAGGTTCACAGACAGCCACCATTGCTTCATTTGAGCCCAAATTTCTTCCTCGTCTGTTACCTATCTCAGCGTAATTCTCATAAAAATACACGTGCTCTCCCTACTGATTGTGTCCGGCTAATCTCCCAAATCCCACCCCTTCTACAAAACAACAACTCCTTTCCTTCTTAGACATGGTTAGTGCAGTCAGAATTCTTATACAAGAGCCGGGACCGTGCCCTGTAGCCTTTTTATCCAAGCAACTTGACCTTACTGTTTTAGCCTACTAGCCCTCAAGTCTGCGTGCGGCAGCCACCCCTGCCCTAATACTTTTAGAGGCCCTCAAAATCACAAACTATGCTCAACTCACTTTCTACAGTTCTCATAACTTCCAAAATCTATTTTCTTCCTCCCACCTGACGCATATACTTTCTGCTTCCCAGCTCCTTCAGCTATACTCACTCTTTGTTGAGTCTCCTACAGTTACCATTGCTCCTGGCCCTGACTTCAATCCGGTCTCCCACGTTATTCCGGATACCACACCTGACCCTCATGACTGCATCTCTCTGATCCACCTGAAATTCACCTCATTTCCCCATATTTCCTTCTTCCCTGTTCCTCACCCTGATCACATTTTATTTATTGATGGCAGTTCCACCAGGCCTAATCACCACTCACCAGTAAAAGCAGGCTATGTAATAGTATCTTCCACATCTATCATTGATGCTACCGCTCTGCCATCCCCCCACTACCTCTCAGCAAGCCAAACTAGTTGCCTTAACTCAGGCCCTCATTCTTGCAAAAGGACTAGGTGTCAGTATTTATACTGACTCTAAATATACCTTCCATATTCTGCACCACCATGCTGTTATACAGGCTGAAAGAGATTTCCTCATTATGCAAAGGTCCTCCATCATTAATGCCTCTTTATTAAAAACACTTCTCAAAGCCACTTTACTTCCAAAGGAAGCTAGAGTCATTCACTGCAAGGGCCATCAAAAGGCATCAGATCCCATCACTCAGTACAATGCTTATGCTGATAAGTTAGCTAAAAAAGCAGCTAGAGTTCCAACTTCTGTTCCTCATGGTCAGTTTTTCTCCTTCATATTGGTCACTCCCACCTACTCCCCTACTGAAACTTCCACCTAGTAATCTCT
The DNA here is from genome assembly GCF_024542745.1 of Macaca thibetana thibetana. Taxonomy (NCBI): domain Eukaryota; kingdom Metazoa; phylum Chordata; class Mammalia; order Primates; family Cercopithecidae; genus Macaca; species Macaca thibetana. Next base: position 64,161,312 of record NC_065581.1, on the reverse strand, counting down.
TCCCACACAAGGCAAATGGTTCTTAGACCAAGCAAAATATCTCCTTCCAGCCTCACAGGCCCATTCTATTCTGTCCTTATTTCATAATCTCTTGCATGTAGGTTAAAAGCCGCTAGCCCGTCTCTTAGAACCTCTCATTTACTTTCCATTGTGGAAATCTATCCTTAAGGAAATCACTTCTCAGTGTTCCATCTGCTATTCTACTACTTCTCAGGAATGTCCCAGGCCCCCTCCCTTCCCTACACATCAAGCTCAGGGTTTTGCCCCTGCCCAGGACTGGCAATTGACTTTACTCACATGCCTCCAGTCAAGAAACTAAAATATCTCTAGGTCTAGGTAGACACTTTCACAAGATAGGTAGAGGCCTTTCCCACAGGGTCTGAGAAGACCACCACAGTCATTTTTTCCCTTCTGTCAGACATAATTCCTCGGTTTGGCCTTCCCACCTCTATACAGTCCGATAGCAGACCAGCCTTTATTAGTGAAATCACCCAAGCAGTTTTTCAGGCTCTTGGTATTCAGTGAAACCTTTATATCCTTTACCATCCTCAATCTTCAGGAAAGGTAGAATGGACTAATGGTCCTTTAAAAACACACCTCACCAAGCTCAGTCACCAACTTAAAAAGGACTAGACAATACTTTTACCACTTTCCCTTATCAGAATTCAGGCCTGTCCTCGGAATGCTACAGGTTACAGCCCATTTGAACTCCTGTGTGGACACTCCTTTTTATTATGTCTCAGTCTCATTCCAGACACCAGCCCAATTTGAAATACATCCCAAAAACTTAGATAGAGCCTAAAAACTCACCAACCAAGCAAGTAATTACTCTGAACCCCCTTAGGCTCTCTCTAATTAGATATCCCAGGTCCTCCCAATTCTCAGTCCTTTAATACCTGTTTTTTTCTCCTTCTCTTATTTAGAACTTGTGTCTTCTGTTTAGTTTTTCAATTCATACAAAACCACATCCAGGCCATCATCAATCATTCTATATGACAAATGCTCTTTCTAATAACCCCACAATATCGCCTCTTACCACAAAATCTTCCTTCAGCTTAATCTCTCCCACTCTAGGTTCCCACACTGCCCCTAATCCCACTTGAAGCAGCCCTGAGAAACATTGCCCATTATCTCTCTATACCACCCCCCCCGCCAAATTTTTGCTGCCCCAACACTTCAACACTATTTTATATTATTTTTCTTATTAATGTAAGAAGACAGGAATGTCAGGCCTCTGAGCCAAAGCTAAGCCATCATATCCCCTGTGACTTACATGTACACATCCAGATGGCCAGTTCCTGCCTTAGCTGATGACATTCCACCACAGAAGAAATGAAAAAGGCCTGTTCCTGCCATAACTGATGACATTACCTTGTGAAATGTCTTTTCCTGGCTCATCCTGGCACAAAAACTGCCCCACTGAGCACCTTGTGACCCCCCCACCCCTGCCCGCCAGAGAACAACCACCTTTGACTGTAATTTTCCTTTACCTACCCAAATCCTATAAAATGGCCCCACCCCTATCTCCTTTTGCTGACTCTCTTGTCGGATTCAGCCCACCTGCACCCAGGTGATTAAAAAGCTTTATTGCTCACACAAAGCCTGTTTAGTGGTCTCTTCACACGGACACGCATGACAATGATAATCCAAAGAAGCTATAGCACAACATTGAATATTCACTGAATTAGTGTGTGAGGATTATATTTTCTATAACATTTTAGTATTAGAAAGGAATGGAAGTCTCTGTGCTATTTAATTTAGCCTTGCTAGGCATGGTTTCATAATCTTCTTAATGCTTTGTTAAAAAGCATTTACAAATATGGTTATGTACAATACTAATGATGTACTTATAATAATGTAAAAAATAAGAACTAGTTCAAATGTAAGCACTCTGGGCTTCTTCAAAATGGAGAATTTGGTCACCAAAATATAATTCTACAAACATATTTCCTTTTATGAAAATTATAAGCACAAAATGTAATGTTTAGCATTCTTAAGATATGAGTGTTCTTCCAGATGATTTCTAAAATAAAGATTTTATACAAAAATGTTGAAGAATGGAGACAAAATTTAGGCATATATTTAGTATTTACATTTTTTGAATGATGTTTTCCTGACTTGAAGATACATACACTGTCTCTATTTATTGAAAAAGAAACAATTGATTTTATGTGGAAGCAATAAAATCACATACCTGAACCTATTCAAGAACTATAGCTCAGATTAATCGAAAAAGTTTATAAAATGCTAAAGTTTGCATATTTAAATATATCTTAAATTACAAATAATGCTCTAAGATGATATAATACACGTGTCATGCAAGCACACATTTATTGTTCTTTAATAAGATAATCTAAACATAATTAAAATAAAGACAAAAATTAGTAAGATACTTTTTAAAAACAATACTTGCAAAATGCACTTTCATTCACATAAACAATTATACAGATGTCCTGGCCTAAATGAGAAATTGTATTATATATTTTCTTTTCCATACATGAGAATAAATTGCATCTTACCTAGCTTCCACTATGATCAAGAGAAGACATTTGAGATACAGCTCTTCAGGATTATGACCCGGTACAACTTATTCCATCAGGACAAAACTTTCTGTCTGAAGCGAAATGACCCTCTGTGGATCTTTAAATCAGAACATTGACTTCATTATCTCTGCACATGAATTAACAAAATTCACTGGTTCAGATCTGCCAAATAAGAGTAACTGTCACATTAAAAAATAATGTTTAGAACAAAATAATCTAAACCTAGCACAGATAACATTTGTCTGATTTTGATATACCCACTTCACCATTTCAGAAACATGAAGATTTAACCCACCAAGACCAAAGTGGTAGGTGATCTCCCCAAAGTCAACTGTCTGTAACAGAGCTATGTTAGAATCTTGGTCTTGGTACTCTTCTTATAATTATTTACATTTTTTGTGATTAAATTTTCCATAAATTAATGTATTGAAATTCATTTACATTTTCAACATGTAAAACAGAACTATTAAAAAGCACCATGCAAGACTTCCTTTCAGAATTAGCAAGAATGTGCTGTAATTTATTGCTCATGAGTGATGTCTGTTTTCTGCCATGTATTCTGTCTTGTCTTGACTAGGCAACAATCTCATTCACCTTGTGCCAGGATAAAGCTTTGTCTTCTGGAGTGTGAATTGTCACAGAAAAAAATAATGTCTCTGTAATTCCATGTAGATATGAATTAGTTCCCAGACACAGAAAATGAGTTGACACAGGCAACCCACTACAGACTGTATACTTTGAGGTTGAAATTTTGCGAATGATTGCTTTGATAGAAATATGGTTTAAAAGGATTTTATCTTCGGTTGGTTCTTTCAACAATTTGTGTATTATGAGGCAGATGTCTAGCTGTCTTACAGATATACTGAAAACTCCAAAGCCTTTCCAGTCAACCTGTCTATAGTGACCTTTATTTTCCCCTACATTTAAAGATTTCCAAAATCAATTCAGTCAATATTTATTGACACTCAACCTGGTTCTGCTCTAACTTGAGTGTCTCAATTAGCTACAGGGTGTCCATTTTGTCTATAAGTTGGGGTACAGTTCAACAAGTAAAATCTCTACGTACGTATTTTACTCATCTTTGTTCTCCCCGTGGTTGTTGGCACATTGTTGAGTGTCAATAAATATTGACCAAATTAATTATTCTTTAGTCAGAATTCTTCCATATTTGACTTTAGGAAGGATGGCATGACTACCAGAGAGAAGGAGGCTTTAATAAGCCAGACTGACTGACAGGGGCAAATAAAACTTTGGTGGTATCAGGGTGACTTATAGAAAGTGGTGATGGGGTAAGAACAGGTGGCTCTTTTAAAGGCCAAACATGTTTTAGAAGCCATGTGTTTATAATCTATAAATAATTATAAACTCAATATTTCTGAACTAATTAAACATAAAATGATGAAAGGAATGTATGCTCTCTAAATGCTAATCCAGCATAAAGTACAATCACTAACTCACAGAAATATTTTACGATGGGATAAAAATTTATAATTACCTGTATAAACATAGTTGTTGGAAATTGTATTGTTTAATCCAATGACTAGAGCGCTTGGGTCAAACATAAGCTAGCTTTAACTATTGTAAAGGCAATAATTTATAACTACAAAAGAAACAAAAATTGGTGGAAGGTAAAAGGAGAATATTGGGAGAGTGTTCTAATTTCAGAATTTCTTCACTTTGAAGACACTTCCAGGCAGACATAATAAATTCACAGTCACTAGAGACATTAGCTGGACAACAGCTGTCACAGATTCCAAAGATAGGAGTCAAGCATCTGCTGATGTTTGAAATACATGACATTTAAAGAAAATATTATTGAACTCTGATATTTTAAGGTTTTTTCATGCTTTTCTCACCCATTTTGTGATCTAAAGTAATAGCATAAGAATCACAGGTTATTTATTGAAGCATGATAATCGTATGGTCCTTTCTAAGAGTTCTAATAGAAAATAACTTCCCGAATGTTAGTATCTTTTTTTAAAGCATATCTAGTTCAATACTTAATAGTCTACACATTATGGAAAATATCAGGGTTGTCATGACAACTGTATGGAAAATTTAGTAAATGTAATTTATTCCACATAATAGTGTTCTCTTCCTTCCTGTTTGTTTAAAACATAATTTCATGAAAAATCCATAGTCTGCACTTAAATAGCCTGAAGAATGTCTGAAAAAATATACTCTGAAGTTAAATAAGACTGTAAAGGAAACATATCTTGTTCTGTCAAATTCTGATACTATAGTTCTGACTCTACCTCTTTCTCCCCAAGTCAAGCTAGTGCCCTGGACATTGAAACTAGTATGTGTAACCCCAAGCTTCAATTAAGCTCAGGAGGAATTATTTATTGATTTAGATTTTGCTGAGCACAAAAATTAGGTTAATCTTATAGAAAGGATTCAGAAGAAAATTTGAAATACTGAAGTTAATTATATAATTCAATTTAAAATATACAGAGGGCAGACACAGGCACCAGAAACAGAATGAAAGCTTGGAGTATTAGCCCACAGCAAAAAGAATCACAGAGAGTATATTATTATGAAAGTATTTATTGAAATAAATAATTTAGAATTCAATCTAATTATATTCTACTTGTTTACTGGGGGAAAAATTTTACCAAGTAGAATCCTATCATATCTATATATTTTTATCACATAGTATAAACCTACTTGACTATGTCAATGAAGCCAACAAATTTTTATATATTTTTCTTATACTAGTATATATTTACAATAATGAAAAAAAGTAGAAACCTAGATTATGGCCAGATATAATTTATATTACATAGGCATTCTTGTTTTCTTTTCCTTTAATTAAGTGAAATATAAAAATTCAGTGAAGCAGGAAATGTAGATGTGCTCACATATATCTCCATCTTTCCTTAGAGGAAGAGCTAGAATTTTGGTTATGAATTTACTTGATTCTTCACACAAATTTTTATGTTTAATTATTTACGAAAAGCTGAGAAGTATAAGACTCTTCGTAATCTATGTGAAACCTTTCAGTTACTCTACCCTGATTATCTTAATTCTGCCTATTCTGGACTAGGGAAAAATAAATATAATAATGTGGTTTGGTATCTGACAAGAAGAAAATATATAGGTTTCTATGAAATATTTATAAACAATTAAATTTCTATGGTAGATTATTAAATAGTATATAGTCATTAAATAGTAGACAAATTGTGATTTTCTCTGTACTGTTTGTAGCAAATTTACTGAATTGTATTAGAAAAAAATATGAGAAAATTTCATTTCTTTTCCATGGAATTTTTCCTTTTATTTTTCAAGAAATCATGTGATTTAGTCATTAAATCTCAAATTCTTAAGCCAAGTTGACTGTTTTTAAATGCTGGCTCAATCATAACCTAGACATATTATCTTTGTCAATTATGTATCTTTGTATCTCGGTTTTCTCTTTGACTAATATATAAACATCAACCTCAATGTGTTGTTTTGAAAATTAAATGAGTTGATACATTTAAAGTCCTTGGAAAAATGTCTCAAGGCAGTAGCATAAAGGTTAGATCTTATATTTATGTACCTTGCATCAGCATTATATGTTGAAAACAATAATTAGAAATGCTTTTATCTACAAATCCTGGCCATGTCTTACATCTTAAAGATATTTATCTTAAAAAAAAAAATTCTAAGGCAAAGGGCAGATGCCAGCAATATTTTTCTCTCAGCAGAATTATCAATTCAAACAATTATGCATGTACAAAAATACCTTTAGAAGAGATAATGAAAGCAGATGTGGAATCACAGCACCTGGGTGTACACAGACAGAAAAAAAAAAAATCAAAAGGGTAGAAAGGACAGTTTTACATTACCCACATCACCTCTCCCCCAACCCTGGGCAGCACAGACTGAAAAGAGATACCCTCTGCTTGGCGGAAGGAGAAGATGAGCATCTGACTCTTCTTTGAACCCCTACACTGGGCCTACCCACATAAAACCCAGTGCTGCACAGATCTCTAACAGCCCCAGACTCCAGGATGGTACCTTTGGACTTCAAGCCAATTCTAGCATCAGTCTGGACTCCACAATTCCAGGCTCCAGGCCCAGGAGGTGCATTTAGCCTCCAGAATGCTCTATTGCTAGGCAAACCTCAGGGATCCCAGCTCCAGACTGTCTCCAACACATCGATAGCCCTCAAAACAACAGATTTGGGGCCCATCCCAGCAACACGTCAACCTTGTTGCCCTAGTTATCAGGCTGGCAGCCATGGATCCCGCCTCCAGGCTCATCCTTAAAAATACAGGACACAGGCTTATCCAGGATGAAGCCAGCCCATACAGTCCCTGGACAATGCTAGAAACAGTTCAGTACCCCTGACATTAAACACAAGGTGGGCACCCATGGACACAAGCTCCGGACTGGTCCTATGATCCTTGTGACTCCATACTCTAGCAGACCCAAGGTCCAACCCTGTCTCAGTAAGCTCACTCCTGGACTTCTCCCCATGAACTCAGGCTTCATGATAGCTCCTGTGTACCCAGGTCCCAGGCTGATCCCTGAAGTCCCAGGACCCAGGCCAGCCCTATTGGCATCAGGCACCAGCAAGCACCTATGATCCTAGACTTTAAGCCAGCCCCTGTGGACCTTCAGTTCCATGTCAGCTTCAGCATCAAGCTGACCGAAGGCTGTGGAAAACCTAGAGTTCAGGCCTGCTTCACTAGTCCCAAAGTCAGGGCTCACTCCAGTAAACACCAGTGCCCGGTCGGATACTGTGAATTAAAGCTCAAAAACCATCCTTTTAGACCCAGGCCAGCCCTAATGGAGTTAAAATCAAGGCCTGTCATTGTGTGTTCTTACCAGGCCAGCCCCAGTGCCAGACCAGCCCTCATGGATTCTTGCTCCAGACCAATTTCATTGAACCTAAGCCACAGAACGATCTTGGTACTTAGATAACTCCTGCAGACAGGCTCAAGGTCCAGCCTACTGCTAGGTCAGTACCTGCAGACTCAGGCTTCAGGTTGGACCCCACTGATACAGAATTCAGGCCTACTCTTGTGGGTCCAGGCTTCAGGGCTATCCCTGAAGACCCAGTAAACAAGTCTACCCAAGAGAATATAGGCTTCATGTCTCACTTCACACACCCAAGTACCTGATCTACTTACCTACTAACCCAGACAGGCATACGGCCACTCTGTCTGAGGACTGAAGTAACAAGCTCACTCTTGAACCACACCATATATTCTGCCTAGAATCTCTAGATGTGCTAATTAGTGAAGGGCTTTCCCAGACAAAGACATTCTGCAGAATGAAAGGAGTCCCTAGTTCTTCACATGTGCAAACATCATGTAAAGCAACAAGAAACATAAAATGGCAAGCAGATAGAACATTACCAAAATTCCCCACAATCATCTCCCAACAGTTTACCCCAAAGAAATGAAGACATACAAACTGCCTGACTAATAAAGAATTCAAAGTAAATGTATATAGGAAGCTCAACAAACTTCAAGAAAAACAATTTAATTAGGAAAACAAACAAAAATGACCACCACCACCACCACAACAACAAAAAACAGAGAAATCAAAATTATTTATTAAAATTATCAAACAGAAATTCTGAAGCTGAAAAATACAATGAATAAAATAAAAATTCAGTGGAGACAATAGCAGAATTGATCAAGCAGAAGAATAACTGTGAACTCAGAGAAAGGTTATTTGAAAATATACAGTGAGAGTAAAAGATAATAAAAAGGAACAACAAAAGTTTATAGAATCTATGAGACAGCATCAAAAACATAAAAATGTTGAATTTAGGCATATATTAAAAAAGAGAGAAATAAAAAGAGATTAAAAGCTTATTTAAATAAAAAATGCAGAAAAGTTTCCAAATTTGAAGAAAGGTATAGGTAGATCAAAGGTCTCCAATCAGATTCAGTTCAAGGAGTATTATACCAAGATATATTATTATTCAATTGTCAAATCAACATCAAAGACACAATTCTAAAAATAGCAAGAGAAGATATGCAAATAATATATAAGTGAGTTCAATAAGCCTAGAAGTGGAGTTTTCAGCAGAGAGCTTACAGTTCAAGAGAGATTGAGATGATATTTTCAAAGTGCTGTAGTGAAAAACAAAAACAAAACAAAACATAACAACAATAACACAAAAACCCTGTCAACCAGAAATACTCTATTTAGCAAAGCTGTATTTCAGAAATGAAGGTGAGCTAAAGATTTTTCCGAAAAAAAAAAAAAAAAGCTGATGGAGTTCACTACCATCAGACCTGAATTACAAGAAATGTTAAGGGACGTTCAATAAACTGGAAGAAAAGAATGCTAAATGCTAAATAGTAACACAAAAGTATGTGAAAATATAAAACTCACTAGTATCAGTCAACACAGTCATATTCACTATGCCCTAATATTGTAATGGTGGTGTGTGAAAACATTATGTCTATAATATGAAGGTTAATCTATTAAAAATTATAATTGCGGTACTAGTTTAGGGATACACAATATAAAAAAAAGATGTAAATTGTGATATCAAAAATTTAATGGTGAGGTAGGGAGTAAAGTGTGAAGTTCTTTGTGTGATCAAAGTTAAGTTGTTATCTGCTTTAAATAGCCTGTTACATAGATAGAAGAAGATTTTTGCAAGTGTCCACAAAGCAAAAACTTATAGAGGATAGACTACAGATAAAAAGTAAGGAATCAAAGTATACTTTTGAAAAAAAAAAAAAAAAAAACGTAATTACAAAGGAAAACAGCAAGAGAGAAAGAAAAAAAATAAGAAAAAAATGGATCTACCAAAAAAAAAAAAGAAAGAAAAAGGAAATCAACAACAACAAAAAGAAAAACAATAAAAACAGAACACAATTAACACAATGGTGGTATGGTAGCAAGTCCTTTCTTATCAATAATTACTTTCAAGTAAATGAATTAAATCATCCAATGAAAAAACAGAGTGACTGAATGAACACAAAACAAGGCCCAGCTGTATGCTGTCTAGAAGAGAATCACTTCACTTATAAGGAGAGAGATTGAAAGTGAAGGGACAGAACAAAAGATCTTATGCAAATGGGAAAAAAAAGTGAACAAGAATAGCTATACTTATATCAGACAAAATGGAGTTAAAAATCTTAAAACAAGACGAATAATGTCATTATATAATGATAAAGAGGTCAATTCATCAAGTGAATATAACAATTGTAAATATATACAGATGATACTCAACTTACAATAGTTGGACTTAACAATACTTTTACTTTATGATGGTACAAAAGTGAAACACATTCAGTAGAGACTGTGAGTACCTACACAACCATTCTATTTATTATTTTTTGTATAGTATTCAATAACATGAAATATTCAACACTTTATTATAAAATAGGCTTATGTTAAATTATTTTGCCCATCTCTCAGCTAATGTAAATGTTCTGAGCACATTTAAGGTAAGGTAGGCTCAGCTGTGATGTTGGTAGGTTAGGTACATTAACTGTATTTTTATTATGATACTTTCAACTTGTCATGGACTTACCGGGATGTAACTCTATCATAAATTGGGTAGCATCTGTATATAGCCAACATTTGAATACCTTATATACATTTCAAATATTAATAAATCTGAAGGAAGCAATAATCTGTAATACAATATTAGTGGGGGATTTTAATACCCTACTTTTAGCAATGGATGGATCATCCAGACAGGAAATCAGTAAGAAAACACAAGACTTAAAAAATAATTTAGACCAGATGGAACTAACAGGGATAAACAAAACATGTTATCCAAATCAGCAGACTACACATTCTTCTCAAGCATGTATGGAACATTCCTAAGAGGTTATATGTTAGGTCAAAAAACAAGTTGTAATAAATTTGTAAATATTTATATGTCTTAAACTGAGTTAAAGATTGTCACTCAATCTGTTCCTCCCAGTCAATTGTATGTTGTGTTGGATCTGTTTAGTTATTCCAGTTAAGTTCAATTTTCACTCTAAAACTTATCTCAATCATAAATTTTCTCATTGCATAAACATATTGAGGGAGGCACTCTGGGATCAATAGGTGGTAGAAAGGTAGAAGAGTCCATATCAGTAGTTCTTAACTTGCATTCTGCAAACTACTCAGGATCCTGTCAATGGTGGATCTTAAAATTCATTTTTGCTGTAGATAAATACGTATGCATTTTGGCATATTTTTTCAGGTGTTATATTTAGATGAGTGTTTTAGAAACACAGTATAATGCATAATCTATCTTAATACAAGGAAACACTTTGTGACAATATTATATTGGTACAAAAAAAGATTGTATGTTTATTAGAACCTACAAGGGTGGTGAAATGTAAATACATAAAAAACCCTCATGTATGGAGAGCAAACTTGTATAAGAGGAGATGTGGAAAGACCACAAAATAAATAATTTAACTGTAAATCTTTCTTGGATAAGTAAAAATAGTTTTCACAAACAGTAGTTTTATTTTTAACAGGAGATATTTGTGAACTCACATTTTTAAAAATTTTAATATATATATCTAACAAATCTTAATACATCTGGAGGCAAATATTAATAAGAACATAGATTATATATACTATAAATATAATGAAGTTAATCTAGCAGAAATATATAAAACAGGCCAGGTATAGTGGCTCATGCCTGTAATCTCAGCACTTTGGAAGGCCAAGGTGGGTGGATCACCTTAGGTCAGGAGTTTGAGACCAACCTGCCTAACACAGTGAAACCCCGTCTCTACTAAAAGTACAAAATTAGCTGGGTGTGGTGGCACATGCCTGTAATCCCAGCTACTTGGGAGGATGAGACAAGAAAATCGCTTGAACCCAGGAGGCAGTGGTGCAGTGAGTCAAGATAGCATCATTGCACTCCAACCTGGGCAACAAGAGTGAAACTTCATAAGAGAGAAAGAGAGAAAGAGAGAAAGAGAAGAGAGAGAGAGAGAGAGAGAGAGAGGGAGAGAGAGAGAGAGAGAGAAAGAAAGAAAGAAAGAAAGAAAGAAAGAAAGAAAGAAAGAAAGAAAGAAAGAAAGAAAGAAAGAAAGAAAGAAAGAAAGAAAGAAAGAAAGAGAAAGAAAGAAAGAAAGAAAGAAAGAGAGAGAGAGAGAGAGAGAGGGAGGGAGGGAGGGAGGGAGGGAGGGAGGAAGGAAAGAGGAGGGGAGGGGAAGGGAGGGAAGGGAAGGGAAGGGAAGGGAAGGGAAGGGAAGGGAAGGGAAGGAAAGGAAGGAGAGAGAGAGAGAGAAAGAAAGAAAGAGAAAGGAAGGAAGGAAGGAAAGAAGGAAGGAAGGAAGGAGGGAAGGAAGGAAGGAAGGCACTCAAGTCACAAAATTAGAGAATATACATTCTTTATAAGTATATGGGAGAGCTTTCAAAATTTATTAAATACTTTTTTATGAATGAACTTCTAAAAACAATAAGAAATCAGTGTCATACAGAACATACTCAATTACCAAAAGCTACTACAACTAGGAAATAAGAGCAAAACAAAGAAATACATTATACATGTGCTTGGAAAACGATTTTTTAAAAACAATTCAGAAATCAAAGAAAATGATGTATTAAAATTAATTTCCATGCATGAGGGTTGAATGACAAAGTCCTTCCTTTCTGAAAGCAAGAGATACAACTACAATAGCACTTGAAAAGCAAGTCTTCAGTGCTAAATGCATAAATTAGAAAAGAAGAAAGTGAAAAAACAAAACTGTGAGCAAAAAATGTAAATCAACACATTAACAAAAAGAGAAACAAAGTAACATAAGAAAGAATAAAAATTAAAATTGACAAAATAGAAAACAAAAATAAGCAATTTTATTCTTTCAAAGTATGATTAACACTGATAGACCTGAAATCAAATTGATCAAGGCAGAATACGAGAGAGACAGAGTGAGCAAGAATGGGTATGCAAAGAGGGAGGGAGGCAAAAATGAATAATATTTGGAATAATTAAATGGAGCTGAATTTAGATGCAATATGTACTAAATAAATCAGGGATGATATTAAATTTTTTATTACTTGTATGTTAAAGTTCATGTATGAATAAAACATTAAAGGTGTTATATCGGATTACCTAATAATCTAAACAGTTATGCTAAAACTAATTATCAAACTATATAAATGGTGCTAAAAATTTTTTACGAACTCCTTCCATAATTTGGAAAAGATTTATTAATTTTTAAAAATTGTTGCTATAATAAATTGTTTTCTACCATATACTTTTTTATGTAGGCTATTTATTGCTGATTCAATTTCAGAGCTTGTTATTGGTCTGCTCAGGGAATCAGTTTCTTCCTGGTTCAGTCTTGAGAGGGAGTATGTGTCCAGGAATTTGTTCATCTCTTCTAGATTTTCCAGCTTGCGTGCATAGAGGTATTCATAATAGTTTCTGATGGTTATTTTTATCTCTGTGTGGTCAGTGGTAACATTTCCTTCATCATTTCTAGTGTTTATTTGAATCTTCTCTTTATCTTTTCTATTAGTCTAGCTAGTGGCCTACGCATCATATTAATGTTTTCAAAAAAACAATTCCTGACTTCACTGATCTTTTGAATGTTTTTTGTGTGTTTTGATTTCCTTCAGTTCACCTCTGGCTTTTGTTACTTTTTATCTTCTGCTAACTTTGGGATTGATCCATTTTCACTTCTCTAATTATTTCAGTAGCGGTGTTAGGTTGTTAATTTGAGATCTTTTTAACATTTTGATGTGGGCATTTGCTGCTATGAATTTCCCTCAACATTGCCTTCCTTGATTGTGTCCCAGAGATTGTGCTATGTTGTATCTTTGTTCTCATTAGTTTCAAAAAACTTCTTGATTTCTGTCTTAATTTTATTATTTACCCAAAAGTCATTAAAAAGCATGTTGTTTAATTTCCATGTAAGTATGTGATTTTTAAGTTATTTTATTTGTCTTGACTTCTATTTTTATTGCACTGTGGTATGAGATTGCGTTTGCTATGATTTTGATTCTTTTGCATTTTCTGAGGATTATTTTATGTCCAATTAAGCAGTCAATTTTAGAGTATGTGCCATGTGACAATGAGAAAAACGTATATTCTGTTGTTTTGAGGTGGTGACTTCTGTAGAGGTCTATGAGATCCATGGTCTAATACTGAGTTCAGGTCCTGAATATATTTGTTGATTTTCTGCCTCGATTATCTGTCTAATACTAGCAGTGGAGTGTTGATGTCTCCACTATTATTGTGTGAGAATCTATGTCTCTTTGTAGGTCTCTAAGAATTTGCTTTATCGGTCTGAGTGCTCTTGTGTTGGGTGTATATGTATATATAGGATAGTTAGGTCTTCTTGTTGAATTAAATCCTTTACCATTATGTAATGTTCTTCTTTGTCTTTTTTGACCTTTGTTGGTTTGAATTAAAGGATGAATAAGTGTGAGCAACCATTTGACATAGAAACTGCCTCTAAATTCCCAATGGCTTTCTTGTTGAATTGATGTTTCAGATTCAATAAGTGAATAGTTTCTTTTAATATTAATAATATTGTTCTTGTTGAATTCTCTCTAAGATCTTGATGATTTACATTCTAATGTTATCTGTTTCTTATTCTATTAAAAATCTTTATTACCATGTTACAAAACTCACTTATTAGATGGTCATATTTAACTAGTTGGTTTGGAATTTTAAAATGTTTGTTCATCTCTGTTTTATAATATATTGAAAAATTTTGGTCAATATTTATAATAAAAATCAATTTAAGAAACTAAAAATATTTCAATATTAACTGCTGTTATACAAAAATACGTCTTTTTTATTATTTGCCTTAGACTTGATAGTTTACTTTTTAAAATAATATATCACATTTCTTTATTTCTATTCTTCATTTGGTAGGAAGAATAGTGCTGTACCCTAGTGACGTCTACATCCTAATGCTCAAAACCTGTGAATTTACTCTAGGGGACTATATATAGGTGACTTGGCTGATATAATTAAGATGAAAGATCTTCAGATGGGGAGCTGACCTTGGATTATCTGAGTGGTCACAATATAATTACATGGGTCCTTCAAAATAGGCAGGTAGAAGACGAGAATCAGAGGGATACTTGAGTATGAAAACTGATGTAAAATCATTCCCTGAAAATCAAAGAGAAAGACTGGATTGAGAGCAAAGAAATGCAAAGAAATGTAGGCAGCCTCTGGAAGCTGGAAAAGGCAAGACAGTGGATTCTCTCCCAGAGTGCACAGAATGAATGCAGCCCCAGCGTCACCTAAATTATAGTCCCGAGGGAATTTGTGTAAGACATGTCTGACCTACATAACTATAAAATAATAAATTTGTATGTTTTGAAAACAGTAAATTTAGTAATTGATCATGGCAGCAATAGAGAATTAATACACATAAATTTTATAATTTTATTTAGTGCTTTTGACAGTTTTATCACTTGTGAAGTTAAAGTCAACTTTAATATGTAAAACTGTCTTTTCTTATAAATATAAGTTTTAAAAACTTTGAGCATTGCTAATCTTTTTTTTATATTTTCAAATGTTCAAAACTCCACAATTCCAATAAAGTGAATATACAAGACAGATAAAATTCTGAACTGCTTTTTTTGGTCTAGCACTGCAGGATGTTCACTAGGGTCCTAATCTTTTTTTCTTCTTTATTGTTTCAATTTTCAGTTCTTCAAACATTTTTAAGGTTGCTTTGCTTTTTGTGTATAGTAGTAAAAATAAAATTTATGAGACAAAAACTATGTGAATTGTTTTATTTTATATTTTATTGTATTATCTATATAAAATGCCAGTTGTGACATATATTAATATCATATCGAAGCATCCATATATATACACACACACACACACACAGAGATATATATGTTTGTAAACTCTGTTTGATTTTTAGACTTCCTCCACATTATTTTGTCGTCTTCTACATAAAGTGCATAAAAGTTTCTACACAAGTGTTTCTCTTTGAAATTATTTTCTTCCAAAGTGCTAACAAATATTAATGGCATTTTCTAATTTTTGCTTACTTTATTTATATTGCTTGATAAAATAATTTTCCAAAAGTTTTATTGCTTAAAGTGTTTTATACTATGAATTATATTGATTATATTTTGTCATTAGCTAAGTGATTTAAAAGAATACTTTTCTATCATTCTGTCTAAATATGTGAGCATTATTTTCAACTTGTTATTACATATATTTTGAGTCCATACATTGAACATTAGCAACAATATACCAGTAATCGTTGTTGAAATAAATATGTTGATTTAAAATTTAGTTATTTCATTCTTACTCGGACACAGTGTCAAAGGATGTTCCAGGCCTTTATAAGATTTGTACAGTATCAGAAAAAAAACTGCAGTTTAAAGTTTATTTTTATCTCCCTTGATCCCTAAGATTTATGTTTGTGATATTTAAAAGGAGCAATAAGAAACTTATTAATCTTTATTGCTTTTTTGGCCCAGATTTTTATTTCTATCATAAATTCTTGAATGTCTTTAATGCCATTTACTTTAGAATTACAATGCACAAACAATAAAGATAAATAAAACTAAACAAAACAGACAAAATAACTATGATGGAGTATAACTAATAATTTTTTTAAAAACACAGAGTTTATAAAATATGTTGGACACAATTACATTGCGTATCATCACCAGATGAAACTCAGAGGTTAAACCACAAGTCGCTACAATAATGTTCCCTTCCCTCTGGCAACACTATTCAACAAATCCAGTGAAATCAGGAGCGTCCATTTTACTTGTCTTGGACAAGTTAAGTTAAGAAGAGATATATGCCATTTCTGTACATAGGCATGGGAACCTGTGCTTTTTACTTTCACTTCTGAGGCAGCTAACATTATCTCCAATAGCGACACCACCAGCAGCCTGGATCCCGGAAGAAGGACAGTGGCGGTGAGGAGCACAGTCCTAGCTGACTCACGAGGTAGAAGGCGTGAGTTGAAAACTAATCTGTTCATTTAAAGTCACTGAAATTTTAGAGTTGTTTTAGCCACAGCAAACCCTAGCTTATTCTAACCAATGTGTGCTGCAAATTTTATGTGATGTTCCTACAGCAAGAGATCCATTTATCAACAACCTTCAACTACCTATAACAATTAGCTTGACCTATGATTGGTCATATAGACATATATACAAAATCAGATATATAGATAATAGTAATGTATACACATGTACAACTAAGAGATACAAGAAAGGTTACTTTTTTACTACCAGATTTATAAAAGCCAAACTGGAAAAAAAAAATGCCCATTAACACTTAAATTGGTAAAAATATTGTGGTATAATTAAACATAGTACACTTTTACATAATAAATAGGTAATACAAACATCAGCATGGAAAAATCTCAAAAATAAAATGTTACACAAAAGGATGTCACTTGGAAGACTGAGATTAGAGAATCACTTGAGCCCAGCAGTTCAGGGCTGCAGTGAGCTATGATTGCGCCACTACTCTCCAGCCTCCGGGACATAGCAAGACCCATCTCTAGAAATAAAAAGGATTCCAGATTCATAACATATAATTTAGTTTCCATGAGGGGAGGTTAGAAGACATAAACAAGTGTATTATACCATTTAGGAATGCACAGAGGCAGTAATTTTTTTTAAAAAAGTAAGAAAGCAATTACTATGAAATTCAAGATAATTGTTTCTTTAGGGGAAATAGAGGGATATAACTTAGGAAGGTACATACAGGAAACTTTCATGGTGCTAGCAAAATTTTATTACTTGACCAGTGTAATATTGTGCTAATATAGTTTTATGATTTATGCATTATGTGCTTATGTGTATGTGTGTATATGTATATTATATTTTGGGTTCTTTCTGAATCCAGCATGAAGAAGGGAAAAGACAAAGTACAACTAGGTATCACATTGACTAGGCAATGGAGTCCCTGGGTAGGAAATAGAGTTCCTGTCTCAGAAGCCACTTTCCAAAGCAATATTGTATTAAAGAGCAGAAAATACAAATTTTGTCAGATCAATTGCTTTTTTTAGCCGCAACAGTCTGTGTTCAAGTTCTTTTCTCGTATTTACTGGTATTTACCACTTAAGAACTATATAGATGTCAATACCATTAGTGCTAGCCTTGATATGACTGCCCCATTTTAGTGAACACCAAGTAATCTTTTCTTAATTCCACCAATATGTAATAAATATTTATTATGTATAAAACACGTCTTAGGCTAAGTATATTAAGGTGAACAGAACATAAATCACAGTGTCCAAGAACTTACAGTCTAGTCCGGGGAGTGGTAAACTTTCCGTGAGTGGCCAAATAATAAATATTTTAGGTTTTGTCAGTCACATATGGTCTTTTTTGCATATTCTTTTTTTGATGGTTTTTTTTTTTTAATCGTCTGTGGTTTTCACAACCTTTAAAAATGTGGGATGCCTTTTGCTCTAATGTTCTAGTTTGCTGACCCATGGTTTAGTGATTAAAGCCAGAAGAAAGAGAGACCCTAAAAAATACATAGAAATTTATAGAAAAATGATGACTAACTAACTCTTTCTTACTGCTAAAAACAAAGAAACAAAGAAATAAACACATTTTTGTTTATATTTGGAACTATTTAGAATAGTGTATTATGTAGGTTAAAGCTTTGCATCTTTAATGAAATGTTACTTTGCAAATGAAAATGTTACTAAGCAAATAAAATTCTGGTTTGGATTGATTTCTCTACTACTCAAATACAATAGTGTTTAGTGAAATGACCTAGCATTTTAATATTTCAAAGAAGAAACTATATAACTTTTACTTTTACTCTCTGTGTTAATGACTCAGAATCTGAACACTGCATTATCATTCCATTAGTTTGAAAAGCATCATAGAATTTTAGTGCTGAATCAATTTAACTTTATCTTTCATGATCCTTAATGGGCATTAAATGGGTGTGAAAAATGCAAGATAAACTTTGGATTTGATTTTTTACATTTGGGTTTCACAAAGTGCTCCCACACCACATTGGGTATGTCATTTTTATCAAACTTTGCATAATTATTTTCTATTACAGAACTAGGTCACTTTTCTTTGCATAAATAAGCATTTTGTGATGTCTCTAGAAAGTTCATGATTACTTCTACACACAAAATTTTAACAATTTTATGGTTTATAGGTGATGTACATAAATTATCATGTAAGGATAGAAGGAATTATCCAGTGGGAAAAAAAACTCAAAGTGGATCTAGAGTGCTCCATTTCTAATACTGTTTACAAATCTACTCAGTTGTATGCTTTTTTCCCTGAAATATAATGTATTGATGTAATAGTTTTAAAGAATATAATTTTAAAGAATATTCTTTATTATATTTTAACATATGTCTTTAAATAATACACTATATTCTTTAAATAATAAAATTATATTTTATTTTAATTCTTTATTTTTTATTTTTTTAAAAACTATAATATAATTAGTGTATAATACTATACATTAGTATAGTTATTCCTCAGGATTGCATGTTTCTTGGTTCCTTTCAGAGCAAATATAGGTCTTTACATTAACCCCTCTCTGAAATTCCACAGACCAGTATATGTTCTCTTGCTCATTATTATGGATCTGTACTGGGTCCATTGATCTAGGCTGACACTGATGTGTTTTATTTCATAGTTATGGATTGTCATGGACCACAAGAGACATTTTGTGCAAAATTTGGAAGACAAAAAAAGAACCAGCATCCAGGTTTTTTTTGTTTGTTTGCTTGGTTCTTTTTTTTCTTCTGGGTTGAAAAGGGCGGTACACAACCAAGTGATGTTGCAACTCACGCATATTTTGAGGTTTACTGGCTCATCTTGTTGACCTCATCATGCAGCCAAATACACAGCTTATTCAGCTCTTACACAATCTTTTCCTTCAATTTTCTGCAACTACCCACACCACTTTCTCCAGCATGTCAACTTCCTCATCAAAGCTGGAGAGTTTCAGAGACTACTGCAGATTCCAGCTGGTATCCATGGGTTCCAATTGGTCCCTACTGTCCCCCATTTCACATTCATCTTTCCATCCTGCCACACTCCCTGCTCTTCAGGCCCAACATCAAAAGCAGAAGCAATAAAATACATACGTAATTGTAGATGTTAGTGACATGGTATAAGTTCAAATATTTTCTATAAATTTTACACTGTCTATCATTCCTAGTGATTCTGTTTCCAGGAGTGAACTCTGAATGATATACTTACTATCTTGAAAATTAACTGCTGTCATCCTCAGTTGTTATCTAGCAACATTTAAATTTGCTATAAAATGTTATAAAACCTAATTTTGCTCTAAAATGTTTTTAATTTAGCTTTATATATTATGTTGAAGAGAAAAACTAATGAATAGTTTCTTAGTGGATGAAATTTTCACAGCATAAGCATTTTTAAATAAAATTGAATGTATTTTCCATTTCAAAATGTAAACAATGTAATGGAAAGTCTAAAAAGCTACTTCCAATATTTTATTATAGGAAGTGTGTAGCAAAAAGACCAAAAACATGCTTTTAAAAAGTAGTGTGAATACAGTAGATTCTAAGAAGATGTAGCCTGAACACATATCCCTGATTCTGTACCAAAAGGTGTCTCCCTCTCCGAAAGAACACAACAAAAATATAAGCATGCTTGTTTAGCTTCAATAATATGCCTAGGGCCTCTTTCATTCTGGTAAACGCTAAGGGATGGCCCTCATTGTCAATGTCACAATGAGAGAACTTGCAAGGCCAACAACCAAAATGTTTACCTCTCATTTCATCCTGAAAAGACATCTATGTGTTTCATAACAAATTAAGGAGATCCATTGTACTGTTGACTTTTATGTTTTGGGGAAACAGCACCCAATATTGCTGTGACTGAAAGTTAAGGGAAATGATAAGCTGAATTACTCAGTCCATGAGAAGGGAAGTAGGTAACCTCTTATATCCAGAGAGGGTCGTTAACAAGCAGCTTTTACTAATGTTAGTCAGCTCAGAGGCAACCATTCCCCTGCCTGTGAAATGTTATACTCCCAAAACGGATACCTGTCCTATTTGCTTATTTACCCTTGTCTTAGGAAATCAATTCACTGATCCAGAACTATGAAAACAAAAAAATTAAGTTATGACAAATTAATAATATGAAAAAGTAAGATCAAAATATGTAGAACATTATCTGGTGCTGAATTTGTACAATACAAGAGTAGGTGACTCCAATTAATGTGAATTCAGCCTTAAAAGCTAATCAGATTTTTTTTTAATGCATGTAATTGAACTTGAAAACTTGCATGAAACTGACAATTCTCTAGAAAATTTTAAAAAATGACCAAAACTGACTTGAAAAATAATAGAGAGTGTAATCAGTCCTACAAAAGAAATTACAATATGATACATTGTACCTTCATAAGGTCATATTCAATTATGAATTAGGAAACTTAAACACATTGAATGATAGACATAGAAATATGACAATGTTTGTGAGCCATCGAATAATTTACAGGAAGAAAAAACATCTATTCACCCCTAATTTAACAGAAAACTGAGAAAACACATCAGTAATGTGACAGATGCTTTATTGAGAGTCATGGGATGATTTAGGCCGGGCGCGGTGGCTCAAGCCTGTAATCCCAGCACTTTGGGAGGCCGAGACGGGAGGATCACGAGGTCAGGAGATCGAGACCATCCTGGCTAACACGGTGAAACCCCGTCTCTATTAAAAAAATACAAAAAAAAAACTAGCCGGGCAAGGTGGCGGCGCCTGTAGTCCCAGCTACTCGGGAGGCTGAGGCAGGAGAATGGCGGGAACCCGGGAGGCGGAGCTTGCAGTGAGCTGAGATCCGGCCACTGCACTCCAGCACGGGCGGCAGAGCGAGACTCCGTCTCAAAAAAAATAAATAAATAAATAAATAAAAAATAAAAAAATAAAAAAGAATCTCACAGGCAAACCTAGAAATACTTTTGTACATTGGTTACTAATTAGAGGAATATATGGCCAATAAAATGCATCTATCATGGACTTTGCCACAATGTATCAGTTAGAACATAACAATCATTATTAATGGGGAAAAAAAACTGGAGAGCTAAATTATTTATGTTTGTCCAGGTAAGAGTAAGATAAAGTAAGCACACTCCACCATGTATTTCCATTGAAGATAACTAAAAAACCTGGACAGAATGCATAGATCAGCTATTTGAGGAGTCAGAAAAGCAAGCAATATCAGGCAGTTTCAAAAAGAAAGCCAGAATTCTAAATGCCACAGAACCAGCAACTTTATCACTTTCCCCCCAATTGTATTTCCTAGCCAAAATGCAGAACAATCTGAAATTTTGAAGTAAGCATAAACAGGAATAACAAAAGTCCCAGGAGAAGTCTGCTAGTTCTGGCTCACCAGTAGAACAGGGGAAAAACACAAAAACATATCCACCCTGTTTTTTCTTCTCTCTGATCTCTCACACCCCAGTCACCAAGCAATATTATGGCAATGCTGGCAGAGAGTTCAATGCAATAAGAGTTTCCAGGAGCCAAACCTTGAGAAAGAAAACCTCTTTCTCTGACAGATGGTGCTGATAACATGAGGACAGGGCAGATCCTTTGAATTTGTGTTTTTCTCTCTCTGTATTCAAAGCTGGTGCTAAATGCGGGGAGTCATTGAAGAAATATGCAGCAGGATAGAATAATTAAAGCCCCATCATTCAAGGTAGTGTAACAAAAAGGGGAGCCAAGCTAACTGAAAAACACAGGCAGCATGGTGTTCAGAGCATAACCCCACACATTTATTTATAAATAGTTAGGGGTCTTCCCTAAGCTATGCATTCCCAAATCTGATCCTAACGATCATGCCAAAAACCTGAAAACTTAACTAACAGAGACTACTATTAGGTTTTGGAATCATTGAGTAGTGCACAAAAAGAGATATGTAAATAGGCCCCAAAGTCTTTGAAAACGGAACTGACATTGAAACCACTGTAAAAATTTCATTGAAATTTGTAGCCTGAACTAACCAGGTCAATTCCACCTTAAAAGAAAAAAATATTAACATTTTCCATGAGATTTAGCCATGATCAGAGGTCTCATAACAAAATATCCAAAATGTCCAGCATGTAATCCAAAATTATTCAGCATATGAAGAACCAAAGAAACTGCAACTTAGATGGAGCAAGGCAATCAATAAGTAAAAATTCCCAAATAAAACAGATATTGTAATTAACTGGAAAAGATTATAAAACCGCTTTTATAGAAATGTTTAAATATGTAAGCAGCTGTGAATACTCTTAGAAAAATCTGAAAACAATAGGCATAGAGAAGAAATAGAATATATTTTAAAACAAACAAAATAACATGGTTTTAAAAATCACACAGGATGAGTTCAATAGCACTTTAGATATGACAGGGAATTCTGAAGGCAGAAAACAGAAATTACCTAATCTGAACAATAGATTTTTTAAAAATACAAAAGCAAAGAATGTAACAAAATATCTGGAACTATGACAACAAAAATTAACATGCTTACTAATGGATTCTGAGGAGACGAGAAACGTTTCAGTAACAGTTGAAAAATTTAATCTAACTCAGTGTTTGGAAAAATATATTTGGCAGTCATAACAAAAACTTTTAACATTGTCTGATATGGTTTTTTTTTTGTTTTGTTTTGTTTTTTTTTTTTGAGGCAGAGTCTCGCTCTGTCGCCCAGGCTGGAGTGCAGTGGCGCGATCTCGGCTCACTGCAAGCTCCGCCTCCCGGGTTCCCGCCATTCTCCTGCCTCAGCCTCCCGAGTAGCTGGGACTACAGGCGCCGCCACCACGCCCGGCTAATTTTTTTTGTATTTTTAGTGGAGACGGGGTTTCATTGTGTTAGCCAGGATGGTCTCGATCTCCTGACCTCGTGATCCACCCGTCTCGGCCTCCCAAAGTGCTGGGATTACAGGCTTGAGCCACCGTGCCCGGCCTGATATGGTTTTTTAAAAAATGTGTGTGACTGGCCGGGCGCGGTGGCTCAAGCCTGTAATCCCAGCACTTTGGGAGGCCGAGACGGGCGGATCACGAGGTTAGGAGATCGAGACCATCCTGGCTAATACGGTGAAACCCCGTCTCTACTAAAAAAAAATACAAAAAACTAGCCGGGCGAGGTGGCGGGGGCCTGTAGTCCCAGCTACTCGGGAGGCTGAGGCAGGAGAATGGCGCAAACCCGGGAGGCGGAGCTTGCAGTGAGCTGAGATCCGGCCACTGCACTCCAGCCTGGGTGACAAAGGGAGACTCTGTCTCAAAAAAAAAAAAAAAAAAAAAAAAAAAAAAAAAAAAAATGTGTGTGACTATCATATATGGGACAACTATAATATAAAAGTGAGAGAGTAAAGGTATCTATATTGGTGATATGGTTTCTAAATTCTACTTTAACTGGTAAAATACTCTGAGTAGACTGTGTGAAGTTGTTTACAGCAGGCCTTTAAATAACATCTTTTCATTCAACTTGATTTCCTTATAACGTTGATAAGGAAAACAAAGTCTATTCCCATATGGAGCCACTGTCTAGATAAAGTTTGCACTTTCTCCCATGTCTGTGAGGATTTCCTTTGAGTATTCTGGTTTCCTCCTACAACCTAAAGATGTGAACATTAGGTTAATCTATGTGTCTACATTGTCCCAGTCAGTGTGTGTGTGTGCACGTGTGTATGTGTGTGTGTGTTTGTGTGCAGAGAGAGTGCCCTGTGATAGAATGGTGTCATGTCCAGAGTTGATTCCTGACTTATGCCCTGAGCTGTCAGGACAGGTTCGAATCACTCATGACCCTGAACTGGAATAGATGGGTTGGCAAATGAATGAATGAGTGAATGACTACAAATTAGTGTATAATAAAAATCTGTAAAGCATGTGATAATAATATGCATGCACGACAATATATGATATGGTAAAACTCCCAGAAAGCCCTTCATATTGATTATATTGTTTGTTTCTGAATTGGGTGGTAGGAGAAAGTGTTTTTTACAATTTTCAATTAACAAACATTTATTCTTTGATTTAACCCACCATCACTACAACTTCTGTCATTCAATGATTCACCAAAAATTGGGTAAGTAATCTTAGTTGTTTTTATTAATCTTTCTTAAATGTAAATATAGCTCAAATTATTTTGATATTTAACATCAAAATGCTTATGTAGAAGTTTGGTGATGTTTTTGTAACCAGAAATATGCTATAGGAACTTATCTCTGGCTTATATCAACTAACCTATAGTGAAACTGGTTTTGTTATATGTTGTTCTGCTTAAAATTGCAGTTTCCAAGAAATTGTTGATAACATTAAATTGAGGAGGTTCTGTATATTGTAATGTCTAAAGTGAGCAATAAAAATTATATGAAGATATTTAATCAATAAATGGATAAATTTAAAAGAAATATTAAAATATGTCAAATAGTCCCCCAAAAAAGAAAAGAGTAAACAGAGAAACCAAAAATGTTTAAAAACATAGAAATAATAAAAGATAAAAGTAAACACAATTATATTAATAAATATACTAAATGCATGTGACATACACAAACTAATGAAAAGATAAAGATTGTCAGAATAGATAAAAACAAACAAGGTTGTCAGAATAGATAAAAACAAAACACAACAAAAACCAGAAGACATTACCCTAAAATATTGTGTCTTGTGTATTGTGTAGTGATATAGGTAGGACTAACATAAAGGAATTAAGAAATATGTCTTACGTAAACAATAATCAAAAAACTTGCAACAGTAACATTCAAAGCTGACAAAATAGATGTCAGAGACATGAAATTGCTAGTGATGAAAAGAGACATTACAGATTATAAAAGAGTCAATTAACTTGGAAGGTACAACAATCTTAAATGAATATGCTCCCAACAATAAAGCCTCAAAATATGTAAGGCAAAACCTCACAGAACTGAAAAGAAAAATGGAAAATTACACAATTACAGATGAAGATGCTAACATATCTCTCTCAATAATAGATATAACTAGCATACAAAAAAATAAGTAAACTTGAAAAAAATAACTTCACAAACCCTTTTGTTCTTATTGAAATTTATGTAAGACTTAGCCCGACAACAGCAGAATATAAATTATTTTCCAGGGCATATAGAACATTCACCAAGCTAGACCAGATCATGGATCACAAAACAAAATCTAACAAATGAAAAATTAAATTAATTAATTAATTGAACATGTAAAACGAATTAAACAATGTATGTTTCACATTCACGGTAAAATTAAACTAAAAATTACTACCATGCTCTAAAACAAACAAACAATACAATTATAGTCAATAGGAGGATAATGGAGAAGGAATGTAGAAAGCAGTATAAGTTAATTAATTGCTTTGCATGTCATAAGAATGATTCAAAATATATTACCAGTGGTAATATAATAAATATAGAAACCTCAATAAGAAAAAAAGGGAATTAAAGACATATAGAAAAAATTCAGAAACACTCCCAACAACAACAAAAAGAAACTATGCTTACATGTTTTCACAAAGAGAGAGGATCTTTAAAATTTTCAGACAGAAAATTATTTTTTAGAAAATAAAATCTATTGCTATAAAACATAGTATAAAAATTAACTATTTTGAAGTAAAACTTCAGTGTCACTTATTATATCCACAATATTATGGATACCATCACCTCTAATAATTGCCAAAACATTTCCATCACTTCAAAGTAAAACTATTTGATAGGACAATCTCTTGAATAAATGGTACTGAGAAAACGATATCTAAATGCAGAAGAGTGAAACTAGACCCTTAACTCTCACAATATACAAACATTAAATCAAAATACATTAAAGACTTAAATTCTAAGACCTGAAATTCTGAAACTACTAGAAGAAAACACTGGGAAACACTCCAGGATATTGGTCTGAGAAAAGATTTCCTGAGTAAGACCACAAAGGCACAGGCAAGCAAAGCTGAAGTACACAAATTGGATCACATCAAGCTAAAAAGCTTCTAAACAGCAAAGGAAACAATCAATAAAGTGAAGAGACAACCCACAGAATGAAAGAAATATTGCAAACAACACATCTGACAAAAGATTAATAACTAGCATATATAAGGAGCTCGAATTACTCAATAGAAATAATAATAATTCAATTCAAAATGAGCAAAAGATCTGAGTAGACATTTCTCAAAATAATTCTTATAAGTGACCAAAAAGTATTTTTAAAAGTGTTTAAATCACTAATCATCTGAGAAATGCAATTCAAAATTACAATATCATCTTACCTAGTTAAAGTGGCTTTTATCCAAAAGACAAGCAATTATGAATGCTTCTAAGGATGTGGAGGGGGAACACTTGCACAGTGTTAATGGGAATAAAAATTAGAGAAGTCACTATGGAGAACAGTACAGAGATGCCTCAAAAACCTAAACAGAACTACCATATGATCCAGCACTTCCACTCCTGTGTATTTATCCAAAAAACAATATATATAAATAAAATAAAAAAGAAAATATGTATATAAAAGAGCTATCTGTACTCCTATGTTTATTGCAGCACTATTCACACTAGCCAATATATGGAATCAACCTGTGTCCATCAATAGATATGGATAAAGAAAATGTGGTGCATATTGCTTTTGGTGTTTTAGTCATGAAGTCTTTGACCATGCCTTTGTCCTGAATGGTATTACTAAGGTTTTCTTCTAGTGTTTTATGGTTTTGGGTTTTACAATTCAGTCTTTAAACCATCCTGACTTAATTTTTATATAATGTGTAAGGAAGGGGTCCAGTTTCAGCTTTCTGCATATGGCTAGCCAGTTTCCCAGGACCATTTATTAAACAGGGAATCCTTACCCCATTGCATGTTTTTGTCAGATTTGTCAAAGATCAGATGGTTGCAGGTATGTGATGTTATTTCTGAGCTCTCTGTTCAGTTTCATTGGACTGAATATCAGCTTTGGTGCCAGTACCATGCTGTTTGGTTTACTATAGCCTTATAGTATAGTTTGAAGTCAGGTAGCATGATGCCTCCAAGTTTTTGTTTTTTTTTTTTAGGATTGTCTTGGCTATACGGGCTCTTTCTTTGTTCCACATGACATTTAAAGTAGTTTTTTTTTTTTTTTTCCCCCTAATTCTGCCAAGAAAGTCAATGGTAGCTTTATGTAAATAACATTGAATCTATAAATTACTGTGGGCAGTATTGCATTTTCATAATATTGATCCTTCCTATCCATCAGCATGGAATGTTTTTCCATTTGTTTGTGTCCTTTCTACAAAGCAATGGTTTGTAGTTCTTGAAGAAATCCTTTACATCCTTTGTAAGTTGCATTTCTAGGTATTTTATTCTCTTTGTAACAATTGTGAATGGGAGTTCATTTATAATTTGGCTCTCTACTTGTCCAATGTTGATGAATAGGAATGCCTGTGATTTTTGCACATTGATTTTGTATCCTGAGACTTTGCTGAAGTTGCTTATCAGCTGAGGAGTTTTTGGGCTGAGACGATGAGGTTCTCTAAATATACAATCATGTGATCTGCAAATAGGGACAATTTATTTCCATTCTTCCAATTTGAACACCCTTTATTTATTTCTCTTGCCTGATTGTCCTGGCCAGAATTTACAATACTATGTTGAATATGAGTGGTGAGAGTAGGCATCTTTTTCTTGTACCAGTTTTCAAAGGGAGTATGTCCAGCTTTTGGCCATTCAGCATGATATTGGCTATGGGTTTGTCATAAATAGCTCTTATTATTTTGAGATATGTTCCATCAATACCTAGTTTACTGAGAGTTTCAACATGAAGAGATGTTGTATTTTACCAAAAGATTGAATCTAATTAAACTAAAGAGTTTCTGCACAGAAAAAAAACAACAACAACAACAACAAAAAAAACTAGCATCAGAGTGAACAGACAATCTACAGAATGGGAGAAAAATTTTGCAATCTATCCATCTGACAAAGGTCTAATATCCAGAATATAAAGGGAACTTAAACAAATTTATAAGAAAAAAACTCCATCAAAAAGTTGGCAAAGAATATTAAGAGACACTTCTCAAAAGAAGACACTGATATGGCCAAGAAACATATGAAAAAAAACTCATCATCGCTGATCATTAGAAAAATGCAAATTAAAACCACAATGAGATACCATTTCATGCCAATCAGAATGGCGATTATTAAAAAGTCAGGAAACAATAGATACTGGCGAGACTGTGGAGAAATAGGAACACTTAACACTGTTGGTAGGGATTAAATTAGTTCAATCATTGTGGAAGACCATGTGGCAATTCCTCAAGGATCTAGAACCAGAAATGCCATTTGACCCAGCAATCCCATTATTGGGTATGTACCCAAAGGAATATAAATCATTCTACTATAAAGACACATGCACTCATATGTTTATTACAGCACTATTTACATAGTAAAGACTTGGAACCAACTGAAATGCCCATCAATGGTAGACTGGATAAAGAAACTGTGGCACATATACACAATGGAATACTATGAAGCCACAAAAAAGAATAAGATCATGTCCTTTGCAAGGACATGGATGAAGCTGGAAGCCATCATTTTCAGTAAACTAACACAAGAACAGAAAAACAAATACTTCATGTTCTCACTCATAAGTGGGAGTTGAACAATGAGAACACATGGACACAGGGAGGGGAACAACACACACTAAAGCCTGTCGGGGGGTGAGTTCCAAGGGGAGGGAGAGCATGAGGACAAATATCTAATGCATGTGGAGTCTAAAACCTAGATGATGGGTTGATAGGTGCAGCAAACCACCATGACACATGTATACGTACACAACAAACCTGTACATTCTGCACATGTAATCCAGAACTTAAAGTAAAACTTAAAAAGTAAAAGATAATGTGATATATATACACATATACACACAAACACACATAAAATACAATATAATATTATTAAGCCATGAAAAACATAACATTTTATTGTTGGTGACAATATAAATGAAACCAGAGGGCATTATGGCTAAGTGAAATAAACCGTGCGCAGAAAGACATATAACACATGTTCTCACTAATATGTAAAAGCTTAAAAAATATTGAACTTATGGAGGTGGAGAGAAGAGTAGTGACTATCAGAGACTGGGAAGGGTAGTGGTGAGATGGAGATAAACAGTGAATGGTTAATGAGCACAAAAATAATAATTATAATTATCAAAAATAAGTAAATACAAATGAACAAAAAGGTTAAGAAAAAAACAAAGAAAAATCTCTTTCCTATTAGTTTCTCCCCATTCACCTCTTTCCTCAGTGTCTGGTAAAAAACAATTTGCATTAAGCATCTATGGTTCAACAACTGACTGATTCAATGATATGAATTGGCTTCGTGTCCCCATCCAAACCTCATCTTGAACTGTAATCCCCATGTGTACAGAAAGGGTCCTGGTGGGAGGCGTTTAGATCATGGAGGAGGTTTCTCCCATGCTGTGCTTGGGATAGTGAGGAAATTCTCACAAAATCTGATGTTTAGAAGTTAGTTTCCCTTGCACTCTCTCTCCTGCTGCTATGTAAGATGTGCCTTGCTTTCTCTTTGCCTTCTGCCATGATTCTAAGTTTCTTGATGCCTCCCCAGCCATGTGGAATCTGAGTTGCTTAAACCTGTTTTTTTATTAATTACCGAGTCTCAGGTCATATCTTTGTAGCAGTATAAGAATGAATTAATACAGTTAGTTAGTTTATTCATTTAAAATTTTGAATAATATACTTGACTTAATCTAATATATCCAAAATATTCAGCATGCAATTAACATAATTATGAATATTTTACATTTTACATTGTTTTTATTAGTGCTAATTTTTAAAATAAGATGTTTTTATTGTTATTTATTATATCATTTTAAATATGGGTTCATAATATTTATACATATTTATGGGGTTCATGTGATATTTTGATATAAGCATACAATGTGTAGTAATCAAATCAGGGTAACTATTGTACTCATCACCGCATGCATTCATCTTTTTTTAATGTTAGGAACATTCTAATTCCAGTAAGTTATTCTGAAATATAAAATAAATTATTGCAAACTATAGTTGCCATATTATACTACTGAACACTAGATTTTTTTTCCTACAATCTACTGCATTTTTGTACCCATCAACCATCCCCTTTTTATCTCCTCTTAGCCACTACCCTTACCAGCCTCTGGTAACCATCATTCTATTTTCTATCACCATGAGGTTTTTGTTTTGTTTTGTTTTGTTTTTATTCATGAAAACATGAGATATTTGTCTTTGTATGCGTGACCTCTTTCAGTTTTATCTATGCTGTTGCAAATGACAGGATTTTATTTTTTATGGCTGCATAATAGTTCATTGTGCATATGTAGCACATTTTCTTTAGCTTTGGATTTATTTATTCTGAATATTTAATGTAAATGAACTCGTAAAATGTGTGACTTTTTGTGTTTAGCCTATTTCTTCTTTCACTTAGCATAGTGTTTCAAAGTTTGTCGACATTTTAGAAAGTGTCAGTACTTCATTCTTTTTTGGCTAATTAATATTCCATTATATTTGAAATTTATCCAAAAAGTCTCCAAAATGTATATGTTTGTTTATAGACACTTGGGTTATTTCTACTTACTGGCTCTTGAGGTTAATGCTGCTTATGACCATATGTGTATGTGATTGTTTAAATACCTGTTTTCACTTCGTTTGAATGTATATTTAGGAGAGTAATTGGAATTCCATATTTAACTTTCTTGAGGAACTTCTAAACTGTTTTTCACAGCAGATGAATCATTTTAGATTTTTGCCAGCAAGGTGTGAGCATTTTCATTTCTTCACATCCTAATTAATATTCATTTTTTAATAAAGTTTTTTTCAATAGCCCTCCTTGTAGGTATCACTGATAGTTCATTGTGGTTTTAAGTTGTATTTTTCACTAACTAATGATATGGAGCATTTTTTCATGATTTCAGAGTTATTGCATACATTATTTGGGGAAACATCTATTCAAGTCTTTTATCCACAATTTAATTGAGTTTCTTGTTTCATTGTCAAGTTTTAAACATTCTTCATAGACAGTTTGAGAAACAAAAAGAAAATGGCCTCAATTTAATGTAACATATCAAATTTACAAAAATCTATAAACGCATAGTAATACACAGAAAAAGGTTTTGTTGGGATGATCACACCTACGTCACTGAAATGGATACCTTTGCCGGGTCAGTGCAATGGGTAATCCATGTTTTAAGCTGTTTTATCTCATAATTAGCCACCTTCTGGTATTCAAGTGGCTTTATGAATAAAAATTATGATTCAGGGAGTTGCAATTGGCTGGGACTGTGAAAAAAATTTACCCAGGATAATCTTCCACATTTTTTGGGCAAGATGGGGCTCCTTTGATATTCCAAAACTTACATATCTGCCTGCACAATTCAAACAAAAAAAATAGTGAACACCTTAGAGACAATTGGAAGCCATTTTTCCATTGATGCTTTAAAAATTCTAAATAGAATCAAGAGGCTAACACTGTCCACCTTAGAGAAAACAATTCAAAATTCGGTGAATGGCTTAATAAAATAGAAAAGAGAGGTTAGTTCTTGTGAGACTGAAATCAAACTGTAAAATCACTTTTAAAAGACCCTACTCCCACTAACATCTCCTCGCCCACTGCCCTGCCTGTCTTCTTGCACCCTTTTTACTACCTCTGCTTTTATTCATCACTCCTCCATTCTTCCTTCACTCTTTCAGGTGGTTATCTTGAAAAAGTTTCTAAATTTTCTTTAGGATCCTTTGTATGTTTCTATGTAAAATCCTGTGATAAATTTCTGTAACTATATTTTACCTTAGTATCCATTTTAATCCTCTTTTAACACAGAAAATAGCTTCTTTAAAAAACTTAAATTCGTTCTGTGCTTTGAGATGTAAATTTGCTACTCTGTTTTCTGCAAAATTTGGTAAGGGATTAAGCGATGTGGAATAAATTTCAGCCTGTTCCATTTACAGAGATGTAATTTGAATCCAGCTATTCTTCTAAACTAATGAGTTTTACCTGAATCATTTTCAGAGATTTTAAATTGAAACTATAAGATTTTAAATTTTCTCTGTCTGTATGTCTGTCTTATTTGTATATATATACACATATACTGTCTATGGTAACAAATTGGCTTATAAGGAAATGAATACTCATAAATTAAGCAAATAATCCCAAATGCTTTTCACAATCACATGAATTATTAATATTTTTGAGGAAGGGACTAGTATAATAATTTTAGTTTGATGGGAATGGTTGTGTCTTCTGAGTTATCAACAAAAACATGCATATATTTAATTTTCTTGCCTAACATACAGTAAAATGAAAATAAATGGTTAATAGAAAATTTAATTGGAGATGATGGCTACTTTTAGATGATGCCTCATGAAATTTCTCAGATATAATCGTTAAGAATGAATGGATTAAAAGTATATAAATGAGATGAAAGCATATAAATTAAGTTTTGATATTGATTGTTTTGTAACATGTTTACTTGGGAAGGTTTTTCACTTTTTTAGTAACTATACCCTTAGAATTTTGCTAAGCTAAATTAAATGATGGATATCCATCAATGTCTAGATCATTTTGAGAAAGATATAATGCTAAGACATTCATTGTTGAATATGAGTTAGGCACATATACCTTGGGCATCTTATTTCACAGAAACAAATGCTATTTGCATCTGTTAGTTAAAAAAAAAAAAAAAAAAAATCAGTTCCATGCTAACTATTTGGTGTGATAGAAAGCCTAGGTCTCTGGATATTGTAAAATATGTATTTATAGATTGCTGGTACAGGGTTGATTGCTAAAAATTGCTTATTTTCTAGGTTTCCATTAAATTAGAGTTGCTAATAGTTAGTATTATAATGACTGTATAGGATTAAAACCACTAGAGATTGAAAGACAGTTCTATATGCAAGTGTAAGATGTATTTTTGTAAGAAAATTTATAAAAAGAATAATTTTGTATGAGAAAGAATCTTGTACAGTAAATTTCTCTTCTATAATACAAAAGGAAAAAACTCAAGCATGTTGTACATGGTCTAAGTAAGTTATGAAAAGGTTTATATAAATAAAGTTTATAAAATGAATTTTCTGTGTCATTAGGTTAGCTATAATTGGAAAGAAACTGTTTACAGGTCTATGAATTGAACTTTAATGTGAGAAGTCCACTGGTGCAGAACTAAAAACATGTGTCTCCTCTGTCGGATCAAGCTTTTCTTAAAATGTTAATTTTCTCTTAGTAAAATTAGGTTTGATTTTTAATTCTGAAATCTAATGTCTTCACAGTCATTCTCTACAGTAAACACAGTTTCTATTTATGCCATGTTTATTCCTGATATCTATCTAATTTTCCTAATTTCAGGTTGAAAGTGCAGCTCTCCTTCCTTCTATTCTTGAAAAGACCTAACTTTTTCCTTGACTGATGTGATAACCCTCTCATTTAAGCTTTTCATTAGCTGCTGTAACTTTTTCTTCAATTCTAACTCTGCTTTTATTGATTGATGCTAACATGTTTATCTTTTTTTTTTTTTTTTTTTTTTTTTTTTTTTTTTTTTTTTTTTTTTTTTTTTTGAGACGGAGTCTCGCTCTGTCGCCCAGGCTGGAGTGCAGTGGCCTGATCTCAGCTCACTGCAAGCTCCGCCTCCCGGGTTCACGCCATTCTCCTGCCTCAGCCTCCCGAGTAGCTGGGACTACAGGCGCCCGCCACCTCGCCCGGCTAGTTTTTTGTAGTTTTAGTAGAGACGGGGTTTCACTGTGTTCACCAGGATGGTCTCGATCTCCTGACCTCGTGATCCACCCGTCTCGGCCTCCCAAAGTGCTGGGATTACAGGCTTGAGCCACCGCGCCCGGCCTAACATGTTTATCTTGAAGGTCTAGAAAGGCAATGTTTCCTGCAGTACAACTTGATTCTGTATTGCTGACATTTTTTGATGTGTCTAAATTATTCCCTGTACCAAGAAATTTATCATGCTATTGATGAAAACTATGTATTTTCCTCAGCTAAAGGTGTTATTTTCTTGTTTACATTCCTCTTTAATCATAATCCTATGAGGATATTATTTCTGTGTCTGATAAAATTCAGGTATCTTTTTCATCAGTTTTAACTTTAAGGCCATCTACATGGGCTTTCTGTAGAGAGAACTGATCGCACAGCAGAATGTTTCTTTGTTTTTTGTTTTGTTTTGTTTTGTTTGTTTGCTTTTCCTTTAGAGTAATTGAACAAGGAAACAAGTATTCTGTTTCATCAAGATAATTTTTCGTACTTCCTGTGGCCTTTATTAGGTTTTTGCTTACTTAGGAGAACTGAGCTTCAAAAAGGTTGTGGCTCTTACATCCACATAACTTTCTGTATTGCTTTTGAAGTCTCCTGATTATCACTTTGGTTAAATGAATAATCATTTTATGGTGACCTGTGATTCTCATAATCAAGTGCTTTGAATCGTTTCACATTTTTTGGCAGGCTTCCTCACGAACAGAATCTCAAATAGTCTTTCTCACCTAAAACTAACTTTGAGATTTTCCAGTTAGGCCCCTGGAGAACATCAAAGAATATATCTTTCATCTTGGTGGAGATATTAAATAATTAAGCTTATTTGGTAAATTGTGTAGTAAACATTGCTAATTGATAAGCGATACTAGATCTTCTCTCAATTACATTTGTGGGTATAATATGAAAATATGTTTCGAAGTTCCAGTTTCATAAGAATTCAGGTTATTAGTCATAATTTTGGATACTATGAATATGAGTATTCTAAACCTTATGTGAAATTTATAAAAGCCTACTTTTTTCTTATGTGATGTCAGTTGATTCTTTTTACATTAAAATACTGCTTGTAGCAGAGGTTGCTAAATTTCCTTCATAATTGTAATTTTTCATCAGATTTTCTGGGTTTGTCATTCAGTTATTATTTAAATTATTTTATGGAATCATTTGCTTTATCTTCTTACTTGATTCCTCCAAAACTCAGAAACTATTCTTGAGTATTATTTTTTAAAATAATTTCAATAAAAATCTGTTATATTTTTATAAGCAGGACACAATTGGAAACATTGGTTATATTGTCAGGGTTTTGACGGAAATGTCATATGTAAGAACATGAAAAAAATTCCTGACTTAAAGAGTTCCCAGCATTACATTTAATAATAAAAATTGTCACTTTCTGGCAGGCCCAAGAACCTTAAGATTGTAAGTAAAAAATAAAGTCTGTCTTGGGTTAGCTATCTAGACTCAAGATTTTTTGTTTTTAATTCTGAGATTCCTATGTAATCAATGTGGAGAGAAAAAGTTATGTTTCTAGTTAAAAACCAAAATGCACCTATTGTTGGGTTGTAGTCTTGTCCATAGTTTTCAGGTTCTCATTATCTATCTGTAGACTGACTTAGATCCTAAATTCCTCTAATTTCCCACAATATTTGGCTATAACTAAATCCTGATAGAGTCCCCTAGCTCTCTTCCCCTAAGCAAAACTAGGGATGCTTTGGAAACATTCAGGGGACATTTTTCTTACTTACAACTAACTAACTAGGGGAATTTGATAGTTTATATATTTTCCCTGGAGTTCTGAATTTATCCATATGGTCTGTATAGCCAACCAACCTATGATGTTTCCTAAATCACTATCTATTCCCTTTCAACTGGGGCCCCTTACTGAAAGTCACTGCCTTTTGCTTGTCCTAAAGTCTCTCATATACCTCCTGGAAGGGAATTCTTAGAAATCTATAAAGCCCATACTTTCTTCTCCCCTAAAAAGGAAATAATGCTTGAGTTATCCTCAGGAGATTTTACCCCAGAAGCAGCTTTTACTCAAATTTACATCTACTCAATTACCTCACCATCATTAACTACTTTTCTTTCCAAAAGCTGCCTGAGAGTCTTTGGGCACCATCCAACATCAACAATAACCCCTCAGGTTATAAATATGATAGTTGTGGACACTTCCAACAATGTGATTATCATGGTAGGGTTAGACCATGGGAAGGAAGTAGATTAGGAAGATTTCTGTAATCCTGATTTGGACTTTGTCCTACTTGGAATTAATACATAATCAGAAAACTTTCCTACACTATTACCATGTTTGCCCATTCTACTTCCTGAGCCATCAGGACACAAGAGAGATCCTTAGATTCTCTTACTTATGTGGTCCTAGAAAACCACATTGCACACCCGTAATCCCTGGGAGGCTGAGGTGGGCAGATCAGGAGGTCAAGAGATCAAGACCATCCTGGCCAATATGGTGAAACCCCCTCTCTACTAAAAATATAAAAATTAGCTTGGAGTGGTGACACACACCTGTATTCCCAGGTACTTGGGAGACTGAGGCAGGATAATTGCTTGAACCAGGAAAGTGGAGGTTGCAGTGAGGCGAGATCGTGCCACTACACTCTAGCCTAGTGACAGAGTGAGACTCCATTTAAAACCAAAAAAGAAAAAAGAAAAAGAAAACCATATTGCACTATACTGCCTCCTGGATGCATAGGGTAGTGTGTCATCACTAACACTTCCTCCTGTACCTGGGTAGATACTTCTAGCCAGATCTAATTAGAAACATCTAAGATCCTAAAGCTGGCCAAATCTCTGAAAGGGTCATCTTTAGAAAGTCTCCTGGCTGGGCTTACTGAACTACATTTTCAATTTCTCGATACTTTCAGCTGTTTTTCCCTGGTGTAGGACTCCTTCTGCATTCCGTCCCACAGCTCCTAATGATTCTCAGGAAAACCCTACCAGCATGATCTTATTAGGGTCCTGCTGACCGAACACCTTGAGACTTTAAACTTACTTCAACCAGAAACCAGAAGCACCTTAACCTAAAAGACTTTTCGAATGTAAAAAGTACCTTAGTGCCTCTGGTGGGAAAATGACTACTTGTTCAATTGACCACTGCCCTGACACGGGAATCTCTGTGAGAGATTAGATGGAACCCAAGCATGTTGTCACCCACTCTGACACCACTGCTGTCTGCTAACATTTTTCAATAAACAGTGGGGAAATGTGAACAAATGAACCTGAAAATTCCACTCTTCAAGGTGGATCGTCAGTAGCTAACTGGATCTAAATTTAAAATACAGTCAAGCAGCCATTTCCTGACTAAAGGTCACAGGCATACTCCAAATTCTCAGAACAAATACCTCGATTTAGGATTCTCAGATCTTGCTTTAACAAACCAGTAAGAGCCAATGGTCAATCAGGGCTTCCATGGCCCACCTTGGCCAATCAGGACTCAGCTCTATCAACCAATCAGAACTTTGCAGATTTGAATATTTATTTGCATAAAAGAACTTGATTGGGTACAAGTCTCATTTTTTCTCTGAGACAAACTTTTAGTATACACCAAAGGCTGCATATCACCAGTTTGTAAGCTGCTCACAGGAATAAAGTCTTTCTTCCAAATTCCTTTTCAGAGAACGTTTGTTCACACAACCATATTGAATATAAACCTGGAATTCTATGTATTCCATGAAGTATTTATTTCCACTAGCCATAATAATATATTATTGCTGTAATTTGCCAATGTTTCTGTATATAATATTTAAGAGAACGAGGTTACTTATCAAGTACTCAATTTTTTTTTTTTACATACAACTTTGAAAACAAGTGCAGATACAAAACAGCCTCAAGCTATTTATATTTTATTATTTTGTCCCAATCTTGTACAATTAAAATGTGTAACGTGTAATGCTAAGGTAGACTGAGAATTCATTTAGTTACATTTCCTGCTTTGATTTTTACTTAGTGAAGGCCGTCTTAGAAACTGTTAGCATTTTAATATGAACAAAAGTGTTCTGCAGGGCAATAAAGATTACAGTTCCCTACTGTTATCAAAGCAATTTAAAGTATCTTAGTCCCAAAAATATGTGTTTACTATAAACTTGTAGAGCAGTTTGATTTTTGAGAGGACATATTAATTTCTATAGGGCACAGACACACACACACATCATTTTATTCACTTCCAATTATAACCAGTTTTCAAATGTGTTGTACCTTCATTTTCTCATAGTTTACATTTTTATTGTACACATCTGTTTTAAAAAGTCAAAGAATTTGAGAAACAAACAAGTGTACTGAGGATTTTAAAAATGGATTACTTAATTTCCGTTCAGCAACTTAGATGGTTATTTTTGCTTCCAGCTCATGTGTGTTTGTGTTCCGCTACTTGACTTTCCCTTTATCTATCTTCATGCCTTCTCTAGTTACCAGATGCTAACACAGCCATGTGAATGCTGCCTAACTCAGAGCAGTAAACACAGCCACCGTGCTTGGAAATAAATACTTTGAATATTGTACAGGCACATATTTCAACAAAGACAAAATTA
Organism: Macaca thibetana thibetana; assembly: GCF_024542745.1. Taxonomy (NCBI): domain Eukaryota; kingdom Metazoa; phylum Chordata; class Mammalia; order Primates; family Cercopithecidae; genus Macaca; species Macaca thibetana. Next base: position 64,122,601 of record NC_065581.1, on the reverse strand, counting down.
TCAGGTGCCTCCCACTAGAATTAACAGATGACTTTTTTTGGATCTTTTTCTGAACACAGAAAATTTCTGAGTTTAACTTCTTCATATAAAGAGCATACATTTTTGTAATGTTCATCTTAATATTCCTCATCTATTTGACTTGTAAAATATTGTTTTATATAAAATTTTACCAAATATAAATTATATGAATATTAACATAACTTATTTGTTTTTCAGAAACAATTATTAGAGAGAATTATTCATGGAACTGTAAAATATTTTGAAACAGAGGAATCAAGGGACTCTCATATTTATATATGAATGAATAATGCATATTTTATTTTTTCCAGTAAAATATCTCTTTCTAATGAGTAAATTACCAAATTTATTTGTAATACATATAACATTTCATAATTTAGATGCAGTAAATCAGAAGCTTGTGAAAACTGTTATTTTATATTCAAACAATTTAGAAAAAGAAAAAGCAATTTGAAGAATTCAACTAATTGGGTATTGTTTTTTTTTTATAATTTGAGTCACTTATAAGTATTATAAACACAGAATTTGACATGTTTTGATATCACATACATAATACATATATATATTACGTGTATGTGTATATACATATATATGTCATCTTTTATGGTGTATATATATGTGTGTATACACACACACACATATATAGTAGAACCTATTCAGATAATCTATGTGTGGCTGGACACACTTAATGCCCATTTTAATTAATGTCATTGCCATCTATTCTATGTTCTTAGAGTTGCTTCTAGTCTCTCAGGGCCTCAGGTTCTTTCTTGTTTGAGGGAGACACTTCACCAGACAATCTCATATTATCAAATGAATTAAAGTCACAAGAAAATAATTCTTAATTCTTTATAAAGAAAACTTTGTAATATATCAAACTAACCAATAATGGGTTATTTTGTTGTTAGAAAGAATATCTTGACCAGAAATATATCCAAACTGTCTAAATTATGGTATTTAGCAGTTAAATCTCTCTTCTGATCTCACGTTAGCCATTCAGTATTGCTCTATAAATGAGAGAGCTTCTCAATCCCAGAAGAGTTGGAGAGGTTACATTGCTGGTAAGTAGTCTGAACTCACAATTCTCTGTGACCCAAAACATATAAGATTAATTTGTTCCTCCCTGATCCTGATTTAGAAATCAAACAAAGTCAGTATATGAACTATACCTATAATTTCCATTTTTAAACTTCTCTCAAGACAATCATATCATGTCTGAATATTTCTTATCACTAATTTAAAGAAAGATAAAACCTCTCTTTCAAAAGTAAAAATTAAAAAAAAAAAAGAAAGCCCACTGATGCAATCTCTACAGGGAAATCTTTAGCAGAAGACATTTAAGTTTATATATTGACAGGGTCAAGGAGAACTGTAAACTACATGAAAATGCCAGTTTGGGAGCAGAATAATAAGGCAAAAAGATAGTTGAGTGATTTACAAATGAGATGTGAGATTAGATAATTTAGCGTATTCTAATAAAGAGCTCTCATAGACTTAGAATTAAAGTTTTACTTTGTAGGAAACCAGAGAAGTACAGTCACATTTCAGTGGAAAAGATGACATACTTTCAATGTACAGAGTTGATGATTTTCTTTTTACAAAAGCATTCTAGGTATGTACTCCAAACATGGTATCTAATATTCTGTGTGTCATATCCTTTATTTCTATTTTGATTCTAAAATCTGCTATCTCTAGCCATGATTCTACAACTTATTTTAAATAAATTATTCTTTAGAATTGTATAAAAGTTTGAAATATTTAAAAAATAGTTCAATGCATGACTTCAGAAAATTATATACATATTATTTAGAGCATATCCTTTCAGGTTACCTGATCCTAGCCTTTTGTGGTCTTTGACTCAATTTATTATTTTGTGTAATGTGGATAATAGTTGTGGATAAGTGTTTTCTATAAACATACAAATAACATTGAGTTGGTGGAGTTTCAATTGACTTTACCACCTTTGATGGTTAACATTGAATGTCAACTAGAGTGGATTGAAGGATGCGAAGTATTGTTCTAGGTGCGTCTGTGAAGGTGTTGTCAGAGGAGATTAACATTTGAGTCAGCGGACTGGGAGAGGCAGAGCCACTCTCAATCTGGGTGGGAACCATCTAATCAGCTGCCAGAGTGACTAGGATAAAAGCAGGCAAAGGAAAATGGAAGACCAGACTGGTTGAGTCTTTTGGCCTCCATCTTTCTCCTGGGATGGATGTTTCCCGCCCTCAAACATCAGACTCCAAGTTCTTTGGCCTTTGGACTCACACCAGTGATTTTCCAGGGGCTCTAGGGCCTTCAGCCACAGACTGAAGGATGTGCTATCTGCTTCCTTACTTTTGAGGTTTTGAGACTCAAGACTAGCTTCCTGGCTCCTCAGCTCGTGGGACTTCAGCTTGTTATTGTGTGAGTCAATTCTTCTAATAAACTCCCCTTCATATGTTCCTCTATTCTATTTGTTTTTTTTTCCCTTTAGAAAACCCTGACTAATAAAGATTTTGGTGCCAGAAGTGGAGCCCAAAAGAAGAGAAGGCCCTGCAACAGGTCCAGGCTGCTGTGCAAGCTGCTCTGCCACTTGGGCCATATGACCCAGCAGTTGCAATGGAGCTTGATGTGTCAATGGCAGATAGAGATGCTGTTTGGAGCCTTTGGCAGACCCCACTAGGTGAATAACAGCAGACACCTCTAGGTTTTTGGATCAACCCATGCCCTCTTCTGCAAATAACTACCCTCCTTTTGAAAGACAGTTCTTGGCCTGTTACTGGGCTTTGGTAGAAACTGAACTTTTGACAATGGGTCATCAAGTCACCATGTGACCTGAACTGCCTATCATAAACTGGGTGATTCTTAATCCGTCTGGCCATAAAGTGGGGCATGTATGACAGAATTCAATTATCAAATGGAAGTGGTATATACGTGATTGGGCTCAAGCAGTTCTTCTGGGCACAAGTAAGTTACATGATGAAGTGGCTCAAATACCCATGGTCTCCACTCCTGCCACCCTGTTTTCTTTCCCCCAGGCTGGACTGATGGCCTCATGGGGAATTCCCTACGATCGGTTGACAGAGGAAGAAAAGACAAGGGCCTGGTTCACAAATGACCCTGCACGATATGCAGGCACCACCCAAAAGTGGACAACCTCAGGACTATAACCCCTTTCTAGGACATCCTTGAAGAACAGTGGTGAAGGGAAATCTTCCCAGTGGGCAGAACTTCAAGCAGTGCACCTGTTTGTACACTTTGCTTGGAAGGAGACATAGGCAGATGTGCAATTACATACTGATTCATAGGATATTGCCAATGGTTTGTCTGGATGGTCAAGGACTTGGAAGAAGCAGGATTGGAAAATTGGTGACAAAAAAATTTGAGGAAGAGGTATGTGGATGGACCTCTCTGAGTGCTCAAAAACTGTCAAGATATTTGTATCCCACGTGAGTGCTCACCAATGGGTGACCTCAGCAGAGAAGGATCTTAATAATCAAATGGACAGAATGACTCATTCTGTGGCCACCACTCAAGTTCATTTCCCAATGACCCTTGCCATTGCCCAATGGGCTCATTAACAAAGCAACCATATGACAGTGACAGAGGTTATATATGGGCTCAGTAACATGGACTTCTGCTCACTAAGGCAGGCCTGGCAACAGCCACTGATGTGTGCCCAATTTGCCAGCAGCAGGAACCAACACTGAGTCCTTGATATGGCATCATTCCTCAGGGTGATCAGCCAGCTACTTGGTGACAGATTAATTATATTGAATATCTTCCATCATAGAAAGGGCAGCAGTTTGTCCTCATCAGAATAGACACTGCAGATATGGGTTTGCCTATTCTGTGTGCAATGCTTCTTCCAAACTACGATCTGTGGACTCATGGAATGCCTATCTACTATAATGGTATTCCACATAGCATTGTCTCTGACCAAGGCACTCACTTTATGGCTAAAGAAGTGTTTCAGTGGGCTCATGCTCATGGATTTCACTGGTCTTACCATGTTCCCCATGACCCTGAAGCAGCTGGATTGATAGAAGGGTGAAATGACCTTTTGAAATCACAGTTACAACACCATCCAGGTGACAGTCCTTTGCAGGACTGAAGCAAAGTTTTCCAGAAGGCTGTGTATGCTCTGAATCAGCTTCTAATATATGGTACTGTTTCTCCCATAGCCAGTATTCACGTGAGAGCCAGACTCACCCTCAATCTGCGTAGGCACCATCTAATCAGCTGCCAGCCTGGCTAAGATAAAAGCAAATAGAGGAAAGTGGAAGGACTAGATTGGCTAAGACTTCAGGCCTCCATCTTTCTCCCATGCTGTGTGCCTCCTACACTCGAATATCAGACTCCAAATTCTTCAACTTTTGGACATTTCGACTGAAACCATTGCTTTTCAAGGGGCTCTCAGGCTTTCAGTCACGGACCGAAGGCTGACTATCAGCTTTCCCACTTTTGAGGTTTTGGGAGTCAGACTGTCTTCCTAGCTCCTCAGCTTGTGAACAGCCTATTGTGGGGCTTCACATTGTGATTGTGTGAGTCAGTTCTCCTAATAAACTTCTTCATATATGTATCTATCCTGTTAGTTCTGTCCCTTAGAGAATCCTGAAAAACACACCCCCTGAAAAAATTGACTCTTCCTTTGAGTTTTCTGAAACAATTTCCTCATTAACTATATTTCAAAATCTTTAATGTGTACTTATTTTATATTTTGTGAATCATCGTCTAGATTTTGAGATTTCCTTCTATTCGTAATGAAAATATATGGACTGCTGAATCTGTTTAGTTTCTATAGCAGATTCTGATAATACATTTCAATTAATAAGATATCATGGTTATTCATAGCTTCTATAAAACCATGACCACACATTACAAACAATCCCATCTATTGCTTCACTAGGCAGTTAATTGAAAAGTCTTTAATATTCAGCCATGAAAGTATAAATCAAGATCTCAAGATCTTGCCTTTATTTTGATTTATTGATATATTCATTTATTTTTATTTTTATTTTTTTGAGACAGTCTGGTTCTGTCCCTAAGGATGGAGTGCAGTGAAGTGCTCTCGGCTCACTGCAACCTCTGGCTCTCAGGTTCAAGCAATTCTCATGTCTCAGTCTTCGAAGTAGCTGGCCTTACAGACCTGTGCCACCACACCCTGCTAATTTTTTGAATTTTTAGTAGAGACAGGATTTCACCATGTTGTTCAGTCTGGTCTTGAATTCCTGAGCTCAAGTGATCTGCCTGTATCGACCTCCCAAAGTTATAGGATTACAGGTGTGAGCTACCGTGCCCAGCCTTGCCTTTATTTTATTAGTAAAATTATTCTTAAATAATTTTATGAGCATTTGTTTTAAGAAGATCTTTTCCAGAAAATTCACATAATTTGGGACTATAAAATATTTATTATATTATAGAGCATAGTCTCATAGACTTAGAAACTGGAAGAGAACTTTCTTTTGTACTCTCTCTGCAGCATATATACTACTGTGTCTTTCAAGCTATGGTTTAAGTAATGGTGTCAGTTACTGAAATGCTAGAAAGGACTAATGAGGCAGGTTAAACCAGGTATATCATAGCTGTATATCAATATTATTCAAGCATTTTATTTAAAATTGTTATTTTAAGGTTGTGCCATGTATGTGTGCAACCCAAATAAGCGGAGTTCTTTTTTGTACATTGCCTAATCTTATGCAATTTTGCAAGTTAGCAGAACATAAGATTTTCATGTGGAATTCATTATTGGGAAACTTTCTTGCCCCTGTGTTCTTTATAGTTGTCTGAGGAAACACCAAAAATTGAAGGTTGCTGAATTGAATGTATCCAGTCTTTAAATTCCTGAGCTCTAACCTCAGATGAGCCATTTATGTGGCTTGTTAATCTACTACATTTCCTTAGTCCATTAACTTTTGTATTCTAAGACTCTGCTTCATTAGTTCTTATCTCATGTCAAACCTTCAATATTTTCTCCTTCATCCTCACACTCCATCGATGACCTCACTTCTCAATTTGCAGAAAAAACAAACAAACAAACAAACAACAGCATTTGACACAGTTGTGTCTCTCCTCCTAGAAACACTTTATTCTTTTGAATTTCAGTGTTTCATCCTCTCTTGATTTTGCTCCAATCTCACTGGCCTTTTTTTCTTAGTATTTTTTGATGACTCTGCTTCATCAACCTGACATTTAAATGATCGAATGCCTCAGAATTCCATCTTTAACATTTACCTTCTCTTTTCTAAATAGCACACATCATTGATGACCTCTTTTCATCATATGATTGTAAATTTTTATTATTATAAAAACCTTTAAATATTTTATAATATACATTGTAGTGCATTTTATATATTATGGTATATTTGATTTTATATAATATATGGTATTTTGTAGTTAAACATGTAGTTAAACATATATAATATATGGCATTTTGTAGTTAAACACTAAAACATGGTTAGTGTTCAAATTTAACTTAAATCATTCTCTTTACTTGATACTGCATAGGCCTTTCACATTTAAGATGTCTAAACTTAAATTTCTAAAACGTCTCCATTAAATCTGTCCACTGACATTCTTCCTCAGAAATTTAGGTAAGTTTGAACCCAATCACTAATCCATTCCCAACAATGATTACATAAAAAAATAAATAAATAAAGCAAATAACATCATCCATATTCCAAACTGACAGAACAATAAGGAGACTCCATCAAAAAAAAAAAAGACAATGTATTTTTTCACCAAACATTTTACTAATAGAATCCTGAATTTTGTTAAATAGCAAGATTGAAACAGCTCTCCTCAGATTATGTTGACACAGCTCATGCAGCAGTAAAGGAGGGAAGAGATGCTAGCTCTTCACATCCGTAGATTTCTAAGAGTCTCTTGTGTCAACCCATGTAATCTGAAGACAGAGAAGCAAAATTAATGAGAGGATTTACATTGACACGTTTCCAACTCTCTTCAATTCATCTTGTTTTCAAAAGAAATAGACTAATTGCAACAAAGTTTTGCTCCTGAAATAGTTTTAACCTTTTTGTATTAAAGCTAACATAAATAAAAATTCCAAATTAAAATGAAATGTAGAAAGGGTGTTCCAGGTTTAGCTAACTCTTTGAGCTTCAGATGGATGTCCTTAGGCAAAGCTCATAACTTTTTATGAAAGAAAAGATGAATCTTCTCTGTTTGTAGAGCAATTGCAAAGCAAATATTTGAGCGACAGTATTCTATGTGGGGTTGTTTTACCTACCTAGTTTTGTCTGAAATAGGGCAGATAAACATTTAAAAAATGTTTCTCTTAATATTTACTTGCCAGGTTTTTTAAATATATAACTGAATGGTAGCATACAAATATTTAAAAATCCATTTAAGTGATGCAAAAGGCAAAATACAGACTTGATTATCAATAAGTGGTGTTTTGTTTCTCATGGATGACTTACAAGTGCTCTGTGAGACAAGAATACAAATCATTTCACATTTTACATCATTCATCACGTGCTTTAGTGTAATGACCAATAGAAAGTCTGAACCAATGTTTCCTAAACTGTTCTCAGTAGCATAGTGTCCCATGAGCTGTTCATAGGTGTTCTGAGAGACTTAGTTTATCAGATAATTTCATAAACATTGAGCATTGTATTACTCCTTTTGGAATACCTCTAAACGTATTAGTATATAAAGACTTTAAAATGTCATGCTGTTTAAAAATGACATAAGATTATTTAACTTTGTGTGGCTATGTATATTATTTTAGGAGAGCCTCTTATAATATTACTGGTAGTCCTTTCTCCCATGTTGGGGCTAAAATAATGGGGACACACTCCATGTGAGCTTAGCTTAAAGAGGAATTGCTAGTGGTTGACCAAACCTGGTATATGAAGGAGAACCATATTTTGAGAAGAAATAAAGAGAAGGTTGAAATGGACCAATCATTTCCTTCCTGGAAATAAATTCTGTGAATTATTTATTGTGTTAATTTTCTATATTACATGACAAATTGCCATAGATTTAGGAGCTTAAAATGAGATGTGCATTCACTATCTCACAGGTTCTTTCAGTCAGGAGTCTGGATTTGGCTTAACTGAGTCCTCTGCTTAGAGTGTGAGAGGACTGCAGTCAAGGTGTTGGCTGGTTCTGGGGTCTGATTTGAGGCTAAACCAGGAAAGGATCTGCTTCTCAGGTCTCCCAGGTACTTGCAGAATTTTTTTCTTTGCAGCCATAAAATCCGTGGCTTCTTTGAAGCCAACAATGGAGAAAAAGACTCAGCAAGATGGACAGTTCACTCTTACATAATTAAGCATGATTAGTCATGTACATACTATCATCTTGCTGCATTCCATTAGTTAAAAATAAGTCACAGGTTCTACTTCAGCAGAGGATATCACCCAAAATCACAAATACCAGGAAGCGAGCATCATAGAGGCTGCTTTAAAACTGTTTGGCCACGTTAATTAATTGTATAAGATTCAAAGAAGGAAATATCTATAAAAATTTTTACTTTTTTTTCTCAAAAGCAGCCATATGTTTATTTTTTTGTATTGAAATCTGTAAAATAAGAGCTTTGCTATCACCTGCCATGATTTATGCAGTTCATTAATATGCATCATAACACAATATATTATAGGATAGAATAGTCAGGTGGTAGTTCATCCTTGTTTTAGAATAAAAAACAAAACCGTGTCTCAGCCTAAAATCTCCTTAAGCTGATAAGCAACTTCAGCAAAGTCTCAGAATACAAAATCAAGGTGCAAAAATCATAAGCATTCCTATTCACCAATAATAGACAGAGAGCCCAATCATGAGTGAACTCCTATTCACAATTGCCACAAAAAGAATCCAACTTACAGAGGATGCGAAGGACCTCTTCAAGGAGAACTACAAACCACTGCTCAATGAAATAAAAGAGGACACAAATGGAAAAACATTCCATGATCATAGATACGAAGAATCAATATCATGAAAATGACCAGAATGCTCAAAGTAATTTGTAGATTCAATGCTATCCCCATCAAGCTACCATTGACTTTCTTTGCAGAATTAGAAAAAACAAACAAACAAACAAACAAGAAAAAACACTGCTTTAAATTTCATGTGGACCGAAAAAGAGCCCTTATAGCTAAGACAATCCTAAGCAAAAAAACAAAGCTGGAGGCATCATGCTACCTGAATTCAAGGTATACTACAAGGCTACAGTAACCAAAACAGATATATAGAACAGTGGAACAGAATAGAAGCCTCAGAAGTAACACCACGCATCTACAATCATCTGATCTTTGACAAAACTGACACAAACAAGCAATGGGGAAAAGATTCCCTACTTAATGAATGGTGTTGGAAAAACTGGCTAGCCATATGCAGCAAACTGAAACTGGATGCCTATCTTACACCTTATACAAAAATTAACTCAAGATGCATTAAATAATTAAACATAAGACCTAAAACCATAAAAATCCTAGAAGAAAACCAAAGCAATACCATTCAGGACATAGGTATGGGCAAAGACTTCATGATTAAAACACAAAAAGCAATTGCACTAAAACTGACAAATGTGATCTAATTAAACTAAAGAGCTTCTGCACAGCAAAAGAAACTATCATTAGATAGTTGCCTGATCTAACTATCATTAGAACAGGCAACCTACAGAATGGGAGAAAAGTTTTGCAATCCATCCATCTGACAAAGGGCTAATATCCAGAATCTACAAGGAACTTAAACAAATTTACAAGAAAAAAAACTAACAACCCCATCAAAATGTGGATGAAGGATATGAACAGACACTTCTCAAAAGAAGAAAGACATTTACGTGGTCATAAACACATGGGAAGAAGCTCATCATCACTGGTCATCAGAGAAATGCAAATCAAAACCACAATGAGATACCATCGCATGCCAGTCAGAATGGTGATCATTAAAAGTAAGAAAACAACAGATGTTGGAGAGTATGTGGAAAAACAGAAACGCTTTTACACTGTTGGTAGAAGTATAAATTAGTTCAACCATGGTGGAAGACAGTGTGGGAATTCCTCAAGGACCTAGAACTAGAAATACCATTTGACCCAGCAATCCCATTACTGAGTATATACCCAAAAGTTTATAAATCATTCTTCTATAAAGACACATACATACGTATGTTTATTGCAGCACTATTGACCATAGCAAAGACTTGGAACCAACCCAAATGCCCACCAATGTTAGACTCGATAAAGAAAATGTGGCACATTTACACCATGGAATACTATGCAGCCATGTAAAAGAATAAGTCATGTCCTTTGCAAGGACATGGATTAAGCTGGAAACTGTCATTCTCAACAAACTAACACAGGAACAGAAAACCAACCACTGCTTGTTCTCACTCATAAGTGGGAGTTGAGCAATAAGAATATATGGGTGCAGGGAGGGGAACATCACACACCAAGGCCTGTTGGGGGTGGGGGGCAAGGGGAAGGACAGCATTATGAGAAATACCTAATGTAGATGACGGGTTGATGGGTGCAGCAAACCACCATGGCACGTGTATACCTATGTTACAAACCTGCATGTTCTGCACATGTATCCCAGAGCTTAAAGTATAATTAAAAAAAAAGAAAATGTAAATGTATGTTGCAAAAGGATATAGCTTGTAAATGAAGAGGTCAGAGTACCCAGCAACATGTTCTGTCTATAAAATAAAATAATGCTGCTCAGCATTGGCTACTGAGTATCATTGATCCTTCACCTGGTAGAATTTTATATCAATACAAGTATCACTCTATTTTTCTTTTAAAAAATAACATTTTATTTAATTTAGGTATAATTGCTTAATGAACTACCAATTTTGTGGAATACCTTAACTATAATTAGTTTGTATATTAATCATAATTATACATTTGTGTTTATAATATGTTGTTTAAATAAAATAGTATAAATAACAAGAATGTCTTTATTACATAAGAGTATCAGCTTGTCCTTCAGAATATATTCTATATGACAACAGTATATTTTTGAGAAGGGCATGTTCAGCTTTCTTTTTCAAAATAAGATGAAAATTTGACAATAGAAAAAGAAACTTTCTAGTTGCTTGCACTAATTAATTAAGTAATACCTGCCTAGCATGTATTGCACTTGTCTGGGGCTATTTATGCAGCTAACTTGAGTACATGATTTACCTTTTTGGTGCACATTGAGTTAAACATTTATAATAGGAAAAAAGTATTAACACGTTCAAGAAATGGACAAGAAATATGTTTGGAGAAGAGAAGATGATTTTGTATCCAGATTTATTGTTCATTTATATGAACTTTCATAGTCATTTTTTGTTATGCTTCTTTTTCCATAGGTTTTAGTATTTCTTGACTTTCTGACTCCTTAAAAGGCAAGTTAGTAAAAGCATTCTGGTTGATTTTTCTATTTAAAATGTTCAACTGGGGGGCTCACTCTGTGATTCAAGTTTGGTGTTTGAGAAGAAACTAACTTGAAATCAGGCCAACTGTACTGAAAGGCTTCTAACCAAAAACGCCGTGCTCGTTGCACAGATGAAGGTTGAAAACTCACATGGTGTACTTAGTGCCCACCAATCTTCTCCACTGCTCTTGTTACACCCTGCTTCTTGCAGTATAGACATTCAAAATTTTACATGAGAATATCTTACTTGGAGCAAATGCACGCCACATTTTAGCATATTACACGAACACAAATTCACAAAGATTGACTATGTTACATAACAGTTTTTCAGCTTTGACTTTTTTGACATTTTGAACCAGGTGGTGTGTGTGGAGGGGAGGGGGGAGACAGAGACAGAGAGAGAGAGAGAGAAAGAGAGAGAGAGAGAGAGAAAAAAAGAGATGGGGCTGTCCTGAAAATTATAGGACAGATAATTGGATTCTTGTCATCTACTTACTAGATGCCACTCGTGATTCTCAGTTACGATAACCAAAAAAAGTTTAGTCATTGTCAAATGTCCCCTGTGGAGAAAACTCCCCTAAAATAGAAAACCACTCTGCTATAGAGTATATGCTATTAAATATCTAAAATATACATACATCTAAGAAAAATGAAACTGAGAGTAAAGAGCTAATGGCTGGAAAAATGACTTTAATACATTAAAATGGTTATGATAAAATGAATAAAGTGTGTAAAAGTGTTTAATGCAGTACTGCTCAAGTAGGAAAGATTCTATCTATATTATTTGGTTGCAAAAATTGAAATGTTATAAGGATGAATACTATCTAAAAAATGATAAAAACCTCATTAAAATAATAAAATACAAATAGAATTGTAAGATATCATGAAGTAAAGGTAAAATTTGTGAGTTACAGATCAAAGTGTTCATAATAGAGGGAGATGATGATGATTCATATCTCAGGATAAAGTGAGTAAACAAACCCATATAATCCCTTTTTATTGTTGTTTTCAATGACTCAATTTCCAAGCAAGGATAATACTTTTTCTCTATATAAGTGATCTACCAGGTGAGGCTTCTCTTCATTTGTCAATGCTTTAACAAAAATGCATCAGCACTTTGCTTCTTGGCAAATTTAAAATTGCTATCTCATTTACATATCATGTTTTACAATGTTGGATTATTTTTAGTTCAACAGGAGAGAATAAATTTCTCTTGATATGATTACTATTATTTCCTTGAACACTTATGAAAATTTGGAGATATTTGATTCATTTTCACAGCACTTGCTCAGGAATGGCTAAAATTGATCAGAAAAAAATACGTTTTTTAAATAGGTATATTTAAATATATTACATTAGTAGTTGTGATGGTTATTACTGAGTGTCAAATTGATTGGACTGAAGGATCCAAAGTATTGATACTGGACAGGAAAGGTGGCTGAAGCCTGTAATCCCAGCACTTTGGGAGGCTGAGGAAGATGGATCACGAGGTCAGGAGTTTGAGACCAGCCTGGCCAACCTGGTGAAACCCCGTCTCTACTAAAAATACAAAAATTAGCTGGGCGTGGTGGTGCGTGCCTGTAATCCCAGTTGCTGGGTAGGTTGAGGCAGGAGAATGGCTTGAACCCAGGAGGCAGAGGTTACAGTGAGCTGAGATTGTGCCACTGCACCCCAGCCTGGGTGACAGAGCAAGACTCCATCTCAAAAAAAAAAAAAAAAAAAAGTATTGATCCTGAGTATGTCTGTGAAGGTGTTTCCAAAGGAGATTAACATTTGAGAGAGTGGGCTAGAAAATCCTTGCTTAATTTGGGTGGGCATCTTCTAATCAGCTGCCAGTGTGGCGAGAATATAAAGCCAGACAGAAAAATGTGAAAAGACTAGACTGGTTTAGCCTCCCAGCATACATAGTTTAATTAGATCCCATTTGTCAATTTTGGCTTTTGTTGCCATTGCTTTTGGTGTTTTAGACATGAAGTCCTTGCCCGTACCTATGTCTTGAATGGTATTACCTAGGTTTCCTTCTAGGATTTTTATGGTATTAGGTCTAATATTTAAGTCTCTAATCTACCTTGAATTAATTTTCGTATAAGGAGTAAGGAAAGGATCCAGTTTCAGCTTTCGACTTATGGCTAGCCAATTTTCCCAGCACCACTTATTAAATAGGGAATCCTTTCCCCATTTCTTGTTTTTGTCAGGTTTGTCAAAGATCAGATGGCTGTAGATGCCTGCCCTACAAAAGACCCTGAAGGAAGCACTAAACATGGAAAGGAACAACTGGTACCAAGCATTGCAAAAACATGCCAAAACGTAAAGACCATCGATGCTAGGAAGAAACTGCATCAACTAATGAACGAAATAACCAGCTAATATCATAATGACATGATCAAGTTCACACATAATAATATTAACCTTAAATGCTAATGGACTAAATGGTCCAATTAAAAGACACAGACTGGCAAATTGGATAAAGAGTCAAGACCCATCAGTTTGCTATATTCAGGAGACCCATCTCACATGCAGAGACACACATAGTCTCAAAATAAAGGGATGGAGGAAGATCTACCAAGCAAATGGAGAACAAAAAAAAAGCAGGGGTTGCAATACTAGTCTCTGATAAAACAGACTTTAAACCATCAAAGATCAAAAGAGACAAAGAAGGCCATTATATAATGGTAAAGGGATCAATTCAACAGGAAGAGCAAACTATCCTAAATATATATGCACCCAATACAGGAGCATCCAGATTCATAAAGCAAGTCCTTAGAGACTTACAAAGAGACTTAGACTTCCATACAATAATAATGGTAGACTTCAATACCCCACTGTCAACATTAGACAGTTCAACGAGACAGAAAGTTAACAAGGATATCCAGGAATTGAACTCAACTCTGCACCAAGCAAACCTAATAGACATATACAGAACTCTCCACCCCAAATCAACAGAATATACATTCTTCTCAGCACCACATCGCACTTATTCCAAAATTGACTACATAGTTGGAAGTAAAGCACTCCTCAGCAAATGTGCAAGAACAGAAATTATAACAAACTGTCTCTCAGACCACAGTGCAATCAAACTAGAACTCAGGACTAAGAAACTCAATCAAAACCGCTCAGCTACATGGAAACTGAACAACCTGCTCCTGAATGACTACCGGGTACATAACGAAATGAAGGCAGAAATAAAGATATTCTTTTAAACCAATGAGAACAAAGATACAACATACCAGAATCTCTGGGACACATTTAAAGCAGTGTGTAGAGGGAAATTTACAGCACTAAATGCCCACAAGAGAAAACAGGGAAGATCTAAAATTGACACCCTAATATAACAATTAAAAGAACTAGAGAAGCAAGAGCAAACACACTCGAAAGCTAACAGAAGGCAAGAAATAACTAAGATCAGAGAAGAACTGAAGGAGATAGAGACACAAAAAACTCTCCAAAAAATCAATGAATCCTGGAGTTGGTTTTTTGAAAAGATCAACAAAATTGACAGACCACTAGCAAGACTAATAAAGAAGAAAAGAGAGAAGAATCAAATAGACGCAATAAAAAATGATAAAGGGGATATCACCACTGACCCCACAGAAATACAAACTACCATCAGAGAATACTATAAACACCTCTACACAAATAAACTAGAAAATCTAGAAGAAATGGATAATTTCCTGGACACTTACGCTCTCCCAAGATTAAACCAGGAAGAAGTTGAATCCCTGAATAGACCAATA
Organism: Macaca thibetana thibetana; assembly: GCF_024542745.1. NCBI lineage: Eukaryota > Metazoa > Chordata > Mammalia > Primates > Cercopithecidae > Macaca > Macaca thibetana. Next base: position 64,107,494 of record NC_065581.1, on the reverse strand, counting down.
GCAGGCTCTGAAAATGAGGCAATAATTAATAGCCTACCAACCAAAAAAACTCCAGGAACAGATGGATTCACAGCTGAATTCTACCAGAGGTACAAGGAGGAGCTGGTACCATTCCTTCTGAAACTATTCCAATCAATAGAAAAAGAGAGAATCCTCCCTAACTCATTTTATGAGGCCAACATCATCCTGATACCAAAGCCTGGCAGAGACACAACAAAAAAAGAGAATTTTAGACCAATATCCCTGATGAACATCTATGCAAAAATCCTCAATAAAATACTGGCAAACCAGATCCAGCAGCACATCAAAAAGCTTATCCACCATGATCAAGTGGGCTTCATCCCTGGAACGCAAGGCTGGTTCAACATATGCAAATCAATAAACATAATCCAGCATATAAACAGAACCAAAGACAAAAACCACGTGATTATCTCCATAGATGCAGAAAAGGCCGTTGACAAAATTCAACAGCCCTTCATGCTAAAAACTCTCAATAAATTCGGTATTGATGGAACATATCTCAAAATAATAAGAGCTATTTGTGACAAACCCACAACCAATATCATACTGAATGGGCAAAAACTGGAAGCATTCCCTTTGAAAACTGGCACAAGACAGGGATGCCCTCTCTCACCACTCCTATTCAACATAGTGTTGGAAGTTCTGGCTAGGGCAATCAGGCAAGAGAAAGAAATAAAGGGTATTCAGTTAGGAAAATAAGAAGTCAAATTGTCCCTGTTTGCAGATGACATGATTGTATATTTAGAAAACCCCATCATCTCAGCCCAAAATCTCCTTAAGCTGACAAGCAACTTCAGCAAAGTCTCAGGATACAAAATTAATGTGCAAAAATCACAAGCATTCTTATACACCAGTAAGAGACAAACAGAGAGCGAAATCATGAATGAACTTCCATTCACAATTGCTTCAAAGAGAATAAAATACCTAGGAATCCAACTTACAAGGGATATGAAGGACCTCTTCAAGGAGAAGAGGAATAAAAGAGGAGAAACAACTGCTCAGTAAAATAAAAGAGGACACAAACAAATGGAAGAACATACCATGCTCATGGATAGAAAGAATCAATATCGTGAAAATGGCCATACTACCCAAGGTAATTTATAGATTCAATGCCATCCCCATCAAGCTACCAATGAGTTTCTTCACAGAATTGGAAAAAAACTGCTTTAAAGTTCATATGGAATCAAAAAAGAGCCCACATTGTCAAGACAATCCTAAGTCAAAAGAACAAAGCTGGAGGCATCACGCTACCTGACTTCAAACTATACTACAAGGCTACAGTAACCAAAACATCATGGTACTGGTACTAAAACAGAGATATATACCAATGGAACAGAACAGAGTCCTCAGAAATAATACCTGTGCAGTATTTTTAAAAGACAATTTAACTGTGAAGATGATTTTAACATCTTGAGTCCATTTACTATGTATGTTTTTTTGGGGACTTAATCATTAAGAACTTCCACAAACTTAGCAAGATTTGAAGATTTTATGTTTAAGTGATGAAATATTTGTCAAAGATTAATAATATCCATCTTCTTTTGCTACTATCCCCTTGAATATTTTCTTTTTTAATAGAATTCTTCTGATTGTCTTTATTTCTTCTTTATCAAAATAATACCAAGGGCATAATTTTAGGAGTCAGGTACTTTTATAAATTTATTATAGAAAAAAAGTAACTTCTATCCTTATGACTTTTAACATTTAATACCCATTTTTTTTCTTGGCTGTTTTATCTATTTACCAACATATTATTTTTTTAAAAATGTTTATAATGTTAGGTCTTCATTTTCTGTTGTAGATATCTACTATTTTCCTACCAGGAGAGATAACAACTTACTTCTTTTTATCTCGTTGTTTTCACATTTCCAAAATGTTTATCATTTTTTGTTAATTACTTGTCAATGATTACATTTGTGACTATATAAACAGTATTTCCCACTAACACATGATGTACATTTTTTAAGCTCATCATTTAGTTTCTCTTAGAGTTCATAATTATCTCACTTTTCATTTTCTTTATAAAGCAAATAATTAACTCTTATGGAAGTGTAATTCTTCTTTTAAGACATTAAAATAAGGAAATATGTTAGTTTTATTTTTTGACTTGTAAACAACTCTTAGAACTCAAATTTTTCCCTTCCAATTTGGAGAGTATTATTTCTAGTTTTGTCTTCAGTTATTTTCCTAATCTTTCCCTTTATCTTCTGAATTATCTTCCTTTCTCTTCATTGTTGGATTCCATATCTTCCTCTAATGATTTGTCATTTTTGTGGAATACACAAACATCCAGCTACCAGAGACTTTGCATGTCTGAAAGGGACTTTATTATACCTTTCAATGTATTTCACCCATTTGTTATTGTTCATTTGTTGTGCTCTGGAATTTTTTTAGGTCTCTATACCAGTGCATAAGGGTTTATTCTTATTGGGCATTTGAGTGATATAAGTCTTGTCAATCAGCTCTGTAAATTTTCTGCTGTTATTACTTTGATAATTGTATCCTCTTTTTTTATTTTTTGTTTTAATTCTTTGGAGAATTTCAACTTTACCTTCCAGTGTTTTCATTGATTTAGTTTCAGTGATATTTTATCTTTCAGAGGATAATATATTTCTATACATAAAATTCTTCTAGTCCTTTTGGCTTTTTTCTCTGTGTTCCCTTTTCATTCTTAGGTTTATTCCATTGTTTTCTTGATCTATTCCATTTAATAATCTACTCTCAAATATCTGCATTCCATATATTATATACACAAACATCTGTGGGTACTATATAAAGAAATATTATATACACCACTATATATCTCTGTTTGCATATATAGAGATCACATTTTTATTGAAGAAAAATGTTACATGAATATGTAAATCACAATTGTATAGTTCACTGTATTTTCACAAGCTGAACATATTAAGGTAACCAAAACTCAGATGAAGAAGCAGAATTTTACTACTACCCTTGAAACTTTATCGAATGCATATAAATGAATTCATGAGGGAGAAGGCAAGATGGCTGACTAGACAAAGCCAGGTGGAACGGTTCTCACTAAGGGATGAAGAAGACTAGCATGCTACTAATACGTCTTCAGAGGGAAGGCATCCAGAGTGGATGAATCAAAGACACAAGATCCAGGAAAATGGGCGAGCTGAACTGGCAAGAAACAGCTAGCTCTGACCACACGTCTATGGAACTCTGGCAGAAGAGACCCCTCAACCGCCAGGGACAATTGAGTTGGCAGGAAGAGCTGCTTAGAGAAGTGGTAGGGGCAGTAAGCCAGCCAATATGGAGGAGCCCAGAGAGTTTTGTGTAGGAGTATCTGTAGTGGAGCATGGCCAGGGAAAGTCATCCTCCTAGTCCCTACTTTCTCCCATAGAAAACATCAGCCCTAGGGGAACAGCTGGTCCTGAATGCTCCAGGGCTATCTTGCAGATCAGATGGAGCTGGTCTAACCCGAGCACCCTTTGGTCTGCTGACCACTCCCAGTGCTCAAACTTGGTCATGCCTGCTTGCAGGGTATCCTTTGGTGCCCTGGGAGTCCCCACCATAGCTTCTGCACTGGCAAGCAGAGAGCTCTAGCAGGACGGTACCTACAGCCATGCACCAGCTCGCCCACTCTGTCCCCATAATGCAGCTTCTTTTGGGCTGATGTTTTGGATTCTACTTTTAGATATAAAAATTGTGAATATCTTCTTTCAACCTATGAGATTTTTTTCACTATTTTTGTTATTTGTTTATATTTTAGAATAAAAAAATGTTTCTTGGACATGATGAATATCTTCATTCTCTGTTTTGGTAGTGAGGGTACAAGTGTGGCTTGCAGCCACACTGCAAAACTCCACAAGACACAAGTCTATGGAGTTTGCATTAACTGTGTGTTCTGGTAGCTATGGGAAATACAGTAAGCAGAAATTATGCCTTTTATTATAACAGCACTTCTCTTATTTGTTGAGTTCAGGGAAGCATTCCTACTATCTTCAGGGACACATTCCCCTATGTGTCTGTGTTTCCAAAAGCAGAGTCCCTGTATTCCAATAATTTCAAAAGCAAATTGTCATTCTTTTACTCTTACGAGGGACACCTGTTATGATAGTATATGTTTGGCAGAAAAGCATCTGGATTTCTAAATGCTACTTACATAAAACTATTAATCAAGTATATTTAAATTCAACTGTCATGATTCTATTCCAGCTGTTAATGTTCCTGATGGTGTTAATCTTGTAAGCCTTCTAGTTTTCCACAGTAAAAATGCTTTTTATGGTTTTCTTCTTGCAGCAATGAGTTTTCAGTTTTTTCACTGAGAAACAAAAATTAATTCATTTTTTCTCATCTTAAAAAATCTGTTTATTTTTGTCATTTAACAGGGACTTAAGAGGAAAGAGCAAAATTCTCTAATGTTTATTTTTCAAATTTTTACCAATGACAGGATTACCATTTTTCCATTGTCTCTTGTTCACAACTGTATACCTAAATAATTATGTTCATTAGGAAAATATGTTTTGTATTACACACACATATATATGCATATATAATTATATATATAAAACAATCTGCAATCTGCAGATTAGAATAAAATATCATGCTCTGAATTGTAGATTTAATTTTCATTTATATCTAGAAGTCACTTAAATATAATATCATGCTAATATATTGACATATCAATAATTAGAATTGTCATTATAGCAATTTCGGGTACAAGCTGCAGAAGAGTCACATGAAAGTTTAAGAAGATTCTGCCTGTTCTTTGTATATTAAAAAGTCCAGAGTATCTTTACTTACCATTTACTCCATGAACGCATAGAACTCTTCCTATTTCAAAGGTAATTCTTCAAGTACTCTTTAAAAATACATTTCAATATGTAAAATATTTTAAAACGTGATATAATCTAAACTAATGAACACCTTTAGTTACTATATTATAGAAGGATACATAAACGTAATACATTAGAATTTTTTAAATAAAAAAACTTCAAAGATGCATCTAAAAGAATATTAAATGTTTTGTAAAAAGAGATTTACTTGGAGATCTGTGTTCTTATTTGCATAATGATTAACACCAAGTTTTATTTACAAATGCAATGAGTATGAAAGGGAAACAAGATATACAGTTTTATTATTAATAATTATATGAATATTTATTTTGAAACCAATGTAATGTCCTGCATGCCTCATATAAAGTATAAAATACCTTACTTTAAAAATAGACTACTTGAATCATCTTTCAAGATGCAAAATATGCTCCTTTGTGTACAATGAACGAAGCATCTCCATACCCTCTTATGTGACAAGATAGTTTTTTCCCATTCACACTATCTACATATATCCATATTAATGGTTATGGACATCCATTATATTTGTTTACTGCATACATTTGATATACTCAGGACCATTTTCCTTGCCCCTCCAGAGCAATGAGTGTTACAATGTAGTTGATGACAAGGTAGAACAGATTAATTCTCAGTGGGAATAAACATAGCATAAAAGGATGACTATGTGACACAGTGGGCTGTACCTGATGCAGGTATGGCTCTCACATACTTCCTATGTGTCACATACTGTTAGCTGATATCATCCCCCCTCCTAAATAAAACAACAACAAGAAATATTTTTAAAAAGTCATCATGAGTCCTAATATTCCTAAATTCTAAATAGTTTGACCTTACTGAATATGGCTACAACAGAAAGTCCCTATCTAAGACATATTATTTTTTAAAAAAATGTTAATCTCCATGGAATACAGAGAGAAACAGAGATAATAATGACTGTAAGTAGGGAGATATATTAATTACAATATGAGTTCCTACTAGGACACTAACAAAAATGAGAAGGAAGAACTAGAAATGATAGATATTATGAAGGAAGTATCAACACACTTTTAATCATTTAAAACAATAATAATTACAAGGAAATTCATCTTTTTCCAATGTGATTTCTACTCTTAAGATAAGTTCATGATATTTGTCATTTTTGTTCATGGCTAAATTTTTGGATCACACTGGATAATTTGTCATCTTAGTCATTTAATATACAGCTCTACGCTTCTTCTAGGTAGCAATGTTGTCAGTTTCAAATCAATTTCTAGTTTTTTTGGCTTTTTTATGGGACACTAAATTAGAATGTGTTATTGTTAGTAGTGTTGAACACTGTCAGGTTGTTGAATATCCAATGGTTTCTATTTAATGTTTCATTAAAATAAATTTTCTTATCAAAAAGACATCTTTATGAAGATAAATTGTCTCCATTTGTACAAGACATTTGTATATGATCTTATATATAGAAAACCCTAAAGACTCCAACAAAAAAACTGTTAGAAGTAATAAATTGATTCAGCAAATGTACAGCATACAGTATCAGTAGACAAAATTTATAGTATTTCTATACATTAACAATGAAGTACCAAAAATATAAAAAAGAGTTTTACTTATTTTTGGTGCTATTTAAATAAACTTTATTTAAATAATGTCAAAAAATATAAAACACTTATGAATAAATTTAACCAAGGAAACGAAAGACCTGAACAGTGAGAATCAGAAAACAATGATGAGAAAAAATAAGACACAAATAAATGGAAAACATCACACGTTCACAGATTAGGACAATTAATATTGTTAAAATGTCTATGGCTACCCAAAATTATATACAAATTCCATGCATTACCTACCAAAAATACAATAACAGTTTTTGCAATAGAAAAAATTCTGAAGTTTGTTTGGAACAACAAAAGGTTGTGAAAAACCAAAGCAATCATAAACAAAAAGAACAAAGCTGGAAGTGATCTTGACATATAATACAAAGCTATAGTAATTAAAACAGCATGATCCTGGCATAAAAACAGATATATAAACCAATGGAACAAAATAGAGAGCTTATAAATAAATCCATGCATGTACAGTAAATTGATTTTTGACAAAGTTACCAACAACACAAATGGAGAAATGGCAGTCCCTTAAATTAGTAGAACTGGGACACTTCAATATGCACATGAAGAAAACAATATTGGACCTTTTTCTCACCCCGTATACAAAATCAATTCCAAATGTATTGTAGAATTAAATATAAGACATGAAACTAAAACTATTACAACAATACATGGGGGAAAGGCTTCTTGGCATTAGTCTTGGCAAATATATTTTGCATATAATATCAAAAGCACAGTAAGCAGAGGCAACAAATAGACAATGAGATTGTATATTATATCAAACTAAAAAGATTCTGGACAGAAAAAAGAAAACAAATCAACAGAGTAAAGATAAACTACAGAATGGAAGAAAATATTTGCAAACTATATCTTCGATAAGGAGTTAAAATCCAAAATAAATAATGAACCAAACTACCCAGTGGCCAGAAGATATTCTAAAAAAAATGAGCAAGGCACCTTAATAGACATTTCTCAAAAAAGAAATATAAATGACCAACAATTATATGATGACATAACCAACATCACTAATTAATCAGGAAAATGCAAATTAAAGCCACATTGAGCTACCACCTCTAACCTGCTAGAATGACTATATCAAAAAGACAAAATTTAACAGGTGTTAGTGGGGATTTGGAGGAAAGGGAACTCATACACTGTTGGTGGGAAAGTAAATTAGTACAGCCATTATAGAAACCAGTATGGAGGTTCCTCAAAAAATTAAAAATAGAAATACTATATGATTCATCAATCTAACTACTGGGTATATATCCTAGGGAATGAAATCAGTATGCCAAAGAGATATCTACACTCTCTTGCTTATTGTAACACTATCCACCATAGCTTAGTAATGGAAGCCACCTAAGTGTCTCTCAATGGACAAATGGATAAGGAAATTGTGCTATGTATACACAATGGCATACTACTCAGCCTCAAAAAATAATGCAATCCTGTCATTTATAGACAGTAAGAATGAAATTAGAGGACATTATGCTTAGTGCAATGAGCTAGACAGAAAGAAAAATATTGCATGATCTCACTTATGCAGATTAAAAATCTGCATTCATAGAAATAGAATGATGGTTACCAGGATTGGGACAGGGAAGTGGCACAGGGAGATGTTGGTCAAATAATACAAAGCTTTAGTTAGACAGAAAGAATAAATCTTGGACATTTATAGTACACATTCCTTGACTATAGTTAATAAATGTTATAATTGAAATTGTTAAGAGAGTAATTTGAAATGTTCTCATCACAAAAACATAAGTATATGAGGTATTTGATATGTTAACTAGCTTGATTTAATTATCCACAATGTATACAAATATCAAAATATTTCATCATATACCATAAATACATTGCTTGTATTTGTCAATTAAATACATAAATAAATTACACAGATTTCTATTACAAATTGAGCATTTGTATGTGACTTTGAACTAGTGTGGTCACTTTGTCTCTCATAATAGCCTTAGTTCTTTTCCTTTGAAAATAGGAGTAGGAATAATCTACTTCTCCAGATTTCTACCTCAATTGTATAAAATACTCCCTTTAATGTATTCAACATATTACCTTGGAACATAGATAATGTTTATTAATTATAGAAATGATTATTACCATTAATAATCATTAATAAGTTTATATTCCACAGCAACCCTTCAGAAAGGCTCTTTACACTGAATATTGTTAATAATTTAAGAATATGATTAAAGTTGTATAGTCAAATAATTTTAATTTGAATAAAGTTAAAAAGAATTATTGTTAAAACCTATGAAGATTTCTAGAATCACTAATATGCTGAGATGTTGTGACCATATCTCAGAAGAATTTTTATTTGCAGCAGTTCCTAAACATATTTGACTACTTAATACTGGCAGAGGTGGGGGTGTTTATCTGAAGAATTGCATTCTATGGATTTATACTTCATAATATGCTGCTTCATAATTACTGTCCTCACCTTTTCATCCTAAGTACATTTCCCAGCTCAGGTTTAATTAAATGTGGACATCTTCAACTTATGATGCTTAAGGGCCTATCAATTCATTTATCATGTAAATTTAAGCTACTTTAGAATGGTTGTACATGGACCATATTTAGTCATTTTGGCCAATTTATGTGAAAATTAACATCTTTATTCATATATCTTGATACATTTTTTTCCACAGTTTTCATTATCTTTAACACATAAGCCCTATTTTAAGACAGTTGCAATAAAACCAATATAATGTTGTATATTAAATAAAAACCAGTTTTTATTCTCAACTAGAATTGAATATTGAGAATTGCCTTTTATAAAGCAAAAGCTCAAAGAGATGTGATTGTTCACTTTAAGAAACATTTATGTGCTAAATGTTTCACTCGAAACACCCTTTTAACTTTTTGGCCTCATTTTTCAAACCTCAAAACTATTCATCTTGTATATGACCACAGAGAGAGTGGCAATGAAATCACACCATTAAAACCAAGACCCAGTAATTAATTTTAAGTGCTTAATTTGTCAAATAAAAGTCACCATTGAATCTATAAAAACATAACTAAACAAAGATGAATTAACTTAGTTGTGAAGAAGTTTCTTGGAGGCAGGAAAGTGATTGTAACACTAAATCATCATTTAAAATATAAACGATTTAAGGATGTGTTCCAGTAAACAATGAAATACAAGTCCATCCTTAAGAATATTGTACAATTTCAAAAACACCAATATAATGTTTTGTATTTGGTCCAAAATTATTACTCATGGTAGTATTTTTGCAATATCAGATTGTTGAGAAGAAAAAACAGTAAAAATAAACTGATGTTCATCCTGTATTTTCACCATTTAAAAATCCATGTGTCCCCAGCAATTTATCTAATCTCCGAAAGTTCAATTCTAATTATTTCTTTGAGACAAGGTCTCATTCTATGGCCCACACTGGAAGGCAATGGCACGATCAAGCTAACTATAGCCTTGACCTCCTGGGTTCAAGCAATCCTCTCACCTCAGCCTCCCAAATATCTGGAACTACAAACTCATGTCACCACTCCGGGTTAATTTACTTTTATTTTTTGTAGAAAGGGGGTCTTGCTATGTTGCACAGACTGGTCTTGATCCCTACCCTCAAACCTTCCTCCCACCTCAGCCTCCCAGGGTGCTGGGATTATATGCATGAGCCATCACACTGGGCTTAGTTTCTAGGAGTTGCAATAAATAACATATTTTCCATAAGGTGATTAAGAGATTTAAAAGACATAATCCATTAAAATGTCTAACATGTATCCTCTTACTGTGTTTCTTAAAAAATATATATAACTTTTGTAAAAAAAAGATTATGCATATCCACTTCACTTTTTATTTAATTATTTATATCTTTGATTTGAAAATTATGTTTATGAGAAAAGTTCAATTATTTAAAAGGGTTGTAATAACTGTATGGTAGTAGAAATGGAATTTAGATTTTTAAATAATCTTCTAGGCCAGAGATCAGATTATGTATGAAAAAAGGAAGTTGTAAATTAAAAAGGGAGTTTTATTTATGTTTAGGGTCTTAACTTTTTGGAAGAATGCATTTAACTGTTTACTATGCGGAGCTTTTTTAAAATTTATTTACAGATATTTGTTTTTAAATTGTTTATCTTAAAGAATAAAAAGTTGAGTGCATTGTAATTTATGTTATTCAGAGGATTGATTAAATGGAAGTCTAGATGATTAGGTTACAAAATAAGCATTTCTACTTATATTTTCCATTTGTAGGTGAATATATTTCATACTAACACTGCTCTTTTTGTGCTTATTATAAATTTGCATTTTAAAACACTATAAGCTATGCCACCAAATGAAATGAATAAATTTTAACAAAGATTGCCTGTAAATGTTTAACTAAATGTATTATATAGTGCTTCCATAGTGTTGCTTTTCAAAATAGAGAATTTTGTGATTTCACCATTTTAATAATAAAATGTAAGCTGATTGTACATTAATTTAAAGTGTATTTACTTAGATAAAACATTGCTATTTTTGAATAGTCTAATACTTTTATATCTCATTTTTCTGGCAAATTAATCAAGAAAGAGCCCAGTATATCTTTTCATTAAGGAAGATTATGTTGGAAATCAATTTTCTTAAAGTCCCACGATCTACTATTAAATATATTTGGGCCGGGCGCGGTGGCTCAAGCCTGTAATCCCAGCACTTTGGGAGGCCGAGACGGGCAGATCACGACGTCAGGAGGTTGAAACCATCCTGGCTAACACGGTGAAACCCCGTCTCTACTAAAAAATACAAAAATTAAAAAACTAGCTGGGCGAGGCGGCGGGCGCCTGTAGTCCCAGCTACTCGGGAGGCTGAGGCAGGAGAATGGCGTAAACCTGGGAGGCGGAGCTTGCAGTGAGCTAAGATCCGGCCACTGCACTCCAGCCTGGGCGACAGAGCGAGACTCCGTCTCAAAAAAAAAAAAAAAAAAAAAAAAAAAAAAAAAATTAAATATATTTGAAAATGTCTCTAAAGAATAGAAGAAATACATTTTAATGTGATGACTGCATGTATTATCAATTTTTAATTTGTTTTCTTCCTGCTCTAGGTAACTCTTGATGTAACTATAGTTTTAAAGCAAATTGTTACTAAAATGTTGGCATTTTAATAATTGCATTTCAAAATTGTGTTTCAAATGTTCATCGCTGTAGTCATTCTCACCTGTGGCCTTCAATGGAAGAGTAACAAATGCTAACTGTACAGGTTTTTATACATGTCTGCAATGTAAAAAGGTAATCCAAGTTTTTTCAGTTCTGTATTAAGTGGAGAGTAGGGAAGAAAAAAATGCCGTTCTGTAAATCTGCATTTTTAAAGTATTCAGTAAAATGTTAGCTTTACTGAATCTCTGACTTAGAAGAAAAAACGAATAATGGGTAGGAGACCTACCCATCTTTTGTTCATTGGCTGAAGGCCCTATAACAAGATAGAGTAGCAGGAGAAAAGTGTGTACATATTTCTGACCTGCCCCTGAAGCAGGTCGTACAATTCTCAGGTGAGAGGTGTCCTCCTCTATACCGAGAGGAGAACAACATCCTTGTAGACAAAGACAAAGGAACACAGAGAGGAATCTGAACCAGCAATCCTTGCTAAATTTTCTCCAGTTTCCTACGCTTATGACCTTCTTCAGGGATAAGTCAGAAATTATTTTCTGCACATGCTGTTTCTCAGATTCCTTCAGCTAGCATACTCAAAATGTCAAGGTGCCATGCTTTGGGGTAGTATGTCCTGAACTCCATCAGGAGCATGAACATGGACACACTCCAGATGAGAAATAATCACAAATCATAGTTTTTATGGCCACAATTTTTATGCCAATCCCAGAGAGCAACAACTTACGTAGTTAAATGTCAGATATCTTTCGTGCAGTCATAAAATACTGTGGTTCGAAAGTGATTTTCAATATCAGATTCATGGTTTCCTTTAGCACTTTCATACAAAATTAGAATACTTTTTCTAATTTCAGTACGGTTAAAATTTTAGTAGAGGTTCTCCTTGACTGTAGCTTTTTAAATCTGTATTTTTAAAGTATTCAGTAAAATGTTAGCTTTACTGAATCTCTGACTTAGAAGAAAAACAAATAATAAAAGGGCAAAACCACTATTTTGCCCTTAAGGAATGACTATTCCATCAATAAGCAACAGATAAAACAAAACAAAACAGAAAGTATCACCAGAACACTATAGTACAATAGATGACGTCTTTGTATGTCTGAGGAAATAAATACAAATGCAAAACTTAATTCACTGAAACTCCTGTAGCTTTGAAAAATTCATCTCAGATGCTGTTATCATAAACTTTCCTTTTCAAATTCTCACATTTAGAAAGCTCTTACAGACTAAGATGTGAGCCCTCTAAGAGGCCTAGATGTTCAGTACTTATTAAGACTGTCTTAATAAGAAAGCATCAATTTGTATTACCATACTATGACTGTGAGAGTGTGTATGTGTGTGTGTGTGAGAGAGACAGAGAGAAAGAGAGAAGGAAGGAAGGAAAGAAGGAAGGAAGGAAGGAAGGAAGGAAGGAAGGAAGGAAGGAAGGAAGGAAGGAAGGAAGGAAGGAAGGAAGGAAGGAAAGAGAAGAAAGAAGGAGGGAAGGAAGAAAGGAAAGGAAGAAGGGAAGGAGGGAGGGAGGGAAGGAACGAAGGAAGGGAAGGAAGGAAGGAAGGAAGGAAGGAAGGAAGGAAGGAAGGAAGGAAGGAAGGAAGGAAGGAAGGGAGGGAGTGTATGTAACTGTTGCTTCTTCCTGACATTATTATTTTATTGTTACTGTTATTCTTCCCCCTTAGTACACTTTCTCTGTCTGGGAATCTTCATTATCTTTTACAATTCATTTTTACCATTGCTGCCCTGGAGACTCTTTCTCACCTTCTTTATTGATATTTACTACTACAGTATTTTTCTTAACATTTTGTTCATAATTACTGTGTTACTTAGCACATTGAATAGTAGTGATCTGTTTTATAGGTCTGTTTCTAACTCACACTCCCAACAGTGCTTGCATTAAAAGTATAGATTGCACTTTATTTATTTCTGTATACACTCCACATAGCAAGGGCTTGACACATATTAGCACTCTAACTATATTCACGCCAGAGAAAACCCATTGTTCACATACTCTGTGATGCTCAGTTTACACCATGTTTATTTTAAGGGAGGAAAGCAATATAGTCTTTTAAGGGTATTTTTCAACCAATTTGATGACATTCGCACTTCTTTTCATTGAACACCTGCAGCAAAGGTCAACTGCAACATAAATTGAGCTTTGATCCCAACAATATCAGAAATCAAACTCTTCACTTTTTTACAGTTATAACTGGAAAACGTCTTAATTGTGATGTTGATTAATACACAACCCAAAGGGGAAAAAAAGTAAAAAATGCCAAATACTTCTACATCACAATTTGTGACAAAATCCTATAGGGAATAGAGATAAAATGAGATTAATTTATAAACATGAATACTCTGGGGAATAATCTTATTTCATGTTTATTACATGGAAAAGAAAACTTCAAACAAATCCCTGGTGATTGTGAGCAGTTACACTACCTTTTTCCATTGTGTCTTTTTCACCTAGCCATTTGTATGGCACTTCATCCAAATATACTAACATAAAGCATCGGACTTGACCACTGTTCATCCTTCATCATCTTCTGCAACCTCACAGAGCAATAAACCATTCATGATATCCCTAAAGTAGTTCAACCAGGATATCAAATCTTAAAATGGTAACATGGACAGAGTAACATGGTAAAATAGAAGGATCTGATGGCAGCTGAACAGTTTGGAATCATCTTTAAGTTTTGGACTTTTTAATTTTTTTTTTTTCTTTAATTTGTTGTTATACTTCAGGATGCAATATGTTATGAGGATTTCTTGGATAAATAATACTTGTGTTATTTTTATATACAAGACAACTTTTCAGTCAACTCAGTCACCTCTGTGACTCTAATTAAAAGAGAAAATAGGTTTCTGCAATTGGTATATAGGGAAGGTCACTTGATTTTTTTCACCTTTCTTCACTGCCTGAAAAGTAAGTGGCCTTAACTATATTTCTTTCCTCGAAATTTGAAAGTGCTTAATACTTTAGAAGTGTGCAAGCAGCATTTACAATTACAATTCTACAACATTTGTAATATTTTGTGTCAGCAGTTACATAGCAGACAAGATCACAGTTCCTTTGAATTTCACTAGCTGCTTGTTTCTTGCTCCAGTGCTTCCTTAAGTTCATATCATCAGCAATCTAAATGTATTTACAATATCTAATTTTTAATATTAATTAAATTTTAAGGAGCAGAACATTTAGCATAGGGAAATAAGCATTATTTAGTGTTTCTTTAGCCCAATATAACGTCTTATGGATTCGGTTTAAGACTTTTTGGAATAATCTCATTCACCTCTCAAGACAATAGTGAGGGCAATGTGGAATTTTAATCTAAATGGCAAATTTGAGGCAGGTATAAAACTCTCACCATAAATAGACCCATCCTGGAGATAATCAGATTAATCACTAAGTTAAAAAAATAGGAAGTGAGAAACTCAAAGGAGTAAGAATATCATCTTTTAAAATGAGAATCTCTATTGAGATCATCAAATTGATAATAGAGAGTATTATATATAATAATCTAATACTGTATATAATCTAATATTCAGAAACATAATATGTTCTTTTTAATGTGGCAGTGATTTACTGTCCATGTATATCCTGCTTAGAGTTTTTGGAGTAATTTTTACTCTGGAGTCTTCCTGGCATTTGCTTTAGTAAGTGAGATATTTAACAGTGTTGCTTAAGGGCCCACTCTACAGAGCAGTATGCCAGGTGAAAAAGCAGCATATGCAATAAGGTAGAAGACAGAGAACGAAGGCATATAATCAAACAAGAACTTAAAATAAAGTATTCAACAAATAATTTGTCTCCTGAGTTTGTAACTTACAGAAAAATAAGAAATATGGTAAGGGTAATTAAAATGATTTGTTTTTTCTGTTTATGAAGGGAGAAGAGACTATAGTCCTCTCCTTTTTTTTTTTTTTTTTTTTTTTTTTTTGGAGACATAGTGAATCTGAGTTTTTACTCTAACTCTTGGGATTGAAATAAATCTCTCTAGGGATTAAGACCAGTTTCCAGTTTTTACAATGAAGAGATATCACCAAGGTCCTAGTTAAATGACTTATAGATTTATAAAAATGTATTTCCAGAATTAGCTCCTAAGTGTTTTAGGAATACTGCCACAAAAAAGAATCCCTTTGATTTGTTGAAGTTATTATTCTTCCTCCTATATTGCTATATGAAATGTGTGACATTTTGTTCTAGCTTTGTAGTTGCTTTCATGCCAACTTACATGCATATAAATCTGCTAGTGCTAGTATTAAACTGTCTTTTGTCTCCTATATTGGTATAGAAGGGTCTTCTGCTAGTAGGAGTATTTTACATTCTCAGCATACACACACTCACATACACACGTACATATACGCATGCACACCTAAGAGGACATAAAGGGGGAATCGTGGTAAATTTTAAGTTGAAATATTATAGAGATAAATACATAATTGCTAAAAGAACACAAATTGAATCTGCTTAGACTTAGATTAGCAATTCTCAAATTGTGTATCCTGAGATAAGGAGATTGAAAGTATTTCTATGATCAAATTATTTTGGGGGTGATTCCTTCCTTCCATTCTATGTTTTAATTTTTACAATGTGTATTAACATATGAATATCTTTGCAATAAAGAAAATATTCCGGATCATTTTTTATGTTTATAAATATATTCACTACTGACACATTTTCTAAGCATATAGCCAATTTACATATCTTAGAAATGCCTTCTTCTGAATTACTTTTTTTGAAACACTGACCTTGCTAGAATAAACGAAGGAAGAAAGATTAATGCATGGCAGAAACTTCGGAGACTGTTAAGATTGAAAGAGGTATGGCGATAGCAAATGAATGTGATAGCCAATTCTAGGCAAGCATAAAACTCTTACCATAGTTTGAAGAGTGCAGGAAGATACGTCTCTTTCTCTCTCTCTGTCTTTCTCTCTCTCTTTCTCTCTCTCTCTCTCTCTCTCTCTGTGTGTGTGTGTGTGTGTGTGTGTGTGTGTGTTATAACAAACAGGCATATCCTGGAGACAATCAGATTAATCATTAAGTTTAAACAATGGGAAGAGAGAAACTCAAAGGGTTTTGTGAAGAAAATAATAATTAGAATAAGCTATACACTAAATGTAAAAAAATAAAATAAAAATTTCCAAATGCAACAGCACTCAAATAGAGAAATGCTGGGAGAGAGGGGTGGGAAATGGGTATCATTAATGGAGACAAAAATATAGTTAGATACAATGGATAAGATCTAGCATTAGACTGCACGACAGGGTGACTACAGTAAGCCATACTTTGTTGTACATTTTATAATAACCAGGATAGTACAGCTGGGATATTCAAAATACAAAGAAATGATGAATGTTTGAAGTGATGTATATCCCATTTACCCTGATATGATTATTATACATTGTATGCCTGTATCAAAATACCTTATGTACCCCCAAAATATATACACCTATTATCTACTCATATAATAAAAGTAGAAATTAATGGAGAAATTCTGTAACAGATTTAGATAACATTCATATATAATACATTTTATTAACAAATCTGTGTCATGATATCATTTTTTCAGACGTAGTGTAGTTGAATACAATAATTAAGCAAAAATAGTAATCTTAAGAGCTAGAACTATTAAGCAAAACCTTATAGAACTGTAGTCTCAGGCATTTAATCTATAAGGAAAGGATATATTTATTAAGGGACCTCTTCCTCTGAGTACTTTGGTTCTTTGCATGTCTTTTTTCATAAAAAATAGAGACGAGGTGTAGTGTAAATCAGTCAGTCCTAAGAGCAGGACAGCTCATAAGTTGTAGACTTGCTAATATAACAAAGATCTCTAATTGTAAATGTCTGTGAGGTTTACTATATTCACAGTTACTCTCAGCACAAATGAAATGGAAAGTAGGTAAACATAGAATTAAAGAAGTATTTAAATAGAAACTAAAATCTAAGAAATTTAAGAATTTTACTTAAGAATTTTAAGAAGTATTTAAATAAAAAAATCTAAGAAAATCTAAGAACATTGACTAAGTGCGATGATTGGAATGTGTTCCTACCAAAACTCCAGGGTTGAAACTTAATCCCCAGTGAAACAGTCTTGGAAGATAGAGACTTTTGGGAGGTGTTTGTATCACATAGGCTCTGCCCTCATGAATGGGTTAATGCCTTTATAAAAGGGCTTGATGGAAGTTGTTTGCTCCTTCTTTACCCTTGTGCCTTCTGCCATGTGAGGATCCAGCTTTCCTCTCCTCCACAGAACTCCTTCCTTCTGCAGCATTCAAAGTGCCATCTTCAAAGCAAAGAGCAGCCCTCACCAAACATTGAACCTTTCCTTGCCTTGATCTTAAATTCCCAGGCTCCAGAACTGTGAAAAATATTTTTTTGTTCTTTGTAAATTACTCAGTTTCAAGTATATTTTTATAGCAGCATAACATGGTCTAAGACACCAATATATTTAAATAGATTACTTTTACTTTTTAAAAGGTATTTTTCTCATTAAAAAATTGCTAATATGGGTTGCTCATAACAGATTACTTGTTTTTCATTATGATGTGCTCTTACCAAATAACTTATAAAATTAAAAATATGTTTCAGAATGATTTAAAAATTAAACTGACTTTGAATTTACAGTCACTAAATTTTTCAAAAGTATAACTTTTATATAAATGTGGACTATTAAAGTAAATTTAAACTCATATAAACATATATTTCTCTATAACTCTTACTACATGTATCTTTACTTTTTCCTATGCTCTTAATAAATTATAGTAAACATAAAATTAGTATTATACAAAATTATTTGTTATTTAAATTAACCAAAGTAGAGGGAATATGGTGTTGTTAATGCTTCCAATCAACCAATCAAGATTCAATAAAGATTGCATATTTTCACTTACATTAAAGCAAGGTAAATTCTAGCTGATTTAAGAGCATATTGGTGAGTATTAGAATACACTTCACAGTCATTTTTTAAAAATAATTGTTCACTAATGGGGGTCATCGTTCATTTGCAAAGGGTACTTGAAAGAAAGTTTTAAATTAGGTGAAGTTTTCTTCCAGTTTACAGAGCAACTCGTTTTGTAATTTATTCCCATTCCCTCCTTTTTTGTCCAGGTCACCAAGTACCCTCTTGCTGTCTTTAATGCTTCCTCTGCAAAATAACTCATTCTCTTGAGTTGCTACTGTTCTTTTATTTTTTAATAGACCTTTATCCTTTAAAACCCGTCCTGTCCATCAGTGAAGTGTCACAGAATAATGTTAGCTGGGGTTCAAGGGGAAGGAAGAAATATCTAAATGGTAAAATCCAAGATATCAGAGGCAAGTTATTGGAAAATAATTTTGGAAATATGTATTAGGCTTTTCAGTTCCTAATAGATTATTGAATGCAGAGTACCACAAAATCTTCCAGGATTTTTTAGTGTCTTTTGGGAGTTTGGGCAAAAAATGAAAACCATAATCAAAGCAGCTACCTCTCGGTGGTGTAATCTTCATGTTGAAGATTTTGGAAAGTTTCTGCCTCATTGATATTTCCTTTCACAGTAGATATGCACCATTGCCCTTGATTGCTTTTTCTGAAATTCTTTGATTAGAATTACTCCTAAGAGCTAAACCATGAATACATGCACCCACTTATTTGGAAGCTGTTAACAGCTTCCAAAAACAAACAAGCAAACAAGTAATCTGCTTGTTCATAGTAGAGAAATTGTGCCAGCACCTTGTTGGATAATTCACTGGCTACTGAGGATATGAACACAAATATTCTTTAAACAACATCTCTCTATAAATACCTTTAAGACTAATTCATATTTGGCAGTCAACCTTAATGTGAACTGTTTATTTAGAAATCTAATTTCTGCTTAATATGTATATTTCTACATACAAGTCATAGTAATGGTGTAAAGCAAACAATTAATGTGAAACTTCTGCACAGACACTCATTAAAGACTTGAAAGCCATGTGCGTATTTTTTTTTTTTTTATAGACAGGACAGGATGATTAAAAGAACAAGTAGAAATTCATTGACTGAGCTAATATCATTATTTTTAGGATGAAAGGTTAACATGCTATATAAGAAAGTGGTCATTTGCATGTGATAGTAACTGCAGAAGACAGTCCCTGTGGAGTTTGGCAGAATGCCTCATATTCAGAAGACATTTAGCTTTGATTCAAACTTTGAAAGAAAAAATGGGATAGCTCTTTTTTTTTCTCAAGTATGCTTCTTAACTATGGTTATTATCTTAAGGATGATTTACTCTGATCATAGAATACATTTTAGTAGCAAATTGGTTGATCTGAAGAGATGTTTTTCCAGGTGGTTTATTCACTGGTTGGGGAATATTTCAAGAGTCAATCTGGAAAATATTCAGACCTTACATCTAAAGACTAGCTTAAACTCATCGCCTGTTAAAAACATAGAGACATAAGAATTTAGGCATTCTGAATTTTATAATTAGACTATAATATTTACTATTAGAAAAGTAATGAATAAAATTAATGACAACCTACTAAAATGCATGTAAATCAAACTCTCAGTCTAAGTTCTGTGTAATAGTGCAGTGTTTGGAAATTGAAAGCATCTTTGTTCATAATCTCACAATAATAATTTAGACACTTTTTTATAAAATATAGATACAAGAAAAATGGAAATAATATTATTCTCATTGCTTTGTTTAGTTGAATTATATCTGAAAATGAAGCATACAAATATCAAATGTTGAGGAGAGACTCAGAAATGGTGGCACTTTAAAAACATTGTCAAGTTTCAAAGATGACTTGATGATGTAAATGGGTTCTGGGTTGTTATTTTAATAAAAATATCAAAATACAAGTTTTAAAAGAAAATAAGAGATTATATTTTCCCATTTCTTCTTGGAAGATTTTTTTTTCAAATTAGAGAACTTAGAAAATGTGGTGTTTGTCACTACATAGGCACACATACACAAGCAACTTTAAAATATTATTTTTCTTTGTTGTCTTTATAATGTGATGTATAGACTGTCTTGAATACTAACTTTAGAAGGCATAATAACATTGTACATACATTTAGTAGCAATGATGCTTATGGTCAAGGCAAGAGGTGCATCCAATGCATTATAGAGTGAAGTTTGAAAGAATAAAACTGTGTATCCCCCCTCATGCAGCTTACCCCAAGTTTAATGCTACAAATACTACTCTTGCAACATTTCTCCAAAGTGTAAATTAAGGATTCCCAACAAATGAGAAAAGGGCCTCAGGACTGGTTCTTATTTTCATCCTTTTGGTTACTATATGCCCAGTGAAACCAAGGACAGGGTAGGAAAATGGGAGAATTAGCAGGTGTCTTTGATGGCTCTCCTAGTTTTGAAGACATAATAACAAAATAGTCCCATTGTTTGTGACTGTCTTAAAGGTTACTACAAGTGAGAATTTACTTCTGGGTATCTTAGAATTTCTGTAAGTTTTAATTGAGGTTCATTTGACAATATATATGCCCATGTTGTTCTGTATTTTATTCTCTGGGTTGCATTCTGGGGCAGTGGTACACAGAGCACACAAACAAGAAGTCTGTTTCTTAGGGTAGGTTAAACTTTTGTCTGTTTCAAAATGTTAAAGTTTTCTAGGATAAAATAAGTCAGAGGAGATGTGTGGCTTCTTACTATGAGTGACAGCAGGATTTGGATGTTTTCTCAGAACAGCAACAGGAAATAGGCTAAAGGGTTTCTTTTAGCTCACCTTCAAGCCAGTCTAGAGAATGGCCCAAATAATCACACACATGTACATTTAGTTTGTACCCAGCTACTTCAGCACTAGTTGACCCATGCTTAACAACAACCCAAGTAAATTAGACAAAGTAAAACGAATATATTGAAACGTTATACTCCCTTTACAGGTGCCTCTTATGTTGGTATTAATCAAATAATTTTAATATCGGTATATATACGAATGTATGTGTGTGTATATACTTGTGTGTGTGTGTATATATATAGAGAGATATTTGCACATGAACTTAGCATATCAATCTATCTTTATGTTTCACTGGGTTGATGACAAAAATGTAAGAGAGACTGTTAGGGAAACACAGATTGTGTGAGTAATATGAAATTCTGCATCTGTAATCCTGTATAGCTGTGTTTGTAAAGGCAGGTAATTGGTTTAGGTTTTATTTGGTTTCCAGTTCAAACATCTCTTTCTGCCTTGAAGTTATTCTGAAATGATAAATTTCTTTATTTTGATTATGCTCTTTCCTAGCTAGAGTTGATATAAATCCCATATCCCCTTAAGAGCTAATTTTTCCAGAATTATATTAGCCCATTAATGATCTACACTTCTGGTTCCCTATGAAACTGATATCTTTAGAGACATATATTGAAATGACTGTATCACATAAATTGACCTGGTAATTTACATATTATTTTAAATTATTTATGCACAATTTTAAGACAACTGAGCAGCCCATTTTGTATTAAGATAAAATATATTCATGTTAATACTAGCAAAAATCTCTCAAATTTATCCATTTTGAAGATTACTTGTAAATCTATTGTACGTATGGATAATGAGAGGATGGCCACTATGCCATACAGTATGTTTAACCAGATTACATTTATGTTCTAGTTTATTACTGATTAGTTCATGTTCATTAGTTCATGTTATGTTCAAGAGTTTTAAGTCTATTAACTCATGTTTAAAAACACAGATAATCAATTTCAGTAAGCCTGAATTTAATCCTTACAACATTTATTCAGTGTTAGCACAAAGCTGTGGTTATGGAATTATATGTAAGCTAAAATAAAGAAGTTTACATTTCCAATTCTGACTATCTTACCTGGAAACTGAAAACAATGCACATTTCAGGTTCCTTTTTAAATTTCTTTAGGACTGCTAAATAGAGGAAGTCTATATATGCTTGGATACATTGACCCCAAATTTTGTCATTCTTCAACTTCCCTCTCTTTTATAGTCTCTCTCTATATATATATTTCAAACACTTAAACATGCAAATTTGATCCTTGCAAGTGTCCAATCTCTGCTCTTCCTTCCACCATCACACCCATCTAAATTCAATTGATTATCAAATATTTACTGATTCTAAATAATACAAAATAATAAAACCTCTTAAACGTACTTGGTCTTTGGCACTGCTGCTTTTCCTCCTCTACAATTTTACTTACACTACAAAGGCCTGTTGATCAGTCTTTTTACATATAATTTATTTGATTCTTAACCCATCTTCTGCATGGTCAAGGATTATGTTAATTAGGTAATATACATGTGCAAACAAATATCCTGGCTGTAATCAGCTATTCACACTTACCCAACATACCATATTGTGGTATCTGTTGTAATACAACATATTTATTCCTCAAAATCTCCCAGAATTATATCTAAAAACAATAAGTTGAAAAGTTGGAATAGCCCATTCAAAATGTGTGCCATTAATAATCAGAATACTAGCCCAAGCAACATAATTCTAATAAAATATTGATAGAAAAAAAGGTAAGGTACAATTACCAATAAAGAAAGCAGAAGTAAATATAATAATTTCATTTAAAAAGGTGACAGTAGCTTCATGAAGAGTATTAAAAAAGAATTCATGTCTTTGAATTGTGGAGACAATGACAACATTCAGAAAAAAATATGTAAGATTTTGGCAAGATTCCCTACAGCTTGCATATGACCAATCCTGGCCAAGAGGAAGAATAGGATAAGTATGAATGTCCTGGCCCTGGAGAATTTTACTGGGTTAGAGACTCATTATCACTTGTTATTTCTTGATGTGAGAATCATAACTTCTGTGTTATGCTGACAAATTTCCCTCGTCTATCACTCATGAGCTAATTAATATTACAAGAATGTGCTATAGCAGAATGGACTGTATATCAGTACATGGTCTTCCTAACACCCGGGATTCATTTCCCCTGCTCTTAACCAGACAAAGATTTGTTCAAATGAATCTCTATGATGTCTTCATATATCTACAATAAAAATAGTATTTTCTGTGCATCCATTCATTTTTGTTACTCTTTTATTAGAATCAGCATATGTCACTTAAAATGTTTATTTGATAATTTTGTTAGATTTAAATTCTTGCTTATTAGGATGTTTTAGTAATTCTCGGTCTATGATCTCATTGACTATTAAGACCATATGACCCAGCCATCCCATTACTAGGTATATACCCAAAGGATTATAAATTATGCTGCTATAAAGACACATGCACACGTATGTTTATTGCAGCACTATTCACAATAGCAAAGACTTGGAATCAACCCAAATGTCCATCAGTGACAGATTGGATTAAGAAAATGTGGCACATATACACCATGGAATACTATGCAGCCATAAAAAAGGATGAGTTTGAGTCCTTTGTAGGGACTTGGATGCAGCTGGAATCCATCATTCTTAGCAAACTATCACAAGAACAGAAGACCAAACACCGCATGTTTTCACTCATAGGTGGGAACTGAACAATGAGATCACTCGGACTCAGGAAGGGGAACATCACACACCGGGGCCTATCATGGGGAGGGGGGAGGGGGGAGGGATTGCATTGGGAGTTATACCTGATGTAAATGACGAGTTGATGGGTGCAGCACAGCAACATGGCACAAGTATACATATGTAACAAACCTGCACGTTATGCACATGTATCCTACAACTTAAAGTATAATAATAATAAATAAATTAAAAAAAAAAAGATGACTTCTACACTGGGAAAAATTCAGTGAAATGTAAATACATTTTAACTCAACATACTTTAATTCTTTTAATAGACTGTCCTTTGTTTGTTGTTTTGGTTTCTAGCCATTTGCTCTATAAACCTGAGATCCTAACAGCTGACATTCTAAGTAACAATATCTGAGTTAATAATGACTCTAGGAGGAAGAAAAACCTAGCATTGTTTCTTACTGCTATAACTGCACCATTGAACATCTGAAGCAGCTGTTCATCTGCCAGCAAAGAAGGTATATACATACACTTCTTATCCAAGGCTGAAGAGTTGCAGGCCCACTGATGTGAAAACAGTACAGGATTCATTAACAATGCATTCAGCCCAAATTTTGGCAACACATCCTAAAAAAACTATGGAGGACATTTTGTAATTAGAAAAAAATTTACACCAGGACCAGAGACAAGGTAGAATCGAGCAATTAAATAATTACTTCTGAAATCAAGGTACAGCAGAGGATTACTAGAGTTGAATTCTCCATGTTAATGTTGTCTTTAGCAAGGTATAAAACAGGAGGTACCCTGGCGATAGATAGGTAGGTGAGTAGAGTGCTTTTTGTAATTTTATATATCAATGTTTATTCATAAATTCTAAAACAGAATATTTTATCTATTTTCTCTAAAGCAATAGAAATTATAGCTAAATTAAGCTATCAGTCTGCAGCAATATGATATAAAACGTATCAAAGTTTAATTTAAGAAATGTTATTGCACTGAGAATACTGGCTATGCTGTATTTAAGATGTTTCTATTCTTGAAACTTACCCACAGTTTAATTTTTTGATGAAACATGATTTCTTCGTGTTTATTTTATAAGGAGGAAGTTGATATGAGCCTATAATGTCAATGTTTCAGAAGAGTAGAAAGAAAACTGAAAGAGGAAATTAGGTATAAGGGTCCAAACATTTCTTTTTCTTCTTTGTTGACAGATACTAAATTTTTCAAAAATTGAGAAAATAATTGTTAGATGTTTACTGACAATGTATCTGTTTCAAATAGTTTACGGGCATATCTGGCTGAATTCTAAACTTCACAAACTTACTATTTAATATAACCTCAACATTATGAGTTTTCTTTATGAAAGCAAATTTAAATGTTTCAAGTTAATATTATAGAAAGTAAATTTTCTAAATAAAATAGGTAGAATAGTTACTATAAGATATAAGATTACACAGAAAACTGTTGACTGAAAGAACAGAAATACATTTCACCTACATATTAACCTTTATATTTTTGTTTCTAATTTTTAATTTGCTTAATCATTCTCTGTATTTCATAATAAAAATATAGCCTGTTTATATAATCAGCATGGCCTAATTCATACAGGTTGAAATCATATTATCAAAGACATATTTTTATTTGTCCTTAAAAATAAGCAAGCTGAGATGTGTTGATTTTTCACTGAGTGTTTTTCAATGTCTCAACATATTTTCAACTGCATTGCAAGGCAGGACATGAAGAATAACTTCGCAGAAAATAAAGAACATCCAGTATAGTAATTATATTACTCAATGACAGAGAAATACAGGAGCAGTGGATAATGTATGATACTAGAAAAGTTGGTAATTGCTAGAGTATACTGCATTCTGTATATTTATTGGCTCAAATGCAAATATGACCTAGCTATCATAAGGAAGGATCTACATTTTAAAGTACTTTACAATCAACATAACAAACTTTATGAATTCAGTCCTTACCTATTTTTCCTCTCTTTGTAGCAAAGTTTCAAAGTGGCAGACCACAGAGCATATGCAGAAAAGAAGAAAAGCTATTTTACTAGAATTTACCAAGTAAAATGATTTTTTTATTACTCTTACCTCTCATCTGTTGTACTGCAACTCTAACCAGTTTAGACATTTTTTGTGTGTGTTTGTTTGCTTATTTGTTTTTGAGACAGAGTGTTGCTCTGTCACCCAAGCTGGAGTGCAGTGGCATGATCTCAGCTCACTGCAATCTCCACCTCCTGAGTTCAAGAGACTCTCCCACCTCACCCTCCTAAGTAGTAGGGACTACAGGTGTGCGTCACCACAGCTGGCTAATTTTTGTTATGTTTTTGTTTTTTGGTAGAGATGGAGTTTCACCATGTTGACCAGGCTTGTCTCCAACTCCTGACCTCAAGCAATTTGCCCACCTTGGCCTCCCAGAGTGCTGAGATTACAGACGGGAGCCACTGCACTCAGCCAGTTTAGACATCTTTCTTCTTTACTTCATTGATTTTTTTGAAATGTAACTGCAGTTTCAATATCCAAGAAAATTCATTATTAATATTTTTTTTTTAGACAGGGCGTCACTCTGCTACTGAGGCTGGAGGGCAGTGGCATGATCTCAGCTCACTGCAACCTCTGCCTCCCGGGTTCAAGCAATTATCTACCTCAGCCTCCTGAGTTCTGGGATTACAATCGTCTGCCACCATGCCCGGCTAATTTTTATATTTTTAATAGATACGGGGTTTCACCATGCTGGCCATACTGGTGTTGAACTCCTGACCTCATGATCTACCCTCCTCGGCCTCCCAAAGTACTGGGATTACAGGCGTGAGCCACTGTGCCCAGCCAGAAAATTTTATTTGTTTATTGTTACTCTTGACCAATTCATGACAATTTTGAAAAAATAATAAAGAGTTAATTCTAAAATGTGTATGGAATATTAAGGGACCCCAATATCCAAAATTATCTTGAAATAGAAGAGCAAATGTGGAGGACTCATATTTTCTAATTTTAAAACTTAATACAAACTTACAATAATCAAAGTCATGTGATATTTGCACAAGGATAGACATAGATCTATGAAATAAAATAGGACAAAAATAAACCCTCATACATATGGTCAATTGATTTCTGACAAGGGTGCCATGAACATTCAATAGGACAAGGAAATATTTTTCCTTAACAAATGATACTGGAAAAAGTGAATATCCACATGCAAAAGAATGGAATTGAACTTTTTCTTTATACAAAAATTAACTCGAATGTGTTGAAGACTTAAATGTAAATGTTGAATTTCTAATACTCTTTGAAGGAAACACATAGGGAAACAGCTTTGAGATGTTGAATCTGGCATGGATTTTTAAGATATGACATCAAAAGCACATGCAATAAAAAAATGAACTTTATAAAAATTTATAATTTGTGCACTAAAAGGTGACATCTAAACATATCTAAAACATATATATATATATATACAATCTCTATTTAGCTTTAACAAAAAATAAAATTCTGATACATGTTGCATCAATGAACTTTGACTATATCATGCTAAACAAGACAGATACAAAAGGATAAGTACTGTATACTTCCAGTCATAAGAGGTGCCTAAAATATGATAGACAAATTAAAATAGAAAATAGAAGAATGGTTGGTCCCCAGAACCTGGGGACAAATAATAATTAGAATTATTATTTGATGGGAATGGATTTTTAGCTCAGGATGACTAAAAAGTATTGGAGATCAATAGTGGCAGTGGTGGCAAAACAATATGAATGTATGTGATGCCATTGAATTGTACACTTAAAAACATACACTACTAAGTTCTATATTATGTATATTTACCAAAATAAGATAATTGAGTGTTAAAGATAATAATTATATAATATTTGATTTAAAAATAAATATGCAATTAAAATGCATACTTGTATACTATTGCAGACTAATAATAACTAATGCATACTAATTATATGCATACTAATAGTAACTAATAATCTGAAGACAAACCAAATGACCTTTAATGGAAATGGCTAAATTGTGGTATATTCATATAATAGAATACTACTCAGCAATAAAAACAAATTTATTATCTATATATAGAATGACAAGCATAAATTACAAAGAA
This sequence comes from Macaca thibetana thibetana, assembly GCF_024542745.1. NCBI lineage: Eukaryota > Metazoa > Chordata > Mammalia > Primates > Cercopithecidae > Macaca > Macaca thibetana. Next base: position 64,079,418 of record NC_065581.1, on the reverse strand, counting down.
ATTATGTCTAGTGAAAGAAACCAGAATAAGGATCATCCAACATGTAGAATTTTATTTTATAAATGCTAGAAAATGCAAACTAATCTAAAGTAACCAAAGGGGTTACTTCTGTTATCCCTACTCTTGCCTAGAGATGTGGCAGTGGAGTTCTGCAGCAGGGTGGAGTGATTACAAAGGAGCACAAAGAAATGTTCAGGGATGAAAGATACATACATCATATTCATGGACTGTTAAAATTTAATGTACATACTGTGAAAGGAAAATATATCTCAAGACCCCAGATTCACTAAGCCAAATAAACAGAAAAGTCAGGCTGAAAACTGTGGAGGGCAAACCTGCCTCTCATTCTGTTCCTAAAAAAGATAGCTACAAATAAAAATGCTACATACTCTCCTTATAATTTGTCCACAAGGAAATTCCTTGTGGACAACATCTGATTGCCTCCTTTGGAAAGGCTAATCAGAAACTCAAAGGAATGCAATCGTTTGTCTCTTATCTACCTACGACCTGGAAGCCCCTCCCTGCTTTGAATTGTCTCGCCTTTCCAGACAAAACCAGTGAACATCTTACATATGTCAATTGATGTCTCATGTCTTCCAAAAATGTATAAAGCCAAGCTGTGCCCCAACCACCTTGGTCACATGTCATCTGGACCTCTTGAGACTGTGTCACAAGTGTATCCTTAATCTTGAAAAAATAAACATTCTATATTGAATGAGACCTGTCTTAGATTTTTTAGGTTCACAATACTAATTACATGGGGATATTCTGAAAGTATAGATTCTAACTCAGTTGGTCTGCATTGGGACCTGAGTTTCTAAATTTCTAATAATCTCTCAGGTTATGCCAAAACTGTTTCTCCTAACACTGCACTTTGAGTAGCAAGGCCATATTACAGTACTTCACAACCTATCTGAGAGAAAGGTCAGATATTATTTAAAAAAAAAAATTCAAACAATTATATACTGATACAAATGAAATAAAAGCAAAGATACAGAAGTATAAGCCCATGTTATTGAATGCGACAGAGATAACATATTCTGTCAAATTACCATTAAAATTTCTAATTCCATACTCAACATTTGTGCAGGTTAGTTGTGATGACAGTTTATGGTTGGATGTTAACCCATAGCCCACACTTTCAGAATCACTGCTCTATTGAGTGTTCAGAATAATGGTAATTTGTAGCACAGTATAATTTTTTTTTTCTTCCTGAAAGCAATCAGTATCCACATTAAGGTTAGAAATTATTTTAATGGTACACTATAAGTATTGCTTCAGGCTTTATGTTTTATCAGTGTGGCATCTGTGTCTCCTGATTCACAAAGCTAGCATTTGACTTGGTAAATATGTATTCAATAAATATTGGTTGAATTATTAACATTTCACAGTGACAGGCTAAGCTTGTCCAACTTGAGGCTCAAAGCTGCATGTGATCCAGGACAGTGGCTTTAAATGCAGCTTAACACCAATTTGTAAACTTTCTTAAAACATATATATATATATTTTTTTGCATTTTGTCTTGTTCTTTTTAGTTCATTAGTTATTATTAGTGTTAGTGTATTTTATATGTGGCTCAAGAGAATTCTTCTTCCAATGTGGCCAAGGGAAACAAAAAGATTGGGAAATCCTGGTGGTGTTATCCCTGGCAGGTATCTGAGTTACTGGTGGTGAATCCATATGGGTCTGCAGCAACCTCAATTCTTGCCTCCTCAGAAGAAAGGATTTGACTGAGAAGCATAAGGCAGTAGAGGAGATGGAGGCAAATTTTAGAGCAAGAGTAAAAGTTTATTAAAAAGTTTTAGGGCATGAATGAAAAGAAAGTAAAATATAATACACTTGGAAGAGGGCCAAGAGGGCATGTTGGAGGTCAACTGCCCTGTTTGACCCTGGACCTAGAGTTTCACATGGTGGCCTACTTCCAGCATCTTGCATCCCTTTTCCAGTGGAATGTCCCCAGAAGGTCATATACCAATTAAACCCTGCTATTTTGCCTCTTAATGAGCATGATTGAGCCCAGTCGCCCAGTTCCTGAGGTTTTATTGGGAAGCTGCCAATCACCAGTTTCAGGAGTTTTTATCTATTGGGAAACTGCCTTTTCCTGTCACTGGCTGTGAACAGCTATTATTTTAGAGAAGCAGTGTGATTACTGCCTGACCATCACCTGATGGTGGCCTGACATTCCCAGTGGGGTGGGGGTAGCCATCTCCTGCCCTGCTCATGCAGGGCATGAGTAGGACTATAGTAGGTAACCTTACTCAGCTACCTACTGTAACAGTGGTTGTGATACTGATACAGTAATTGAGAAGAAATTACTTAGATAGTAAGGGTATAGGAGTCCTCAGTAAGGCTTTTCTTTTTAATAAAAAGTAATCCCAAATTATTTTTCTTTCTAAGCATTAAAGAGCAGCCTATAAAATCGAGCTGTACACATAGATACCAGCAGTTGTGCCAATCATGTTCAAGATGGTCACTCCATCCTCCCTTCTCTTTGTTGGCCACATATACAGTAAGAAGCAGACAGATGGCACTGATCAACTGGAAAGTCCATTTGCATAATAAGATGACCAGCCTTCTCCACACACTATGTAGACATCATACTTGATCAAACCAATCTGTGAGCCCCATGTAAATCAGACATCACCTTCTCTAGGCTTACAAAATCTTCTGCAGTCCACTGCCTCCCTTTTTTTTTTTTTTTTTTTTTTTGGATGTCTCTCTCTCTCTTTCTTGCAAGGAGCTGCTCTCCTCTCTCCTTTCTTCTGTCTATTAAACTTTCCACTCCCTAATCCACCCACATGTGTCCATGTCCTGAATTCTTTCTCAGCATGTGACAGCATAACCCAGGGTATATACCCCAGATAGTATAGCTGCTTTATGATGGGGGGCACATTCAATATACCAAAGTAAAACATTCATCGAAACAGTGAGTAGAGGAGTAGACACCAACTTTGTCTCTTCATTCCAAGGCTCTTGGCCTCCATTTCAGGTCTTACACGGAGGACTTACCCATTGCGTGAGGCTGGAAGAAGTCCTGGGGCAACTGAGGTTTACTGGCTGAGACTACCCCCAGTATTATCCAAAGACTTCTAGACTGACCTGAGCCTCCGACTGTCCCAATGGGGTGTCAGCAACAGGATCTCCAACTTTCCTATACTAATTTCCTCCTTTCCTGATCATGACCATCATATCTCTTATCCTCTCTGTGTATGAAATGTGTGGGAAGTTTTACAGTTCAGGGAAGTAATTTTGTCTGGCAAGTTCAGGGAATGTTGTAACTGGGTACATAGCTCAAGGGAAATTCTTTGTGAATTTCTAGAAACAGAGGACTCCCCCTGCCACAGTGAGCATCTCTCCCTCTCAGCCCTTGGCCTGGAGAGCACATGGCATGTCAAGGTAACTCTGCCCACCGTCTGGAGAGCACATGGTGTCTTAAGGTCAACTGTGCCACCTAGTGGAATAGGGATCCTCTCCATGAGGAACATTGTCGGTCCTTTAACAAAATACCCCAGCTTCAAATTTCTCTCCCCTGTTTGCACATTTCTACTGGAAACCAGGCTTCATGCTGCTTCTGTAAACGAGAAAATTCTATCTTCAACAATTAGGAGTAAAATATCCTCCAAAGCCAAATTTTAGTCTTGATACTGTCCCATCAGCAAGAAAATGTCCATTTGGTTTTTAAGTTCGTTTAAGGCACCCATTCTGCCTTTAACTAGAGTGGTACTCAATTTGGAAGTTAACTGGAACCATCTCTAAGGGTAAACACTTCAGCACAGGACATAATAGGAGGATAGAGAGTTCAATCTAGTATGAATCCTCCATTAAAGAGGCCTTTCCCAACTATTACATAGTTTTTCTTGAGATCCATTTTTTAGGGAGCCAGGAAGGTCACACAAGTCTAGGAAGTCAAAGGGAAATTACAGGCAGAGGACTAGAGCCACGTGGGTGAGCGTGAATAGCCCCAATTGCTTAGTGTCTCTAGTTCGATGGCTGGAGGCCATGCCTGCAAGCATGAGTGGCACATTCAACAAGAGGTCAAGACTCAGGAACCATGGAGGGAAAACAGCAGGGGGAATGCCTCTTCTGTCTTCCTATCTACCCTGGGTCACACAAAAAGTAAGGAGACTAAAGGGATGCCATTTTCTCACTTATCTTTCTAGATGGATGCCATCTTCAGTCTGCTATTCCTGGGAGTGCATTATGAAGCATAAGGACTACTTTGACCCTGGAACATTGAAGAAAAGCCAGCTTTTTTTTTTTTCACAAGGACATGACATTTTTACTAGACCTTTTCAAGTGTTACAAAATCAATCCAACCCTTTTAGCAATCATATAGGGCAGTACCAAAGAGAATAATTCCCCAAAATTAGAGAAGCAACTTCCAGGGGAACTATATGAGGGTGCCCCTTGTTTGGGGCCCCTTCAAGCTCCCTTGTCATTAAGGACCTTGGGTAAATAAAGGGAGACTTAGGCTGATTTTCTAATGACCCTGATGGGTACATAGAAGCTTTCCAAAATTTAACTCAGGTATTTCACCTCTTATGGAGGCATGTTACGCTTCTCCTAAGTCACACCCTAACTTCAGCTGAGAAGCAGGCAGATCTGCAGGTAGCAGAGAAATTCAGAGATGAGCAATATGTCTCTTACAGTAGGCTTAAAAGGAAAAGAGGAAATAGGGAGAGCAAAGAAATAGGGAAAACACCATTCCCAATAGGACCAGAGGCAATACCTCTTGAAAACCCTAACTGGGACCCACAGACTTTTCTACAGTGTTTTTCCTTCTTTAACAGTTTAAAATGGCTCTTTCATAATGATCTTCCAACCTGGGAAAAGTTAATTTCCCCAAACCTTAAAATGCTTGGCTTAGAGTAGAGCTAGGGAGAACGGAACCCAGAAGCCTGACATGCTGGCAAAAGGGTAAAAGTTTTTTATTGTTGTCGTTATTGTTTGTTTGTTTATCAGTCAATCTTTTGATTCCTATGTAAACTGGCAAAAGGGATAAGCAAGGACAGATTGGGGCTGGAAATAAAATGAATTTGGTTGGGTTGGATTTCTTTCACTATCTCAGTCACAATATTGCGATGATGGTTTCAAAAGCTGCCTATCAACCCTTTTAAAATACCTCATACAGTGGTAGTTAAATCATAACCTAATTAAGGCTTATTGGTTTCTCTTGTGAGGTTAGTTTTTGTAAAATTCAAAAGCTGAAAATCTTAACTGCTGGCATGGCTAAAGTCTAGTAAAAAAGGGATTTAAAAGGATTATCTTAAAGAGTGCTCAGCTTAATTAAAAGTGAATTTTGTTTTTCTCTTCTTGGATCTTTTTTTTTAATTCTCAGTTGACTGAATTATTTTTCTCCATTTTTTTTTTTTTTTTTTTTTTTTTTTTTTGGTCTTGCCACTCTTAATGCATGCATGAGAGGTCTTAAAATAACTTCTGTTAGCATGGAACTCCTTCGGAAAAACAGAGGAGGTGCCACAGACCCTGTTTTGGGAAAAAAAAAAAAATTGTTTCTCCCTTAAAACCCCAGGAATTAGATATTTGCTTCTCACAATCAAAGCCTCTGTTCTGTTTTTCATTGTGTTATAGGACCATTTTGAGTTTTGGAGTTATCAAGTTACTTCATAGTATGAAAGAGCTCTGGTGTGTAGAAAATACACTTTAAGGGATAACTAACAGTAGTTATAAATCAGGGAAGCATGCTGGTTGGCCATCTAAAAGATATTAAAACAGCCCCATCCCCCACTGAGAGATGAGAGTCCCATGAGGGATGGGCTGATTACAAAATTAGCTGATTGGCTTCTGGTTGCCTTTCTATGAAATACATGGTAGAAGCACTGCACTGTGTTCTCCCATAGTATCTCTCTACTTTTGGGGATCCAAAATCCAGTACAAAGAGGCGCCTTTAATTTTAGGGATCTGTCTAATTAAGCCCTAAAAATGCATGCTACCTGGCCCTATTCCTCCAAAGGCTCCACCTTGAAGTCAGTAATCCAATTAAGAAACTGGCAAATGCAAAAATCTTACAAGTGTTGAATCTTCTGTCTGTTTGTGTCGCTATATATGTGTTATGTATAATGTCTCTAAAAAGAGCTCAAATTGTTTGGTTTAAAGAAAAATAAACACTTAAATAAAATGTTTTTAATTCACATGACTTTGTCTTTAAGAAATAAAATTAGTCTTAAGGATTATTGGTAAAATGCAAGTATAATCAAAATGCAAATAGGTGTCTATATTATACAACTTAGATACTAGGTTTGCTAAATGTTCCAAGGTTGTATACTGCCTGCTTTACAGATACATAAGTCTTGGTACAGGTGGGGTTAGACACTGGAAAGGGTCATAATTTATCTGTGCTTCTGTCTGGGTCCCAGACTCCACACCAGGTATATAATGAAAATCCCTTATTAACCAGATTTTTCATCAAAACTAAAAGTTGCTAAGAGTTAACACTGCAACATGTATTTGAGATCACTGTACAGTTTTATATGCAACGTATATGAAAAGAGTGAAATGCTTCTTTAGTAAAAGATTTTAAGAAAGCATAGAAATATACTTTTTGCCCAGGGATGAGGGATTAGGTTAAACTTTATAAGATAGAGCTAGAGGTTTAAGCAAGTTATAGAAAGATTGTACCAATTAATCTTGCAAAAATGTGTGAGCATTAACTAAATTCAAAAGGGTGTTATATGGTCTTTTCATAAGTTGAGCATTGAAATAAAAGCATAACAAGGTCGTCTTGAGATAGTAATCTGCCCTTTAGCAAAAGGGTTTGTAAAGATTTCACCTCATGGTCAAATTATTTAAGATTAAATGGAATAATCTATAAGGTTTCACTTAAACAAATTAGAGTTCACATAAATAAACTAATACAAGGGCAAAACTTGACTTTAAACAGAATTTTTATCTAACAGTAAAGGCTAATGAAAAGTTTTTGTCTTTTGAGTCATCATTTTGAAAAAAATAAATGATTGATGACAATTTGGAATTCCATTTTATAACATCACATGTTTTAAATCTCTTACATTTAGCAGGCATCCCAAAATCAAATGTCAAGTTTCAAAAGTTTCTTTCCTGATGCCTGGCTTTCTGAATGGTTCAGAGGGCCCCTAAAACATTCAGAAAAGAGGTGATCAGGATTATTTGACATGCTTAGTCACATGAGATTATCAAAATGATGCCCAATCTTCTTTAAGTTATATTTTGGTGAATAATACTAATATATGTTTCAAAATTGTATGGAATTTCTAAAATTCTAATGTCTATTATACGCTATCAATCATAGTTAAAAGTAAAGTTATTGTAAGCCATGGAGATAACTATTTTTTTTCTGTCAGTCATGTTCTTAACTCTAAATACCCTGGAAATTTTGTCATTCACAGACAATTTTTGTATTGCTTTTTCCTTCTCAAAAGATGGGTTATAATCAAGCTACATTAAGGACTTTTATAGGTGTTCTCAAATGTAGGTTTTTAATAGCTTTGAAGATTGTAACATTGGAATAGAAAAATATTGCATGGGACTCATGAAGAACTGAAATATTCACAAATGTCAAGCAAAACAAGAGTTAACTAAATGGACTGCACTCAAAAAACTAAGGCAATATTTTTAAACTTTTTCTTGGCTGACCTTTGTTTTGTTTTTCAGAGTTAAGGAAATTTATTTTGAATTATTTATGACCATTAATAACTAAGTAAGTAAGTAACCAAGTAAGTTGAGTTATACTGCCTAGAGCATGTTTATTTCTCTCTGCCTAGTTCCTCTAGAATTTGGAAACTATCAGTAAGCACTTTTAACTTATGGCAATATAGTTGTTTCCATCAGTGTAATAAGAATCCTTTTTTTTTTCAACACGACACAATTAGAAAAAATGGTCACTTCATCAAGGCTTTCACTGGAAGGGTATGCTTCCATTTAAGGAGTTAATCTTGACTTGCAGAGCTGACAAATGTCCCATGGTGTCAAGTGGCCTCTTACCTAGTCTACACAGTTCCCATACAGGGTTCCTAACCTGTGGTCAGAAAAGAACATCACTTTCTAACAGGTCTAGGATCTCAAAGTTTATCTTGGAATCTTAAGAGAAAAAGATCACCCAAATCACATTTATTTGAGTATAAAAACCCGTGACTGGGCTCAACTGTAAGAAGTCTTATCTGAGATTCCTTGTAAAACAGAGTTCCATCAACGGCAATCCAAAAGACCTATGTAGAAATAACCATTCTTGTTGCACTTTAAGCAAATAATAAGGCCAAGTATAAGACTTAATTTTATTATACAAACAACCAAGTCCTATCATAATGTGTTTTTACCAAGAATGAGTACTGGAGAGAGAAATTATGTTCTAAAGCTTATCATACATTTGTCATTAAATCCTAGACTCATTAATTGTTTTTAAACTTTTTGCCTACCTTTTAGACTTATTCCTGTGAATTAAGTGGTGATCTCCTGAAGCTTGTAAGAAACAAAAAAGGGTGGGTAATGCAAATATCTGGATCAATATGCTAGTTCTGGGCAATTATCCTGCAAATTCTGCCAGATAATGAAAGTGAATAGGATACCCATAAACTGGAGCTTTCTTTATTTGACAAATTAAAACCAGGGAACTTCACAGACCCCAAAAGGGAAATTGTATGTCTCAGCAAGTGAAATTTTAGACAGAAATAATCCACTACATCACCCATGCAGGAATTGCTACAGTTACTCTACTATTTGCAGTGGAGCTTTAGATGGTAGCACCTTCTAACTGATATATTGGACACAGAGTTTCCATTGCTGTAGTATTTTGCTTAATTATTATCCTTATAGCAAGGATAATAGTCACCAGCACAAAGGAAGCATAAAAGTTCTCCTATCACTGAGTCTGCTAGAATATGTTATTGGGTTTGCTAATATGTCACACCCTGGCTATGCAAAGGAGATTATAAAAGAGAGAGATTTTATATAAGAAAGAATCTTATATGGCAAATAATTTTCCTGAAGAGAATAGTTGGTTGTTTAAAAGAGGGATGTTTAGGACAAGTCAGAAGGTTTAAGCATGTCTCAGATGGTCTGTGGAAGTCATGAAGGGATTGATAAGTGGAGGAAAGATTTAGCCGAGGTTGACATTAAAGTTACTCTAGCCACCAAAATCCAATGCCTCATATTCTAAAAAGAATGTTACTTTTATATTAATGTTTCAGCAGCATCTGGTGGGGGCAAACCAATATCACAACCCATTTGAATGACTGAAAGCATTCAAATCAAACCCCAAATGGTGCTACAGACTGAATCACATATGGACACACCTTTCTTCTAAGGACCTTAGATCAACCCAGTAGGAACCCTAGCTGCTATTCCCCACACAACACCCCTTTTAAGCAGGAAGTAGTCAGAAAGAGTCATCATCCAACACCCTAAAAGCAGTTAAGGTTATCACTCCAGAAAGGGAATTCTATAGTGAAACAGGCAAGCATGCTAGGCCTTACAGAAATCTGATGGATTTGTTAATATCACATAAGGCAGCAAAGTGAGGAGAAGACACTCAACTTTTATTTCTTCATATAGCATTTACACTGTCTAGCTAAGAAAATGTTATTGTGAAGGTTTACCTCTTGTCTCCAGGGCCCTTACCCGGTAGAGTTACAACGATGGCCTCTATTCTTTTACACAGCCATTGACCATAGCAAATTTATTCCTAGTTAAGCAATCAATTAATAGTGGAGTAACAAAATTGATTGCATTCAAAAATTATGCTATGCCTGGAGTAGAAGCCTGCGTTGCCCTTCCCTCTCTATGCAGAAATCTTGGTAAAGTGGGACCTTCTCCATTCCATGCCCAGGCATAATTCCAAGTACTCAGTGTACCCACTTGACTAGATTGGGAGCCTGAGCCACTCCTCCCTTTAGATGCAGAGATCTTGGTGCAGTGGCACCTTCTCTGCTTTACGCCTTGTGACATCTGCAGGCATTTGGAGCTCCACTCTTCTAGATTGGGAGTTTAGGTTACCCCCACTCCCTGGACAGAGAACTTGGAAGAGCAGAGGTTTAGCCATTCCACACCTTGGAACATCTCCAGATGCTTGGCAATTCCTCCCCAGAGCCTTCCTTTGAGCTCATGCTCATGCCTGCCATTGAGACATGTAGCTAATCCTGCCCAGTCCCATCCTGCCCACCTTCATCCTCCAACCCCCAACTGGAACTTCGGAGGAATCTCAGACCACAGTGCATTCCACAGGACAGCCTATTGCCTGAGGCAACAGAGAGCTTTTCAGGGTAAACAAAGAACAAGTACGTACCTATCTGTGTCAGCAATAGCCAGCTCTTATCTGTAAGCACCACCTACTGGCCTGGAGGTTGAACTACATAATCCAATCAAAAATTCACTGACACAATAGGGAACAAGGTAAACTTTCTGAGACTGCTGCCACCCCAGCCCCACAGGAGGCAGTGAGTCTGCTCACATACCGGTACATCAATACTAAAACCAGAATTTGAGAAAACCCCCATACAAAGGCAGTTTATACCCAAGAAACATGCCATTGAAAGCATCCAGAAACAAAGCCGAAGACTCTACACAACACATATTATAATCACACTCTAGGGGGAAATAATTCTCATCCAAATGAAAGTGAGTTTAGAATCAAGAAAAGAAAGTTCATCCAGATGCAAATAAGTCAGAGAAACAATTTTAGAAGTATGAAGAACAGTGGTATGACACCCTCAAGGGATCACTCTAGCTCTCCAGCAAAAGATTCTAAACAAAATAAAATATTTGAAATACCAGATAAAGCATGAAACATATTGATTTTAAAGAAGGTTAATGGGATCCAACAGAATGCTGAAAACTAACAAATACATTAGAAAAATAGTTAAGAATATAAAAAAGAGGTAGTTATGTTTTAAAAATATAAAACTTCTGAAAATGAAAAAAAAAAAAAATTATTGATGGAATTACACAATACAGTTGAAAGCCTTCACAGTAACCTAGACAAAAAAGAAGAAAGAATTTTAAAGCTAGAGGACATGTCTTTTGGATTAACCCAATCAAATAAAAATAATTTTTTAATTCACAAAACTTTCAAAGAATATGGGATTACATAAACTGTCCAAAGCTATGAGGAATACATATTCCAGAGAAATAAGAAAGAATACAAAGTATGGAAATCCTATTTGAGGGACTAATTCAGGAAAACTTCCTTGGTCTTGATAGAGGTCTAGACATCCAGATACAAAAAGCTCAGATAACTCCTGGAGACATACTTCAAGATGAGCTTCACCAAGGCACATGGTTAGCAGGCTATTCAAAGTCTACATGAAGAAAAATGTCCTAAAAGCAGCAAGAGAGAAGTGTCTAATCACTTATAATGGAAATCTCATCAGCCTAACAGTGGACTTCCCAAAGAAACTTTTTAAGGCAGAAAATATTAGAGTTTTATTGAGAGTCTTTTTATAGAAAAAAAAAAATGCCAGCCAAGAATTTTGTATCCTGATAAACTAAGCTTCAAAAATGATTGAGAAATAAAGTCTTTCCTAGACAAGTACATACCAAGGGAATTTGTCACCACTAAGCTAGACATAGAGAAAATCCTCAAAGGAGTTCTAAACATGAAAACAAAAGGAAACATTTATCATCATAAAACATGTGAAAGTATAAAACTCACAAATCTTATGAAACAATTGCACAATCAAGACTACAAAGCATCTAGATAATAACATTATGACAGGAACAAAAACTCTCTTATTGATACTAATTTTAAACATACGTAATATAAATGTACTAAATACTTCACTAAAAGTTATAGGGTTGAAGAATGAATAAGAAAGCAAAATCCAAGAATATACTACGTACAAGAAAATCATCCAGCTGGTAAAGAATTTTACAGACTCAAAGAAGTGGACAAAAATATTCTATGCAAACCGAAACCAAAAGTGAGTAGGAGTAGCTATATTTATATCAAATAAAACAGACTTTAAATTGACAACAGTAAAAACACAAAGAAGATCCTTATGTAATGATAAAGAGATCCATTCATTAGGAAGATATAACAATTACAAATATATGTTCCCTTAATACTGTAGCAGTGAGATTAAAAAAAACACTGTAAGTAAGAAAAGAGATAGACAGCAATACAATAATAGTGGGGGCCTGCAATATGTCACTGAAAGCACTAGACAGATCATTGAAGTAGAAAGTCAATGAAGAAACTCTGGACTTAAATTGCACTCTAGACCAAATGGACATAACAGATATTTACTCCACCCCGGGCGGCAGAGACTCCGTCTCAAAAAAAAAAAAAAAAAAAAAAAAAAAAAATACAGAATGTTCTTCTTTACAATAATAGAATGTATATTTTTCTCACCTACATGTGCAACATTTTATAAAATTGATCATATGCTAGACCACAAGGCAAGTCTTTACAAATTTTAAGAAAACTGGAATCATATCAAATATCTTCTTGTGACACAGTGAAATAAAATTAATGCTTAATTTAATAATAATAATAGTAATAATAAAAGTTATTCTATCCTAATCCTATGCAAATAACTTCCCAGAAAAAAATAACTAAAAACTGCATGTATCATAATATTTTCTGCCTTGGTAATGCCTACATGATGTTAAGTATCAAAATGGTCAAATGAAAAAGAAAATTAGACCAAGTTACAAAGATGGATACAGCTATTCCATCCTTAGCATCTAAGCAACTGAGGTTATAGTTAATAAAATGCAGTTATGGAGGTTTTTCATTTCACTTTGATATAAACTTCTCAACATCAAAATATGTGAAAGTAAATTTTCATTATTTGCTTTCCAGACAAAATATCTGAACTGAATACATTGTCACATGTCTTTTGTACTATAAAAAATATTTTTTCAGTTTTTTTTTTTTTTTTTTTTTCCTGAGACGGAGTTACGCTCTATCGCCCAGACTGGAGGGCAGCGGCGTGATCTACACACTGCAAGCTCTGCCTCTGGGGTTCACGCCATTCACCTTCCTCAGCCTCCCAGGTAGCTGAGACTACAAGCGCTAGGCCACACCCAGCTAATTTTTTTGTATTTTTAGTAGAGACAGAGTTTCACCGTGCTAGCCAGATGGTCTCCATCTACTGATCTCATGATCCGCCCGCCTCGGCCTCCCAAAGTTCTGGGATTACAGGCGTAAGCCACCAAACCAGGCCTCACTTTTTTTTTTTTTTTTTTAAAGAATACTTTTTTTTATTAGTATTATTTTACTTTAAGTTCTTGGATATGTGTGCAGAACGTGCAGGTTTTTTACATAGTTATACATGTGCCCTAGTGGTTTGCTGCACCCATCAACCCGTCATCTAGGTTTTAAGACCCGCATGCATTAGATGTTTGTTGTAATAGTCTCCCTCTCCTTGCCCCAACACTTTGGACAGGCCCCAGTGTATAATGTTTCCCTCCCTGTATCCATGTGTTCTCCTTGTTCAACTCCCACTTATGAGTGAGAACGTGTGGTGTTTGGTTTTTTTGTCTTTGTGATAGTTTCCTCAGAATGATGGTTTCCAGCTCACCCCATCCCTGAAAAGGACGTTAACTCATTCTTTTTTATGACTGCATAGTATTCCATGGTTTTTTTGTGCCACATTTTCTTTTCTTTCTTTTTTTTTTTTTTTTTAATTATACTTTATGTTCTAGGGCACATGTGCACAACGTGCAGGTTTGTTACATATGTATACATGTACCATGTTGGTGTGCTGCACCCATTAACTCGTCACTTACATTAGGTATATCTCCTAATGCTATCCCTCCCCCTTCCCCTACCCCACAACAGGCCCCAATGTGTGATATTCCTCTTCCTGTGTCCAAGCGTTCTCATTGTCCAGTCCATCAATGATGGGCATTTGAGTTGGTTCCAAGTCTTTGTTATTGTAAATAGTGCTGCAATAAACATATGTGTGCATTTGTCTTTATAGTAAAATGATTTATAATCCTTTGGGTATATACCCAGTAATGGGATTGCCAGATCAAATGGTACTTCTGGTTCTAAATCCTTAAGGAATTGCCACACTGCCTTCCACAATGGATGAACAAATTTACACTTCCACCAACAGCGTAAAAGTGTTCCCATTTCTCCACATCCTCTCCAGCATCTGCTCACAACATTTTAGAACCTTGCCTTGTCTACTACATTTACTGAGATATATTCTAGATCTATTCTTAACTGCAGCTTTGATTTTCTATAATTCCAGTCTTTTCACATTTCCTTAGTTACTTAATTGCTCTATTGTGAGCTGACCAGCAGGGTAGTAAAATAAAGCATTTTACTATTTTATATATTTTTTACTTTGTCATTTTATCAAGATAATAGATGGCTTTAAAAAGCCAGCAAATTTAGAAAAAGAGTTAACAGTGTTCTTGCTCAGTTGTTCTTCAAAGATTTACATGTCATAAATTAATGACAGTGTCTAGTAGCAAGAAAGGAATTGTAGGACATATTTTCTTTTTCTATTAAGACAAATATCATGTAATTTAGCAAACTTTGTCTTACTCCACAGTATTGAGTCTCAAAAATTGTGGGTAAACTGAAATTTACCATGAAACTGGGATTATACATTTTAGATTGCAATTTATGTTATTAAATAACCAAATAGCATGCACGCTATGTTTCAGACAGTTTAAAATACTTCCTTTGCTTAAGATAATTAACAGAAGTCCTATAAAAGAAATGGAATAGAACAAATAATTTGATTGACTAAATATGCACATACGTATTCCTTACTCTAATATATATATATACTTATTGTAATCATTTTTAGTGTTAATGTCTAAAATCAAAGAAAAATTTGGTTAAGATATTTCTTTGATAACTCCATAACTGTATTTTTATATTAGAGACTTAAAAGCTGTAATTACAGTTAAACAAATAGCATTTTAATTAATTAACAGTTGACACTATGCAAAATCTGTTCTGTTCATCGGTGGACCAAAGAGATGAGTTGTAAAATGATAGAGGACATTAGTTTCCTAATGCACAGTGTATATTGAATGTTTAATAGTTTGGAGGATGTTTTGACATTATTTCCGACAACATTGTAGCTATCTATTCATGCACTGACTCTCTCTTTCTCCAGAACCCTTTATTAGTGAATGTGCATAACTAAAAGTATCTTCCCATTTACTTTACTTTCTTCACATTTTCATAATTCTTCAACAAGTTACAATATTTATCGTAATTATAATTATTTTAAATATTATCTATTTTAACTATGAAACAAGTATAAAGAATATAATCCAACAATCACATAAATGGACAAAATTAGTGAATATATATATATATTTATTTATCCTATTAACTTCAGATTTTGTAGTACACAGAAAAAAATAAAAGACTTTTTTTATAACTTACCTTGATTCATTTTCATTCCTTCCTTTCTAACTATATTATTAATTTATTTAATGATATAGTATTATTTTGTAAGATTCTTCTTTAAGCTTATATCTATATTACGTAGTAATAATTTATATTACTTTATCTATATTTACTTTTTTGCATCTATATTAACACAGATGAATTTTATTTCATCTTTTGGATTACAATTTATTTTACTGGATCTCTCTTCATATTTCCATATTCCATCTAATGAACTTATAAATTTTTTTTGTTTTATTTTTTATCATTACAAAGAGTGATCCAATCAACATTCCTATAAAAATTTTCTACTGCATAATTATAAAAGTTTATCTAGGTTATATATTTAGAACTATAAATAGATTCAGACATTAAAACATTTTAAATGATTTTAGATACCTCTAACATACTGCACAGTGGTTGTACCAATTTACTCTCTCACCAACAGGTAATTAAGTTTCTATTTTCCCAAAAGCTTTCCAGGGTGGGCACTGTGGTGTGCACCTGTAGTCCCATCTACTCCAGAGGCTGAGGCAGGAGGATCGCTTGATCTCAGGAGTTCAAAGCTGCAGTGAGCTATGATGGTGCCACCACTCTTTCAGGCAGGGAGACAGAGCAAGACCCTATCTTGAAAATTTTAAATAAAATTTAAGAAAACAAAACAAAGACAAAAACTTTCCAATACTTACTATTTTGTTTGGTGTCTTACTATTGCTATACTTAATGGGAATAAAATTGTATCTATGTCAACATGTTTTTTCCACACCACTTTTCTAATGACTGAGAAGATTTGGCACCTTTAAAATGCTTATTTTCTGTTCCTAATTATTTTTCTGTATGTATTTCGGTCATATTATTTTATATTTGTCTATTGAATGACTTATTTTTAGGGATTTATTGGAATTCTTTATACACTGTGGATATTAATTATCTTCATTTTATGAGAAACCTACACTAAAAATCAGCTGTTATCTTTTAACAAAGATTAAAGTGTAACCTTTATTTAACAGACCCAAAATGTCTATTTACTGCTTTTCCTGCTATTGAAAAGATCCATAAAAAGTAGAATTATTAGTTTTGCTTGTTTTCAGGGCACTTTCACCAAAATTTCAACAATAGCTCCTGGATGCACAGGAATGAATTCATTGTGTACTAACTCTGCTCCACATCCTGTCTATAATCAGGTATGTAGCGGTAGTGGGAGGGCTCTGCATTAACAGTTGTGGGAAGAAAGCACTTTAGAGGTTACCTGGATACAAGCCTTCCCTACTGAGCAGAAGTAATTGATTCTGTATTAGTTGTTTTATGAAGCTGTAGGGCATGCACCCTACCAACAACTCAGCTGTAACCTGGAGCTTTTCTACTTAACTTTTTCACATCCCCTATGTGTGGACTATATAAACATTTTCTTCAGTGAGTTCCGAAATGTTTTAAATACCTTTCTGAGTGCTGGAGTTTTATGGAAGCAGACACTACAATTCTTTTAATAGAGAATTATCTTATGACCTATTTGCCACATTGGTACACAAAGCTTCACAGAATATAAACAAATTAAAAATATGATTCATTTTAATTACTGAAACTTCAGTCACTTATAAATGTGTAAAAGTGATTTTTATGAAATTGTCCTAATATTTGAAATATTGTACTGCTTGGCAAATACAATTTTTTGTAAAATAAATGAAAGGAAATAGGTCAAAAGTGAGTACAATTCCTCAATTTATCTGTTCTTCTCTAACACATACGTAATGATTTGAAAATAGTAATAATAAAGTATTCTAGAATATTGACTAAAAGAGATATTTTATCTGGCTGTGAGAGGATAAACTAATATGCTGTGATTGTGGAAATTACAGTTTTGTTTCTTGTGTCAAGGTTTTGCTTGAAAAGTTACTTGTAAACACCCTTTAATCCTCTGGGGTATGCTAGACTTTCATCCTTTCAGAACCTCATTATTGCCATCTTCTTCCATGTTCCAGGTTTCCTGCAAACGTTGAGATCAAATTGAATTACAATTTGAGACTCAGTCTACCAAAACATGACAATTTGGTCTCAGAGGTTTCAGACAAAATACATTAGATATTCTGCAGTGTGTTTTGTGCTGTCAAGTTAAGGCCAAATATTCCAGGGTGTTAAAACTCCATGACTAAAATATTGATGAGATTTCGCCTCCAAGTCCTTGTGTAACCATCTGAAATTACTTTGCCATTTCACTGTCTATAGAGTTGTCATGTGGTTATAGGACACTCTTTCCAGAACTTTCCAGATGACTTTTACCATCATGTTTTGGAACACAAAATAGTTGGATGCAAAGAGTATATGCTATTTCTTCATTATTGTAGAACAGTTATCTGTGCAACTTTCCATAGGAGGAGGTCAAAGAAGACGTTTCAACTGTTGTCATTGCTACAAGTATGTGTTATAAACTAGATATATTCAAATTTGGTTTCAACTTTATTATACAAATTTAAGTGTTTCCAATTCATTATTATTATAATTATTCATATATTCCTGAATTTTAAAACAAACTACTGAATCTTATAATAAGAAGTTGTTCTGTTCTTTTGCTGTGTGGTTTTTTTTTTTTTTTTTAACTGTTGTACCACTGACTGTGTTTTCTGGTTATTTTTTAGCAAGCATAATTTCTGTATGCTTCTACTTACATAATGATACATCCGTTAACTTTCTTCAAAATAATCTGATACATATTGAACAAGATAAACAAATTTAATATCATAGTGGGAAATTATTATTTGCTTGTTTAATATTTTCCATATTTTAAACAATGAGTCTGAACATTTCCATGTTCTTTGGTTCAGTAATTTTAGTTTAAAAATAAGAAAATTTTTTTATTATACTTTAAGTTCTAGGGTACATATGCACAATGTACAGGTTTGTTACATATGCATACATGTGTCATGTTGGTTGGCTGCACCCACTGACTCGTCATTTACATTAGGTATTTCTCCTAATGCTATCCCTCCCTCTACCCCCAAACCATGACAGGCCCCGAGGTGTGATATTCCCTGCCCTGTGTCCAAGTGTTCTCATTGTTCAATTCCCACCTATGAGTGAGAACATGTGGTGTTTGATTTTCTATCCTTGTGATAGTTTGCACAGAATGATGGTTTCCAGCTGCATCCATATCCCTGCAAAGGACATGAACTCACCCTTTTTTATGGCTGCATGATATTCCATGGTGTATATGTGCCACATTTAATCCAGTCTATCACTAATGAGCATTTGGGTTGGTTCCAAGTCTTTGCTATTGTCCATAGTGCAGCAATAAATATATGTGTGCATGTGTCTTTATAGTAACATGATTTATCATCCTTTGGGTATCTACCCAGTATTGGGATTGCTGCGTCAAATGGTATTTCTAGTTCTAGATCCTTGAGGAATCGCTACACTGTCTTCCACAATGGTTGAACTAGTTTACACTTTCACCAACAGTGTAAAAGCATTCCTATTTCTCCACATCCCCTCCAGCATCTGTTGTTTCTTGACTTTTTAATGATCACCATTCTAACTGGTGTGTGATGGTATCACATTGTGGTTTTGATTTGCATTTCTCTGATGACTGGTAATGATGAGCATTTTTTCATGTGTCTTGGCTGCATGAATGTCTTCTTTTGAGAAGTGTCTGTTCATATCCTTTGACCACTTTTTGATGGGGTTGTTTGTATTTTTTTCTTGTAAATTTGTTTAAGTTCTTTGTAGATTCTGGATATTAACCCTTTGTCAGATGGATAGATTGCAAAAATTTTATCTAATTCTGTAGGTTGCCTGTTCACTCCGATGGTAGTTTCTTTTGCTGTGCAGAACCTCTTTAGTTTAATTATATCCCATTTGTCTATTTTTGCTTTTGTTGCCATTGCTTTTGGTGTTTTAATCATGAAGTCCTTACCCATGCCTATGTCCTGAATGGTATTGCCTAGGTTTTCTTCTAGGGTTTTTATGGTTTTAGGTCTAATATTTAAGTATTTAATCCATCTTGAATTAAGTTTTATACAAGGTTTAAGGAAGGGATCCAGTTTCAGCTTTCTACGTATGGCTAGCCAGTTTTCCCAGCACCATTTGTAAAATAGGGAATTCTTTCCCCATTGCTTGTTTTTGTCAGATTTGTCAAATATCAGATGATTGTAGATGTGTGGTGTTATTTCTGAGGCCTCTGTTCCATTCCATTGGTCTGTATATCTGTTTTTGTATCAGTACCATGCTGTTTTGGTTACTGTAACCTTGTAGTATAGTTTGAAGTTAGGTAGCATGATGCCTCCAACTTTGTTCTTTTGGCTTACAATTGTCTTGGCAATGCGGGCTCTTTTTTGTTCCATATGAACTTTAAAGTAGTTTTTTTCCAATTATGTGAAGAAAGTGATTGGTAACTTGATGGGATGGCATTGAGTCTATAAATTACCTCAGGCAGTATGGCCATTTTCACAATATTGATTATTCCTATCCATGAACATGGAATGTTCTTCCATTTATTTGTGTCCTCTTTCATTTCATTGAGCAGTGGTTTGTAGTTCTCCTTGAAGAAGTCCTTCACAAACCTTGTAAGTTGGATTCCTAAGTATTTTCTTCTCTTTGTAGCAGTTGTGAATGGGAGTTCACTCATGACTTGGCTCTCTGTTTGTTGTTTTTGATTTATAGGAATGCTTGTGATATTTGCACATTGATTTTGTATCCTGAGATTTTGCTGAAATTGCTTATCAGCTTAGGGAGACTTGTGGCTGAGATGATGAGGCTTTCTAAACATACAATCATATCATCTGCAAACAGGGACAATTTGACTCCCTTTTCCTAATTGAATACCGTTTGTTTCTTCCTCTTGCCTGACTGCCCTGACCAGAACTTCCAACACTATGTTGTATAGGAGTGGTAAGAGAGGGCATCCTTGTCTTGTGCCATTTTCTAAGGGAATACTTCCAGGTTTGCCCATTCAGTATGATATTGGCTGTGGGTTTTTCATAAATAGCTCTTATTATTTTGAGATACATTCCATCAATACCTAGTTTATTGAGAGTTTTTAGCATGAAGGGGTGTTGAATTTTGTCAAAGGCCTCTTCTGCATCTCTTGAGATAATCATATGGTTTTTGTCGTTGGTTCTGTTTATGTGATGGATTATGTTTATTTATTTGCATATGTTGAACCAGCCTTGCATGCAAGGGACAAAGCTGACTTGATCGTGGTGGATACGCTTTTTGATGTGCTGCTGGATTTGGTTTGCCAGTATTTTATTTAGGATTTTCGCATCGACATTCATCAGAGTTATTGGTTTAAAATTTTCCTTTTTTATTGTGTCTTTGCTATGTATCAGTATCAGGATGACACTAGCCTCATAAGATGAGTTAGGGAGGATTCCCTCTTTTTCTACTGATAGGAATAGTTTCAGAAGGAATGGTATCAGCTCCTCTTTGTACCTGTGGTAGAGTTTGGCTGTGAATCCATCTGGTCCTGGACTTTTTTTGGTTGGTAGGCTATTAATTATTGCCTGAATTTCAGAGCCTGTTCTTGATCTATTCATAGACTCAACTTCTTCTTGGTTTAGACCTTGGAGGGTGTACGTGCCCAGGAATTTATCCATTTCTTCTAGGTTTTCTAGTTTATTTGCATAGAGGTGTTTATAGTATTCTCTAATGGTCGTTTTTATTTCTGTGGGATCGGTGGTGATATCCCCTTTATCATTTTTTATTGTGTCTATTTCATTCTTCTCTCTTTCCTTCTTTATTAGTCTTGTAGTGATCTATCACTTTTGTTGCTCTTTTCAAAAAATCAGCTCCTGGATTCATTGATTTTTTGAAGGGATTTTTGTGTCTCTATCTCCCTCAGTTCTGCTGTCATCTTAGTTATTTCTTGCCTTCTGTCAGCTTTTGAATTTGTTTACTCTTGCTTCTCTAATTCTTTTAATTGTGGTGTTAAGGTGTCAATTTTAGATCTTTCTGCTTTTTCTTGTGGTCATTTAGTGCTATACATTTCCCTCTGCGTACACTTTAAATGTGTCCCAGAGATTCTGGTACATTGTTTCTTTGTTCTCATTGATTTCAAAGAATATCTTTATGTCTGCTTCATTTCATTATGTACCCAGTAGTCACTCAGGAGCAGGTTGTTCAGTTTCCATGCAATTGTGTGGTTTTCAGTGAGTTTCTTAATCCTGAGGTCTAATTTGATTGTACTGTGGTCTGAGAGACAGATTGCTGTGAGTTCTGTTCTTTTACATTTGTTGAGGAGTGCTTTACTTCCAACTATGTGATCAATTTTGGAATAAGTGCGATGTGGTGCTAAGAAGAATCTATATTCTGTTAATTTGGGGTGTAGAGTTCTGTAGACGTCTATTATGTCTGCTGGTTGCAGAGCTGAGTTCAAGTCCTGGATATCCTTGTTAACCTTCTGTCTCATTGATCTGTCTAATATTGATAATGGGATGTCAATATCTCCCATTATTGTGTGGGAGTCTAAGTCTCTTCGTAGGTCTCTAAGGACTTGCTTTATGAATCTGGGTGCTCTTGTATTGGGTGCATATATATTTAGGATAGTTAACACTTCTTGTTGAATTGATCCCTTTACTATTATGCAATGCCCTTCTTTGTCTTTTTTGATCTTTGTTGGTTTAACAGCTGTTTATCAGAGACTAAAATTGCAATCCTTTTTTTTTTTTTTTTTTTTTTTTTTTTTGCTTTCCATTTGCATGGTAGATCTTCCTCCATCTGTTTATTTTGAGCCTATGTGTGTCTCTGCACGTGAAATGGGTCTCCTGAATACAGCACACTGATGGGTCTTGACTCTTTATCCAATTTGCCAGTCTGTGTCTTTAATTGGGGCATTTAGCCCATTTACATTTAAGGTTAATATTGTTATGTGTGAATTTGATCCTGTCATTATGATGTTAGCTAGTTATTTTGCCCGTTAGTTGATGCAGTTTCTTCCTAGCCTCGATGGACTTTAGAATTTATCATGTTTTTTCAGTGACTGGTACTAGTTGTTCCTTTCCATGTTTAGTGCTTCCTTCAGTAGCTCTTGTAAGGCAGGCTTGGTGCTGACAAAATCTCTCAGCATTTGCTTGTCTGTAAAGGATTTTATTTCACCTTCACATATGAAGCTTAGTTTGACTGGGTATGAAATTCTGGGTTGAAAATGCTTTTTCTTTAAGAATGGTCAATATTGGCCTCCACTCTCTTCTGGCTTCTAGATTTTCTGCCAAGATATTCACTGTTGGTCTGATGGGCTTCCCTTTATGTGTAACCCAATGTTTCTCTCTGGCTGCCCTTAACATTTTTTCCTTCATTTCAACCTTGATAAATCTGATAATTATGTGTCTTGGGGATTACGCCTCTCAAGGAGTATCTTTGTAGTGGCCTCTGTATTTCCTCAATTTGAATGTTTACCTGCCTTGTTAGATTGGGGAAGTTCTCTTGGATAATATTCTGAAGAGTGTTTTCCAACTTGGTTCCATCCTCCCTGTCACTTTCAGGTACACCAAGCAAACATAGATTTGGTCTTGTCACATAGTCTCATATTTCTTGGAGGCTTTGTTCGTTTCTTTTTACTCACTTTTCTCTAACCTTCTCCTCTAGCTTTATTTCATTCATTTAATCTTCAATCACTGATACTATTTCTTCCACTTGATCGAATCGGCTATTGAAGCTTGTGCGTGTGTCACGTAGTTCTCATGCCATGGTTTTCAACTCCATCAGGTCTTTTAAGGTCTTCTCTATGCTGTTTATTCTAGTTAGCCATTCTTCAAATCTTTTTTCAAGTTTTTTAGGTTCCTTGCAATGGGTTCGAACATCCTCCTTTAGTTCCAAGAAGTTTGTTATTACCAATCTTCTGAAGCCTACTTCTGTCAGCTCATCAAAGTCATTCTCCATCCAGTTTTGTTCCATTGATGGCAAGAAGCTGCAATTCTTTGGAGGAGAAGAGGCATTCTGGTTTTTAGTATTTTCATTTTTCTGCTCTTGTTTCTCCCCATGTTTGTGGTTTTTATCTACCTTTGGTCTTTGATGTTGGTGACCTACAGATGTCCTTTGATGTGGATGTCCTTTTGGTTGATGTTGATGCTATTCCTTCCTGTTTGTTAGTTTTCCTTCTAACAGTCAAGTCCCTCAGCTGTGAGTTTATTGGAGTTTGCTGGAGGTCCACTCCAGACCCTGTTTGCCTGAGTATCACCATAGGAGGCTGCAGAACAGCAAATATTGCAGAAGAGTAACTATTGTTGCCTGATCCTTCCTCTGGAACTTTGTCCCAGAGGGGCACCTGCCTGTATGAGGTTCAGTCCTCTGCTACTGGGAGGTGTCTCCCAGTTAGGTTACACAGGGCAGTGGGGGCGGTCAGGAACCCACTTGAGGAGGCAGTCTCTCCGTTCTCTGAGCTCAAACACTGTGCTGGGAGAACCAGT
This sequence comes from Macaca thibetana thibetana, assembly GCF_024542745.1. Taxonomy (NCBI): domain Eukaryota; kingdom Metazoa; phylum Chordata; class Mammalia; order Primates; family Cercopithecidae; genus Macaca; species Macaca thibetana. The sequence goes on along the minus strand of NC_065581.1, from coordinate 64,055,673 downwards.
GCTCTCTTCAGAGCTGTCAGACAGGCATGTGTAAGACTGCAGAAGTTTCTGCTGCCTTTTGTTAAACTATATCCTGCCCCCAGAGGTGGACTCTACAGAGGCAACAGGTCTTGCTGAGCTGTAGTGGGTTCTGCCCAGTTTGACCTTCCCTGGCTGCTTTGTTTACCTCCTCAAACCTCAGCAATGGTGGACTCCCCTCCCTCTGTCAGGCTGCTGCCTTGCAGGTCAATCTCAGACTGCTGCACTAGCTAGCAGTGAGCAAGGCTCCGTGGGTGTGGGACCTGCTGAGTCAGGTGCGGGATATAATGTCCCGGTGTGCCATTTGCTAAGACCATTGGAAAAGCGTAGTATTAAGGTGGGGGGTGTCCTGATTTTCCCGATAGAATCTGTCACGGCTTCCCTTGGCTAGGAAAGGGAAATCCCCTGACCCTTTGCACTTCCCAGGTGAGGAAATGCCCTGCCCTGCTTTGGCTTGCCCTCTGTGGGCTGCAAACACTGTCCAACCAGTCCCAATGAAATGAACCAGGTACCTCAGTTGTAAATGCAGAAATCACCCATCTTCTGCATCGATCATGCTGGGAGCTGCAGACCGGAGCTGTTCCTGTTTGGCCGTCTTGGTGAAAATTAATGTTTTTAATAAAAAGAATTGTTGCTCCCTAGAGCAAGAATTGTTGAATATAGACTAGCGTATCTTCCTGCTTTATATCTATATTAATGTATGAAAAAATAAACAAAAACAGTAAGCAAAATACTTCAGATAAGATTTCACAAGTCATAGTAGAATAATTATTCAGAGGCTTTTCTACCTGAACTGAGTGGTCTAAGTAGTTGTTTTATCAGTAAACTTAAAAGCTCTTCTAAGCAAGAAAACATGACAAATAATATTAGAATACCTGACATTTTCATTTAGAATTAAAAGATGCATAAATAGTAATTAATTAACCAGCCTAGTGGTGTGAAGTTTAGTCTTCACTTAGAATATATTTTGCATGAATAAGATTCTATCATTTTTTTTACAAAGCCCATAATTGCAATAAATGAGACTTATGACTTCTGGTCACAATGTCTAAAAAATAAATGAAAACTTAATTAATGAAACAAATTGTGTGCAGAATCCCTCATTTTTAAAAAAATGTTTTAAAACTATCTTATTCTCCTTCAGTAGATTTTTGAACTGTTCACTTTTATTAAACATAAAACATTTTATAAAAAAGTGTGATTTCCCTTCATATATTTTATCATTTTTATATTAAATGCCATAACAATTATATTTAAGTACTATAATAATTTCAGGTGGCATAAACACATTTGGGTATAAATATAACTGATTTTTGGTAATCTTAAATCTGGTTCTTGTGACTATATGAATTCATAAAAGAACTGTAGTATTCCACTAACTACAACAGTGCATTGTCCTTGAGCACTGTCAGTGTTTTTCATAGGAACTTAAACTATATGATAATCAGAAGAGTGTTAAATAAACTGAATAATTATTTTTTGAGTATAGTACTCAATTTTTTTTTTTTAAATGTATTTCTAGATTCATGAATGGCAGTTTTTTCCCAGGCATCAGTATTTAATAGAATTAGCATTTTTGTTTGAAACTGTTTAAAAATTTCATCAGGGCTAACCAAATTTAGTAAATATTTTCCACTATGCCAGTAGTTTCAGGAATGTGACCTTGTTTTATTCCTAGCAATTGATATTGACTGAAATACTCGGTGAACAGTTGCAGGAAGCATATTCAATTCTGCTAGGGCCAAAAGACTCTGGGGGATTAGTTCCCTAGCCTAAAAGCCCAGAGTGAGCAGGGTGTTACATTTCAGACTGTTGCCCCAAATCCCACATAAGCCTTTATACTGCCATGCTCTCATGAACTGCTCAACACTGATGATTTCTCCAGGGTTTGGGGTAAAGAGTCAGCTGCAGAACGTGTTGTCACATACAAATGGGAATAGCAAGATATCATGTGAGTTTCTGTTTGATACAAGAAGATACAGAGTGTTCTTTTGAACTTAAATACCTTGAAATTAATTCCTCTTATTTTTGAGGGTAGAAACAATGGTATTACCAATGATCATCTAATAATAATCTAATTTTATAGGCTGTTGTTCCAACTGGTTATCCTCAACACAACACTCTCAACATGCTTCCAGGGATGCCTAGACATGTTGTACACCTGCTAATGAAGAATTCTGGTCTATCATGGCAGAAAATAAGTCAGGATCAACTATAACGCCCTCCTGGCTATTATGACTTCCAACGGGGCATGACTGCTGCACCCCAGCCACCTGCTTGATACCAAATATTCCATTATATGAACCCTACAATTCCGAATGCTGGCACTTTCCACCAGTTTTGAAATGGGGGACAAGAAAAAAATTATTCCTACTGCTATAGTCTCTTATTTCAGTACCAAACAGTGCCTCTTTTGTTCCAGCATCTTACAAAGAGGATTTAGGGAAGCATATTATTCCATTTTTACATATAACCTTATGTATCTATGGGATTAAAGCATGAATCAGCTCAGAGGCTGACAATGGAGACAATCCAAATGACATGCAGCAAGTCATTCTGACAGCTGGCACTTTATGAATGGACTGGCCTTAAAAGGAAAATGAGAATCAGAGTTAAAAAGTGGCCTATATCTTTTAAGCCATCAGATGCTAGATAGTCCACTCACATTGATAATAATGTACCCAATGTGATGATAGATCACATTCCTTTATCCTAATGCCATTAAAAGTTCATTTTATCTCTTTTGTGCCTTTTGTGTAAGACGATATTAAAATAAAGCTCAAACTGGAAAGTACACATTATCACATACTTAGTACTGATTATACACTCATAAATCAAATTTTTAATTGTGTTTGCTTTCACGTTGATCTACTACAGGAGGCAGAGATTTTAGTTTAAGTGGTTTTATTAAATATAGTTCATATGAGTTCACTCTGCACATGCCAAAGTTTCTGGTACAAATTCTGAGAAGCACTGAGCCAGATTCTAGATTGTGCTTAACTAGACAAAGGCCAACATGAGAGGCTTCTTGGGAATTAGCCAGTGTTTCTTTGTCAGATCTAATATACTGAGTTTATTAATTTGACTGCTTCATTTAAAATTTTCTAATACCAGGTCTCTCATTATTCCTTCACATTGTGAATTTTATATAACCTGCCCTACTGGAAATTTGGAAGTCCATTGCCCTTTTACCTGTTTTCTTAATAGGTCCATTCCTTATGTCTCCATTGTACATTGGATTCAGGGATAGAAATAGCTCTGTTAGTTGACATTTGCTTTTGTAAAATTTGCTGGTGACTCTGTCTCTCTCTACGTGAAAAATCTTGACAGCACTTTTTGTTTTTTGAGATTCAGGTGAGTAATTATATAGAGACCCTTCTCTCAGGTTACCCTATGTAAAGGTGCCACAATTTACACTTAGGATCAGATGGATACTAACACATGAGCCTGCCATTTATTCCTTTCTCCATGGCTAACCAGCAAAAGTTTTAGAATATTGGATCTGCTTTTCTTATTGTTGAAATCCCTAGCTTCTTCTTTCTCACTTGAGTGATTTCATCTTAGAAATAGCCAGATAAATAGAAATAGCTTAGCTAAATTAGCCATGGGTGCTAATTTATCTCTCCTAATTTGTTTTTAAAAAAATGAGTTCTAGCTTCCAGAATAAAATGAAGATTTTGAATACCAAAAGAGAATTACATTATAAATAATTGGTCTTGATTTTGGACTCTACAAAGACCAAAAGATAAATGTCTGAAGGCTAAAAGATAAATTGCTGCATTTGAAGTCACAAGACCTAGGTTACAACAGTGGCTCTGTTATTAATGAACTGTTTGATGCTAGAAAGTCACTTTAACTCTCTAGAGCTCACTGATCTCATCTGTAATGAGGTTGGGTTCAAGCAGTATTTTTCAAGTCAAATTTTATTTTAGTGTGGTAAATGATTTAAATTATGTACCAGAAATCCTATGAGAGAAGTATTAATAGAAAAAAATGGAGATAAAAAAGAAGAAACATTTGTTTTCTTTGATTCACAGACAATGGGTAAAGAAGGACTAAACTACATAGTCTATTCAGCATTTTACAAAGGTAAACTAGAATTTTATGTCACTACTGATCCATTATTATCCTTTCATGCATAATAAATTATGTGAACGTCTATTGACTTACCCACATTCTCTCATATTCTTTTTTTAAACAAAAGAAAGCCACTTGAAAAAGACCTTTTGAAATCACCGATAATCAATTTCATAATCATATAACGGAATATAAAATTCACACTGGTTTCAAATTCATAACTTTGTTCTCCTACACATTGTGTCTTAAATAAATAAGTCAATAGATAGATGGCCAAACTCCATTATGTGTAACATATTTTAGAGGTTTTATTAACAAGTATATTTGTCATTCAGAATTTTCTTTTCAGTTTGTTAAATGCAACACAAATTAAACACACATTATAAAATCTATCTGCAATATATCAATATTTACACAAGATATTATAACACAGACATACTAGTGATTTTAAGAGATAAGATCTAAACAATGACTTGGAATTACACAGTCAATGTAATATCAATGACAATTATAATGATCCCAGGATTCCATAACGTATTCACTGTTCATATGTATTATAAACATTTCTGTTATCTTTTTGGGTTTTTTTGGTAGGGGCGTCTGTTTTCTTTTGTTTGTTTTAGGTAGGGCATTAATATCTAAGTACGTTTATCCATGTTAATTTAGCTTACACAAGTACTCTCACTGCCATGGGTACTGATTTATCTCCTTAATTCACTGATCTTTTTCCATCCTTCCTATTTGTATCATAAAGACACCATTGAGAAAGCAATGTAAGCTATCAATCATTCTGCCTTGAAGAGAATATATTTTGTCTAATTGCAATGGAAAGTCTAATTGATTACTTCAGTGTGGATGCAGTTCATACTCAGTGAAATAGACATACATGGAAACACATCTCTAAGGAATCATTGGCATCACAATATCACCAGGGAACTTGGTTGATTGGGACTTTTGCTCATTGGCTATGGTGAGGATTCTGATTCTTGAACAGATCATTTTGATTCCTTCTGTCGTACAGACTATATACATAACCATTGCCAGTTAACATTACTGGGATATATAAATAGCAGTACTCACGAAAGGAACAGAAAGTACGCATGGATAGGTCAATGTAAATCTATCTGTGCTGCCAGCAGATAATGAAATGCATATAAATTTTTAGCACCAGAAAGAGCTTTATATATCAACACCTTCCTCATTTTACAGATGAGAAAATTCAAATTTGGAGACACTGAGATACTCTTGGTCAGACAGCTAATTAGGGGCAACAGCAAGATGAAATCCCTGGTCTCCTGATTCTCAGTCAGTTGCTTTTTCCACTTCACTTGCTGCATGTTTTATTGACAATGGATAAGAGGAACTTAAGTCTTACTGTGTGAAGTAACACCTCACAATTAACCATGAGTATTTCTTTCCGGTTTTCTTTATTTTTTAGGTATAAACATTATTAAAGCAAAATAAAGTTTTGGATGTTGTTTACAAACTAAATCACATAGAAAGATTGGGGACAGTCTTTTCTTATTATGTAGGCTGTTAAGTTGTACATATATTCAAATCTTGTCGCTTCAAGAATACATAATTGACCGCGAATCTAGTCAAATGTTCAATGAGGCCGGGCGCGGTGGCTCAAGCCTGTAATCCCAGCACTTTGGGAGGCCGAGATGGGTGGATCACGAGGTCAGGAGATCGAGACCATCCTGGCTAACACGGCGAAACCCCGTCTCTACTAAAAACACAAAAAATTAGCCGGGCGAGGTGGCGGCGCCTGTGGTCCCAGCTACTCGGGAGGCTGAGGCAGGAGAATGGCGGGAACCCGGGAGGCGGAGCTTGCAGTGAGCTGAGATCTGGCCACTGCACTCCAGCCTGGGTGACAGAGCGAGACTCCGTCTTAAAAAAAAAAAAAAAAAAAAAAAAAAAATGTTCAATGAACTTAATACAACAGTCTAATGCGGGATTCTCCTCTCTCTCCCTCCTGCTATACTCCACTCTTTGCTAAATTTCAGAGCATGTTGAAATACAGAATAATGTGGCCTTTTCCCTTTGTTTCACTAAATTATTTTCTTTGATCTTGGTGCCTCCCTAGCATTTCTCTCTACTTCTTATCCTCCTATTCTGGAGTAAGCAATGGAAGAGAATTACAAACTGGTGAATGTCCCAAGGCTCTTCCTGTTTACCTACTGCAAACTTGATAGATGCATGCAGCCAGAGTAGATGTCCTTTCCCGACCTCTTAAGTTGAGGAAGCTATACTTCCAGGAAATACAAGGTTCTTTTACACACTATGCCCTTCATCCCCCATTTTTAAGGATGAGCACATCTCCTGCTTAAAGGCTCATTTATGTTCCACTTTAGCTAGTGCAAAATTATTCTTTGGCTGAAAATTTGAAACAAATTATGATACAACTACTTTTCCCTGGAAAACAATTATGTCTGGGTACCTAATAAAAGGGTGTCTAAATGGAAAAGTAGCTGGCGAGGTTATCATACTTTTCTGCATCTAAGGTGCTGCATAAGCAAGAAGCTACCTTCCAAAGTAATTTTAATTATAGTAAGGTAGCTCATACCATTAAGTGATTTTCAAGTCTCTTGTGAAATCTCAGATATATGAATTTAAATTTTGTCTTTCCTTTTAGTTACTCTTTTGTCTTCCTTTTCTAATGCTTCTTATATCTGTTCTAGTTCTCAGATGGTAATGGTATACAAAATATCCAGAAGATTAAATAGCAAGATTCCTTTACTGGAAAGACAATTTATCGTGTTTTTTTTTTTTTTTTTCCTTCATAGTTCTTCTAATTTATTATATTTTTCTTTGCCACCATATATCCTTCTTCTTATCTCCTCGCTGTTTTCACCTTATTTCATTATTTTATTTCTCCAGTCCCTGTAATCACTTGTTTTACTTGCTTGGTTACTTTTTTTCTAAAAACCTACAAACTTTGATTAATACAAATAGGAGTGGAAAAACCTGCAGTGGTACTGAAAAAATGCACAAATCCATTTTAGATCATCCCTTAAGCAAAGTTATTTTGTAAGAGAATTTAGCAACAATAATTAAAGATGTAGAATATTTCTAATAAGCCAAGAAATGAATGCCAAAATTTTGGAAAATATATATATTTTAAATAATATTTCAGTTAAAAAAAAAAATAAAATGGCATTTGAAGCTATTTGAAACCTGCTTTCAGTAGCTTCTTTAAAGATGACTTGGTAACAGTAAGTTTTCTTACAGCAAGGTGTGCTGAAACCCAGGCACTGCGTGCGGAAATGTATAACATAACAAATTAAAATGAAAAGTAGGACTTGAATATCCATCTGATTATACACAGATGAAAAATTTGTTTGCTGGAATATGGTAAGTATGATGCAGTCAATACAGTGTAAAATATATGTAATAAAAAAAGAGATGTGCATGCATAAGTAAACAAAGCCAGAAAGGAGTCTCAGGAGCTTATCCTGAGGAAGTTAAAAGAATTCTATTTTCTATTCATTCATTGCATGATTTATTATAACCGTTCTATAGAGAAGCACCCAACAGAGAAACTGTGGTTAAAGTTAGCTTGTTGTTTCCAACGTGAATTCCCCGTTTTGAATGATTTATAACACTTTTGCTTTTCCCTGAAACTTGGCATATAGGTTCTTAAACTCTGAATCATTATTTCCTCAAGTTTAATTTACATAAGGTTAGCTTTTCTTTTTTTTTTGCTATCAGCCAGAGAAACACACACACAAAGAGTCACATGGGGATATCACAAATTCAAGTTTCTGTAAAAGGGCAGCTGCCAATGGGAAGCAGATAATGACTGTCATATAAGAATCTTTTTAAAAATCCCTGCCGGACAAAATGAGTTTGTGGAGTGTTCTAGGGCAATTTAGTTAAAAACCAGCTTCTGATTTCAGTCAATGGAGCATATTTCAGAACGAAATTTGCAGCACTGCTACAATAATTATAATTTAAGACATCTAGAACTAAAAAAATAAAATATAATGTTAATTATCTCTCTCTAAAAACAGTGACTTGCTCAAAAGTTCAAAGTATTACAGTTCTTTTGAAAAACTGTGAGTTGACTCTAGTATTGTTTAGTTTACTTTGAAATGTTTTCTTATTTTTTTCTCCAGAAAATTATGTTTCACATTTAGAATCATGTAGAAACAAATATGAATACAAATAAAAATTTATAAAATAAAGATTTTTTTACTTTCTATTGAAGCTCAGTATTTTGCACAAATCAAGTGCCATAAGTGTATCCATGGAACTTACTTTTTATATGAATAAATGTATCTTAGTTAAAATACTTAATTAGATATTTATGTTGACTTTGAGAACTGTGTGTAGCATATTTTTACATGTAAATAATTTGAGATTATATAGTTGATAAGGTTACGCTGTGTCGCCCACCTACAATCTCATCTTGAATTATAATACCCAAGTATGGACCAAGTAGAGGTAATTGGATCATGGGGATGGTTTTCCCCATGTTGTTCTCTTGATAGTGAGTGAGTCTTATGAGATCTGATGGTTTATAAGCATCTGCCATTTTCCCTGCTTCCACTCACACTGTCCTGCTGCCCTGTGAAGATGGTGTCTACTTCTCCTTTGTCTTCATCCATAATTGTAAGTTTCCTGAGGCCTCCCAAGCTATGTGGAAATGTGAATCAGACACCTCTTTCCTTTATAAATCACCCAGTCTTGAGTATTTCCTCATAGCAGTGTGAGAATGGACTAATACAATAAGGTTTTGAAATACATGCATTCCCTTCTACGAGTTGAACCACCCTTTTTCAGTCTCTGTTGCTGTCTTTACCTGTTGTGTCCCTTCTTTACATCTCTATTCTTAGAGCTGTCCTAGGCTCTCTTCTATTTTTTATCTAACTGATCCTCTTGAGTAAGCTAGAGGATTGCTACCTTTTATTGATTTCTCTTGATATCTTAATATTGATTACTCCTGAATTTATGATACAGTTGGTCTCACCCTTGCATTTTATGCCACCATACCATGTGGCCTAATGTACACATTTATCTGAAGGGTCCATAGTACCTGAAACTCAACTGGATCAGAACTGAATTATTTATGTTTGTTCTCCAAAATCTACCCCACCACACTTATTTTTATAAGGTGTGTGAAAATTATAATTTTTCTTTCCTTTTTTTTTTTTTTTTTTTTTTTTTTGAGATGGAGTCTCACTCTGTCACCCAGGCTGGAATGCAGTGGCATGATCTCGGCTCGCTGCAACTTCGATCTCCTGGGTTCAAGCTATTCTACCTCAGCCTCCCTAGTAACTGGGATTACAGGTGCACATCACCACCGATGGTTAATTTTGGGTATTTTTAGTAGAGAAGGGGTTTCGCCCTGTTGTCAAGGCTGCTCTTGAACTCCTGATCTGAAGAGATCCACATGCCTTCGCCTCCCAAATTGCTGGGATTACAGGTGTGAGCTGCCATGCAGGGCCCAAATATATTTTTTTATTGTGTTTTTCAGGTTATTCATCTGAGCACTTCTATTTCTGAGTAAATTTTCTATAATTAGAATTTAATAGAAAACATTTCTAAAATATAAATTAGTATGATTCCTTAGTATCTATGTGAACCTTGGCATACACCAACCTCACTATATCATCTTATAATTGAATATTTGTATATCTATCCATCTATATATATATGTGTGTGTGTATATATATACACACATATATATATATATTTCTGAATATATTCTGGGTGCCTAGAATGTACTCAATTCAGAACATATGCTCAAGAAATTTTTGTTGCATGAAAACGTTTAATATGAAAACATCCTAATAGTTTTAATTATATATTTAAAAACTTTTAATTGTTTCAGCAATTTTTATTAGATTTTATATTTGTCTACATGATTTATTAGAATTATTTTTATTTTTTACTATTTGTCAATGATATTAATATTTTATTGAGTAATAAAAAGGGAGTCATGTAAATTATGGCAACTCAAATTTATGAATGACTAAGTTAATTCTCAACAAAAACAATAACATTTTATTCTACTGTCCCTGTTATTTTATTCGAACCCTACAGATAACTAACTGCGCTTATTCCACTCTTACAACCCATTCCTCATTATTTCACCAAAAATATATATCTCCTTCTTATTTAGTAGAGATGAGGTTTGAATGTATTGATCTATTTTTAGAGAATTGACATATAGAAATATTACATTTTCTGACCTACAAACATGGTCTATCTATGGGTTTACTTGTTGTCTTTCATTTTACTCAGAACTATTTTGCACTGTGGAGATCTTTTATGTCTTCTGTCAGATTTTTTGCATATTCCTATTGTTTCTGGCTATTGTATATAGTACGACTTTTACAATGTTATTTTTTTTTTTTTTTTTTTTTTAATATTTATCTTGTATCCTCCAACATTGTTAAGCTCAATTATTAATTCTATTTTGTGGATTTAATTAATAAGTTATTTTTTGGATTTTTACAGATTTTTAAATAGAAGATTATATTGTTGGCAAAGAAAGACTTGATCTTCTCAGTCTTCTTTTAGAATTTGAATGCTTTTTATTTCTTCTTGCTTCATTGTACGATGTAACTGTCCTAGTATAATGTTGAATGGAAGCAGCATGAGTAGACATCTCTGTGCTTTTTTTAACCTTAGTTTACACTCAGTCTTTTACAATTAAATATGATATATGATACTAACTATAGAATATTTATTAATGTGATTTATAGGGTTAAAACAATTTTTTTATTCCTAATAGCTGCAAGTTTTAATCAGTGATAAATGTTGGATTCTCTAAAATGTCTTCATCTATAATGATGTCATTTTTAGTTTTGTAATATGGTGACTTACATTAATTTTTAAATTTATAACAACTTTTCATTCTTATTATAAAGGAATCTTGATCACAATATATTATATTTCATTTATTTTTGGATTAAAGCATTTAAAATTCTGTTAAGAATTTTTGCATCTATATTTAGGAGAGATATTGATCCGAAGTTTAGTCTCTTCTAAAAACTCTGTCTGCTTTTACATCAAGATAAAACTGGCCCCTTAAAATTTGTTGGGAAGTATTTAATCATCTTTACATTAATGGAAAAGTTTATGTATAATTTGTGGTATTAATCTTACACATATTTGGAAGAATTCATCAGTGAAATTTTTTGTGTATTGAGATTTTTTATCAGGAAGCTTTAGACTGCAAATTTTTTTAGCACATATTTGGCTATTTTTTTTAGTACATATTTTGCTAAAGATTATGTTTACCTTTTTTAGTGAGCTTTACTTGCTTTTGTGTCTTTCAAAGTATCTCTTCATTTATTCGAAGTTGTTAAATGTCATAAAGTTGTACAAAATATTCTCCTATCATTATTTTAATATCTGAAAACTCTGTAATGATTTTACCTATCTTATTTCTGAAATAAGGAATATTTGGAAAATATTCTCTTTTTCACTCCTCTCTCAGACTCATTAGAAATTGACATACATCGATTTTATTTATCTTTTCAAAGTATGGCTTTTGGATTTCATTGAATTTTCTTAATTACTTTTCATTTTCTATTTCAAATATTTCTGTTATGATCTTAATTCTTCTTCTGCTGCTGCTGCTTATATTGACTTTATATGCACTTATTTTTCTAGTTTCTTAAGTGAATCTTGATGTTATTGATTTGATAGCTTTCTTATTTTCTAGTAAAGATATTAAGTGATACAAACATTCCCCTAAGGTATGGCTTTAATAACACTCTACAAATTGTGATATATTGAAGTTTAATTTTCATTCACTTTAACATACTAATTCTCTTTCAAATTTCTGGGTTTTTTTTTTTTCCCATAGATCATTTAAAAGAGTGTCATTTGGTTTCCAAATATTTAGTTATTTTTTATGAGTATTTTAAATATATTTAACTGAATTTTATCTCAATCGGAGAAAAAATTTGTATAATTTGAGTCTTTCAAAATTTACTGAGACTTGCATTATGACCCCAAAAATATTTTATCAATGTAAATGTTCCATGTGCACTAAAAATAAATATATATCCTGCTATATTTGAGCGACGTGTTCTATATATAACAACTGAATCAAATTGATAGTGTTTTCAAAGTCATCTATATTGTATTTATTGATAATCTGATTATTTGTCCTATTAATTATTAAAGAAAATATATTGGTTAAAATTTCATAAAATTATTTGATTTGTCTATTTCCTTTTGCAGGTCTCTTCGTTGTTCCTTTTTAATTTTCTTGATGTTCTGTTATTAGGACTGTAGATATTTAGAACTGTTGTATCTTTTTAATCAATTACTCCTTATATTTTCATGCCATTATTTTCTTTATTACTGGTAATAATCTTACCTGTGAAGTCTACTTTGATTGATATTAACACAGGTATTCTAGTTTTCCACTGCTTCATGTTAGTATGGTAATATCTTTCCCCATCCTCCACTTTTAACTTATTTGCATTTTTTATATTTAAACCACAGGTAGGCAATGTATAGTTGATTCATCTTTTTTAACCAAACTGAAAATATAGATCTCCTAATAGAATGTTTAGATCATTTGCATTTGTTGTAATTATTAGTGAAGTTAGGTTAAATTTACCATCTTCCTCTTTTTGCTTTGACCCATATGAGTTTCGGAAAAAGAGGAGACACATAGAAACATGAATGGCATCTATAATTCCACCATCTAGTGAGAAATACATTTATAGCTTTGGTGCAATCATTTTATTCCTTGATTACAAGTATATACAGAAAAAATATATTCACCTTCGTACTACCACATAATTTTTAAAATTAAGTCCAAATTTTATTAACATAAATAATGCTACAAACAACAGTCTTTCATGTAATTTATAACTTTCATGTCTACTTATTTCTTAGGATAAATTCTTTAATGCTAAGTTACTACTCAAAACTTTGAACTTTCTAAATTGCGCAAGATTTATCTTTATTAAAATATAAAGAAGAAAAACAATACCTTCAGCATTTTGGGACATAAAATATCTAATTGTTTACAATTGTTTCTATTGTTTACATTGGCCATTGATAGATAGAAGATAGATAGATAGATAGATAGATAGATAGATAGATAGATAGATAAATTCATGCTTTCCAGGACATTTTTTCTCTTTGATATTTTGACATATTTTTTCCACTCCAAAAATGTGTCTCATTAATTTGTTAAAACATTCAGAGTGTATATTTGCTATAAATAATTTACTGTTTTTAGCTTCATTTGACTACTCATTTTACTTTTGGCTCAGAAATATACATACATTATGCAATAATATATATTATTCCTTTATTACTTTTCCTCTTGTTTCAATTCACTGAATGTACATTCCTATAAATGTAGCTCATAATTAATTCTTTTTGTTTATTTGTTTGTTTGTATTTTTTAATATTGGTAACACATTTTGCTCATAAGACCACTCTGAACTTAGTTTTAGTATTAGGTATCAAATAAAGCATAAATGTATCGACTGTATTTATTAATCTACTAACTAACCTTTTAAAATTGCCCTTTACTTACTAAAAAGCCTCTTTTTTCTTTACAATGCATGAGATAATTTTGATTTTTTCCAACAATTCTTAGTCAAACAGCACATATTTTATTTATTTGTAATTCCTTGTTAATATTAAACTAAAGCAGACTCAAGTCACTCTTGGACTTTTTGTACAATTAACCACATACTTTACCAACTATATTATATGTTTTTCACCATTTTCAACTCCTTCCTGGCTACAGTGCATAGTGTCAGATATCAATTTCAAAATTGGTGAGACTGCTGACTCTATTTGAGGCTTAAGCTTAAGGATGCATGGAAAAAAATAACCAGTGGTTGTTATGAATATTCAAATCAACTATGAGATCTGGAGAAAGGAGTTGGGATGTGAAAATAATACAAGAAAAAAATATCTGAACTCTCAACTCTTCCGGGTCTGTACGCTGGAGGATAATCACTTTGTAAACCCTGATTTATCTGATTCAAGAATTCGCATCGGCATTCTTGTTATCCTCCATGGTCATTTTCTTAATATCAGTCTTCTACTTATTTGCAATTTTCTCAATCCTCTTAAATATATGGTTTCTTATTGCTTTAATCGGTAATTTAATAGCAGCTCATTTACAGTGTAACATTCACTATAGAATCTGGGCTCTGCATTTATTCTCCATCATATTCAGCTCACCTTCAAGGGCTTGAGTGATTTTACAGCTTACGTAGGTAACCTATTTAAAACCGTATTCTCGTGTTATTTCTTGAACTCCAATGACTAACTCTTTATGGCCACATTATGAACATTTAAAAAATATAGATCTAATATAAGTCTGGATCCACAGAATTATGTCTACAACTTCTCCATACAGTTCTCTATTGATGAATGATATGGTTTGACTTTGTGTCTCCACCCAAATCTCGTACTGATTTTTAATTCTCACGTGTCAGGGAAGGAACCTGGTGAGAAGTGACTGGATAATGGGAGCTAGTTCCCCAATTCTGTCCTAATGATAGTGAGTGAGTTCTCACAAGATGTGGTGGTTTAAAAGTGTTTGTCAGTTCCCCTCTTGCTCTGTCTCTCCTGTTGTCACGTAAGAAGTGCTTTGCTTCCCCTTCACGTTCTGCCATGATTGTAAGTTTCCTGGGGCTTCCCCAGCCATGTGGAACTGTGAGTCAATTAAAACTCCTTTCTTTATATATTACCCAGTCTCAGGTAGTATATTTAGAGTAGTGTGAGAACAGACTAATACAATGGTGTTCTCTCTGCACTTATTTTTCAGTCATTGAAATTTTCTTTTCTATATTCTTTCCTGTTATCTGCTTCTATCACATTTTCCCTTACATTCAGCTTAAATTTTGCTCTATTTTCTGACATGATTCTGTGATACTCCAGCATCCTGGAGCCATTTTCTTTACTAGTCTCTACTTCAAGGGCCCTGTACCTATGCTAAACCCTGTTATTTGTCTCCTCTGTTCCTGTATGATGTAGAAATACAGTCAAATAGATAAATAGATTGATTTTTCATAGAGATACAGTTTCAAACATCAGCAAAGACTTCAATGCCAATTATCAACCTGTTTACTTTTCCTTGGTCATCCATGATATGCTTTCCCTATGATAATCATCCTAAACCTTAGTAAATCTTCCTAAGTGCCATATCTTATCTCCACTCTATCATTCACAGCAGACAACTGTGCTTTCTAGAATATGGAGAAAATTAGGAATAATAATGTTATCCTTTAATGTCCATCTTTGTATGCACAGAAAAAATATCAATTTTTCAGGCCCACTGCTAACCATCTTCTGCTCAGTGGGCATTTGCTACTCTACTTTAAAGGTAATCTGTGAGGAAATTGAAATCATATTTCTATGGATGATGTGAAATAGCTTGCAGTTCATGTGTTAGAATTGAAATATGGAAATAAAGGATACACAATATACTGCTAACAGTAATCTTTCTCTTCTCTTACATAAAGTTGAATACACAATTTAGAATTCCATATGCATTACCCATCTTATTTCTCATAAATGATTACAAAAGAAATATAATTTTGGAGATGAAGCAAGAAGAAGGAGTAGATTTGACTCAGCCACCCCACTGAGCCTCTCCAGATGATAACCAATGTCTCAGGCCTTGATCCTCTTATGTAGTCAAGAGAAACATTCAGCTGGAATAGTCTATTGTTAGGTGATCCAACTTTTTTTTCTCAAATCTGGCTGTAATTAATCGTATTTAGAGTTATTTTCTGCAAGGTAAGGAAGCACATTTAATTGTAGTTCCAAATTTATACTTTTTTCTCTTCGTTATTGCATATTTCAATGCAATAGTTAATGAAAGCAAACAGACATATTTAGCTTACCAAAATACAAACTCAGAAGTCAGAGATTTGTCCTTTAAGTTATAGAAAATGCAATTTTAATTTTATATTAATTTGCTCATACTAGTCTTTGGATGATCTTACTGAATCACCAGATAATTATTTATAATTATCAGTCATGCATTATTTATAAATAAAAGAAAACAATATTCTCAGACTAGTGTTACTTTAAGTAGAGTAAATTTAAGTAGATATTTGTTGATTCAGTTTTATATGGATTTATGTTCAATTTGATTTATTTATAGAATTAGGTAAAAAATTTATCATCCTATTTTTAAAAGACATTGAAACCAACCATAACTACTATTTTGGAGACATGTAGAATAGTGGCTTTTACAGAGATCCAGGATCCATATTCTGTTCTCAGCTGAATGACCAACCAACTATTACCTTAAGTCAAATGATCTCTAGAGAACTCTGTTTTTTTATGAACAAAATCAGAAAGTTACATGGAAAATCACTCTGGTCTTCTTCAGGTCTACTATCCTATGAATACATTGACTTAAATGTCCCGGATGTAATAGTACCATCAATACCTGAGGGCACTGCAAAGAATACAAGTGTTGTTTCCTGGCATCGCATCCAAACCCACAGTATAACCAGTTAAAGTGCAGGAGGTTTTGATTATGTGTAATATTTATTTTGTTTCAGTCATAAAGATTCTAAGTTTCTTTATTCTCTGATGCTGCTATAGTGATAGAAACTCAGAAATAATTTATTATGTTCTGCATTATTTATAGAAGCAATTTTCCTTTTCTGACTTAAAAAGGTAAAGGCTAAAAAGTACTACACATAATACTTAAGCACCAGTAGGAAATATCTAATGTCAAATCACTAATACAATAATTATATTTTCATTAAAATAAGCCTAATATAGAACTTAGTATCTAAGTTTTAGCATATTAATAACTTCTGAGAATTTAATTAATATTCAGTAATTTTAATTTGATTCATAAAATGCAATATTTAAAATACCTATATAACCAAGTAAACATA
Organism: Macaca thibetana thibetana; assembly: GCF_024542745.1. NCBI lineage: Eukaryota > Metazoa > Chordata > Mammalia > Primates > Cercopithecidae > Macaca > Macaca thibetana. The sequence continues at coordinate 64,038,715 of NC_065581.1, read as the reverse complement.
ATATATTTCCAGAAGACAATCGCGTGATGTCATAGCATGCATAGGTAAAAGATGTATTCAAAATGCAATACAGGTAAAAAGATATCATAAGATTATAAAAGAATTATGAATGTGATTTCAGATTCCACATTGCAACCAATCTTTAGGAAAATATCACTTGTCAAAGCCAGCATAATATAAAATAAGAATATCCATAGTTATATAAACATATTGTTTAAATACTTCTCTCTTTTTTATACCTGTGTAATACTGAACTTTTTTTATACTATGCAACCAAATATATTGCAACACAATGAATGCATAAGAAATATGAGAATCTAGCTGTTATTATTAAGTCACAAATTAAAGAGATTTGTAAAACCTAAAGCAATGCCACAAAACATAAAATATAAAGCCTATAGTATTTATGTTAACATGAAGTGAAATTACTATTGCTTTATTTATTTATTTATTTAGAGACAGACTCTCACATCGATGTCCAGGGTGGAGTGCAGTGTCAGGATCACAGCTCACTGCAGCCTCAACTTACCAGTCTCAGGTAATTCTCCCACCTCAGCCACACAAATACATGGGACTATAGGAGCGCGACACTACCCCTGGCTAATTTCTTGTATTTTTTTGTAGAGACAGAGTTTCATCATGTTACCCAGGCTGATCTTGAGCTCCTGGGATCAAGTAACATGCTGGCTTTGGCTTCCCAAAGTGCTGGGATTACAGTCGTGAGCCACTGCACCTGTCCTGCTATATTTAAATGAATTAATTATGATATTTATAATTTTGTCATTTTTGTTTTCTAAATATTAATATATGATACTTATAGACAAAAGCTCTTGGATGATCTATGTTTTTTAAACAATATAAAGAGATCTTGAAACCAATAAATTTCAGAACCATTGGCCTTTATATTTTATATGTAGTGAAGTAGTAAATGTGAAGAGTACAAATCAAGGAGCCTGACATATACTTAAGGGTACCATGCATATTGCTTATAATTTTGAAATATATAAAAATGAATAAATAGAAATTTCACTAAGACGTTATCATTTGCTATCTTTGCCTAATAAGATTAAAATTTAATTACATATTAAAATAAGCTTTGTTTATGGTTTTCCACATTTTCTTTTCAATACCCAAATGCCTTTCCACTGTACACAACTATGAAATCAGATAAAACATATGATGCTACTCTTTTCAGGCTGTGGACTACACCAAGATTCCCTAGAGAAAGAAATTTCATGTGACAAGCCCTGTGCCATTCAAGGCGTAGAGAACTGGTGCCTGAGTAGAGCACATCGGCCACACTGATGTGAAGCAGAAGTGTTCAGAAGAAGAAGCAAATGAAATGACCAGTCTCTGTAGAGCAGATAATTGAAATGGAAAGACCTGGTGATGAGAACACCCCAGATAGCTATGGAAGGTGTCTCTCCAAATCTTTAGCAATGAACTGAGGCGTGCATGCCCAGCACAAGACCTCCCAAAGCTTATCAGATGTGTGAGGCTATGGGATTGAAAATGGAACAGAAATATGTGCGACAGTTGCACACGGTATTTGAGGAAGAACAGAGCTGGGGAACTTCCTAGCTCAGGGTATTTTGAGGTGGAGAAATATTCTCAATATCACAAAATAACTCTGGTATCCATCTGAGATAACAGCAAATCTGGTCTTAGGGATAATAACCACACCCTAGAATAGAACTTAAACTATACTGGCCCCAACATAAGCTAAAATCAAGCCTTGGCAAGATACGTAAACAAAAGGTTAGAGATTAGTCCTGCCAAATTGGAAGGATTTAAGAACACAATGATTTCCTTAGATCTTCACTAAGAAGCACTAGGCATAAAACTAAAACTACAGACTTCCAAGGTAATCATCCAACAATTTAACTATTTACTGAGGTTAAGAATCTTCAGAAGACAATAACATAATCTAATCTCTATTGTGTATTAACTATAATTTCCAGTGTTCAATCAAAAATCACTATACGTAGAAAACAACTGGAAACTGTGAGATTTACAGGCAAGAAAAAATGTAGGACAATACAACTCATGGCCAAAGGCCTAATGTTGAATTTAGCAGATAAGAACTCTAGGAAAATTCTGTGGCAAGACAGAGAGAGAGAGAGAGAGAGAGAGAGAGAGAGAGAGAGAATGTATACATATATATATACACACACACACATACACACACAAACACTCCAAGTATGCGCATGCATATGTACACTCCAAACAGAATAAACAGAATAAAACCCCAAACAAGATCGTAATGAATCAAGCCTAGACAAATTAGAATATATACATATATATGCATATCCATATGTAAACACACGGAAACACACACATACTCTATTATTACTAAATATATTTATATGTATATATGCATATATAGTAAAAGTGTATTCAAAATAATAAACAAAAATTGTTTAATTGTTAAGAAATATGTTTTTAGGCCAGGCACGGTGGCTCATGCCTGTAATCCCAGCACTCTGGGAGGCCGAGGTGGGCTCAAGTTCAGGAGATCGAGACCATCCTGGCTAACATGGTGAAACCCCGTCTCTACTAAAAATAGAAAACATTAGCCGGGCGCGGTGGCGGGCACCTGTAGTCCCAGCTCCTTGGGAGGCTGAGGCAGGAGAATGGCATGAACCCGAGAGGCAGAGGTTGCAGTGAGACGAGATCGCGCCACTGCACTCCAGCCTGGGTGACAGAGCGAGACTCCATCTCAAAAAAACAACAAAAACAACAACAACGACAAAATAAAAAAATATATGTATGTTTTTAATGAGTGCAGATGGGACATTTTAGCATAGAATTGTAAACTTCAACTACAAAAAAGAAACAAATTTTAGAAATGTAAAATGTCTAGAAAACGATAATGACAGTATTTGATAGGCTTCAAAACTTATTGAAGGTGACATATCAAGCATTTGAAGGAAGAGCAACATAAATTATCCAATTTGAACAACAGATTGAACAAGAAGATGTGAAGCCACAGGCATGTGTTTACAATATCAAACTTTCTAACATAGACAAAATAGTATCCTAGAAAGAAAAGTATGTTTAAGAAAACATGAATGTTTGAATAAATAATATTCAGGGTCCCCAAATTTGATGAAAAACAGTAACCCAAAGACCCAAGAAACTCAGCAAACTCCAAATAGAATAAAAATAAAATGCATTAAGCCCAGACAGATTAAAACTTCTGAAAATTAAAGATAAGAAGACAATCTTCAAAGTAGCAAGACTGGGAGAAGAGCTCATTGGACATAAGAAATCGAGAATAATAATGATTACTGTTTTTCCATCAGAAATAATGGGATTTTGAAAACATCTCTATGAAGTGCTTTGGAGTAGATGTTAAAACAAGATTCTGAATCAATGATATCCAGTAAAATACGAGAATTTGTCAGCAGCAGCTTACTATTCCTTTATTCCACTTACAGAAGAGACTTATTTTTATTTATTTTTTTTTTCCCCAGTATTCTGAAAACACTGCCACTGGTTTACATGGACTTTTTTCCTATCATTATTATTATTATTTTTTTTTTCAGAATACAATAATCATGTTGACTACAGAGGAGAAAACTCCTCCTGATTAAAACAAGAAAAGGAAAAAAGCATGGCTATTTTTCCCTCACCACCATAGAGAATGCTATTCCCAATCCAAAGACAGAATTTGGCTAAATAATACCTCATTTCTGAGAAATATCTTTTCAGTCAACTGCAGTCAAGTTCATTTAACTTGTTTATTTAGGATCATAGACTGGTGAGAGAAATGTGTAGACTAGTATTTCTTTTTAGTAACTTTTGCTTGATTTTCTAGGTTATGAGAGTATAACATGTGTGAAATCATGAATACCACTCTAAAATTATTACACTTGTGTTTACATGTGAAATAACCATATTTTTCTGGAGGCTAAAAAGTATATTTATATAGTATGCAATTTTTAATCTTGTCAAAAATTTTTTGTCAAACTGTTTATATAGAGTATATATAAATATAAAAAGATATTAAACATGAAACAAATGTAATGAGTTTCACACCATTTTCAAAATTTACCCCAAATATAGAGGTTTACATTTAGAATTGTTTAACTTGATTTCTATTTTGATTAATGCAATAAGTTTATCTGTTGCTATATTTAAAGTGTTGAATACATATTATAGTTTCTAATTTTTTAAGCTTTAGCAATAAAACTTTAAATTCTAAAACAAACCAGTGGTAAGATATGAGAATAATACCTATAATTTATTCTTTTATATTATTTTCCTTTCAAAGTTTTAAAATTTTTTTCTGATATTTATTTAGTGCTCTATCAATACTCCATTTATGATTTTCCTTCTTTATAAGTTCATTTGCTTTAATTTATGCTTTGAATATTATGTAACTGGATTTAGGTTTCACAACTATATAAAATGAAGTAAATCATTCAGACTCATCATGAGCTGTATGTTCATAGCTCATAGCTTGAGTTCATTTAATTCAAAACTTATTTTTTTAAACATATGGTGACTTGATTTTTAAAGTAATTTTTTTTGTCTATTTTATGGCAATGTTTAAATCAGTAAGCTTAAGTAAATTATCTGTAAATGCACCTCAACAAATTGAACTGGAAAATAAGAAATTCATGCTTTAAATAAACCATTTGTTAGATTGATAGTATTAGCCACATATCTATCAAGTCTCTGTTTTACTCTGTGCGCTTTAGACACAGCAATGCTGATTCATCATGGAAGGAAGAATATTAAATGCATTTCTTCTTTGCTGACAGGATGAATGTAACACTTTTTACTAGTTTTATTTAAACACATCAATATAGAGAAAATATTTCAATGGATTTTAGCTGTTTTATCTGCAAACGTTCTGAATACATGAGAGGTTGGGGTGGAAAGGGCCCACTATGAATATTAGGTGAAAATGTCGAAATGTTGATTTTTTTTTTTTGAGGTGGAATCTCTTTCTGTCGCCCAGGCTGGTGGACAATGGCGCTATCCTGGCTGACTGCAACCTCCTGCTCCCCGGTTCAAGCGATTCTTCCATTTCAGCCTCCCGAGTAGATGGGATTACAGGCACCCACCATCATGCCTGGCTACTATTTGTATTTTTAGTAGAGACGGGATTTCACCATGGTGGCCAGGGTGGTCTTGAATTCCTGACCTCAGGTGATCCACCCACCTCGGCTCCCCAAAGTGCTGGGTTTACAGGCATGAGCTATCGTGCCAGGCAGAAAATGTTGATTTTGATGTGAGTGTGATCATATCAGCCCATTAGGATATGCAAACACAACTTACAGGGAAATTAAAGGCTGTTGATATGATAGACAAGGGTTCCTGATGCATTCTCTTGATGTTCTGAGAACTTTTAGTAATAACTGAAAGTGAAAAAGTGTTGTCAATTGAGATCTGAAGTAATAATCAAGACAGGGAAAAAGAGAAGCTTTTTTATTTTTAACTGAAAAGTCTATTAACTGGCAAAGCCAGATGCTATAGATTAAGCACACAGCTAGACTAAATCAGCAATTCTCTTTGTTAAAACACCTTCTCTTTTCTGAGCCCTTTTGCTAATGCTGTCAAAAACTTCCTGATGTTAAAAATTTTGAATAAATAATTACTTTATAGATTCTGTACTTGTAATTTATTTAGGTGACTGTCAGAGATGGAAGGGTTATGAATTTGTACCAAGTTATCCATCTGTTACCTTGTAGAAAACAGTATTTTTATTAGGCTTTTATTCTTCCAGTCCTTAATCCAAAACAATGTCATGACATCTCATCTTTCTCTGAGAAAGTGAATATCATGGACAATAGGAATTGAAATTCAGATCACACTTCCTTCTTGGCTTATTTAAGGTCTTCAGTTTCTGATGTATTTACTAAAATTTCTTCTCTCTTTTAGTTCACTAATTACCAGAGACTGCTAGGCTGGCAGAGCTTTCATGTGATTGAAAGATTGTTTTCAGTGGCAAGAAACAAACCAGGCAAGAGAAAGCTGGGTTTTGCTGTGACAGGCATTGTTTAATTTAGCTCTCTGTGGCTTCCAGAAAATTCTCCTTGTTCTGTTATGTTGTAAAGATTACCCTCCTGGAAACATGAGGGAGAAGGAAGGAAATTTCACTTCTGGTTGGTTAGTCTTCCACACAAAAAGTAACCTATACTTTCCTGGGTATTTGTTTTAGCTTGATTATGTGGCTTTTAAGTTACTGGTTTGATCTAAGCCTCCTTGATCTGATGGATTCATATTATTGATTTTATTCAAAATACAGCTGTGAGGCCTATGCATTCATTCACATGGGTAGAGAGAGAAAAAAAAAAAGTCAGTGCTATAAAATACAGTATAAACAGAAATACAAACATGAAGTAGATACATGTATCACTTAAGAAGCAGAATGGCAATTGCTTCCTTTAAAGGGAAGAGGTAGATAGAAGATTTTTATATTTCCATAGTTATATATATGTATATATATGTAAATGTATATATATGTATATATATGTAAATGTATATATATATATTTACAATTTTGAGTTCTTTGTGTGGAAACTTAAAAAACACAAACAAATACCTAAACTTGAAAAATCAAGAAAGAGAAGCATAATCATATTATCTAGACCCTTGGGGATAATGACTCAATAAAATCATAAATATTTAAGAGTTGGATAGAGATAATGAGTAAGGAAGGTATGATTAACTTTTCATTGACCTGTATATATTCTTTCACCAATATCACACTGTCTTTATTACTGCAGCTGTATAAAAATCTTGACATCAACAAGCACAAGACCTTCTACTTTGTTGTTGTTGTTGTTGTTGTTGTTTTGTAGTATTGTATTGGTTAATCAAGGTTGTTTATCTTTCCATATAAACAATAGAATAATTGTGTTGGTATTTATAAAATAGCTTCCTAGGGTTTTTTGCTTAGAATGCATTAAATCTATGGATTAAGTTGGAAAGATATACTGACAATATTGATTATTCTAATCTATGAATATGTACTATTTCTTATTTAAATCTTATTTGACGTATTTTATCAGAGTTTTATAGTTTTTCATATATAAGTTTTGCAAGTGTTTTGTAAAATTTATGTCTGTTTCATTTCTTGGTGCATTTTGTAAATGTCACTGTACGTTTGTTTTTTACATTTCAAATTTTAATTTCAATTTTTATTGCTGGCGTACAGAAAAGTAATTGCTTTGTGTATAGGAACCTACATTCTGCAACTTCGTTATACTCACAGGATTTTTTTTTTTATTCTTTCTTTGAAATCCAAATAGCTAATCACGTCATCTGTGAACAAACACAGCTTTACTTCTCCTTATTAAATTTCATACTTCCTATTTCCTTTTCTTATTGCACTAGGTATGACTTCTAGTACAATGTTGAATAGAGTGATGAGAGAGGATATCCTTCCTTGCCTTGGTGCTAATGTTAGAGAGAAAGCATCTAATTTTTCACTATTAAGTATGATGTTAATTGTGTATTTTTCATAGACTCCCTTTAAGTTAAAGAAACTATCTTAACTCCTAATTTAATGAGGGTTTTTATTTTGAATGTGTGCTGGATTTTGTAGGTGTATTTTTCCATTAATTGATATGAATAGATAACTTTTCTTCATTTGTCTGTTTATGTGGTGAATTACAATGATCAATTTTCAAACTTTGAACCAGTCTAGCTGTAATATACATGTAATAAATCCTAGTTGCTGATAATACATACTTTTAAATTACATATTTATGTTTAATTTGCTATTTTTTGAAGATTTCTTCATCTCTATTCATGAGAGATATTTATCTTTTCCTTTTCGGTGATGTTTTTATCAAGTTTTACGATAAGAATAATCTGGATTTATTAATTGAGTCAAGAAGTTTTTCTCTAGTTTTCATTTCTTGGAAAAAAATCACATAGAATTGGTATCCTTACTTTTTGGTAAAATTCACCATTGAAATTATGTAGGCCTAGTGATTTCTTTTTCGAAAAGTTATTTGTTATAAATTAAATTTTCTTCATAGAAATAAGCCTATTTATATTAACTATTTATTCTCATGTGAATTGCAGTAGTTTGTGTTTTTGAAGGAATTGATCCGTGTCATCTATGTCATCAAAATTGTGAGCATAGAATTGTTGGTAGTATTCCTTGATTACCATTTTAATGTGTATAACATCCGAGTGATGACCACTTTTTTTCTGATATTTGTTGCTTTCATTCTCTCCTTTTGTTCTTACACCTGGCTAATGAAAGTTGATCGATTTTATTGAGTTTTTTTCAAAGAACAAGTTTTGATCTGTTGATTTTCTTATTTTTATTTTTTGTTTACAACTCCATTGGTTTCTGTTCTAATTTTATTATTTATTTTATTTTGCTCAGTTTTGTCTTAAATTGTTCTTCTTTCTGTAATTTCCTAAAGTGAAAACTTAGATTATTGATTTTGGATTATTTTCTTTTTTTCTCTGATATATACATTTAATACCGTCAATCTTCCTCTAAGCACTTTTTAATGAGTCTCACAGGTTCTAAAAACTTGGATCATCATTTCGTTCAAAATAATTGAACATTTTTTCCTACAACTTTTTGTTTGACCCATGTATTATTTAGAAATGTGGTATTTAATTTCCATTTGGGTAGTTTTTCTACTGTTTTTTTTTTTTAATTTTTGATTTCTAGTTTAATCATATTATAGTCTAACAGTATATTTTTATGATTTCTGTTCTTTTAAATTTGTTGAGATTTGTTATATGGCCTAAAATTGGTCTATGTTGGTGAGTGTTCCATATGCTTTTGTGTGCCTTTTAATATGCCTTCTAATTTTTTTGTTGACTTCCAGACATGATATATCAGAAAATAAGAGCTTAAGTAATTAGGCCTTTAGTGTTAGGTTTTATGTTTACTTCACTACAAATCAAGCTGCATTTAATATTTGCCATAGTAATAGGTGCCAGACATTTCAACCCTTTAAATTCTTCTAGTACCCTTATTTTTGTCTTCAGTACCTTCTTTGGGATTTCCTAAGAACTCCTCCTTACTTAGGGTCTGTCTCACAGGTTTTAAGTTGTAATCTACTGGTATGTTTTGTTTTGTTTTGTTTTGTTGTTTTGAGACAGAGTATCACTCTGTTGCCTAGGCTGGGGTGCAGTGGCACAATCTCGGCTCACTGCAACCTCCACCTCCCAGGTTCAAGCAATTCTCCTGCCTCGGCCTCCCAGGTAGTTGAAACTACAAGTGCACATCACTTCACTAGGCTAATTTTTGTATTTTTAGTAGATACGGGGTTTCACCATGTTGGTCATGCTGTTCTTGAACTCCTGACCTCAAGTGATCCACCTGCCTGGGCCTCCCAAAGTGCTGGGATTGCAAGCATGAGTCGCCACACCCAGCCTGTAATCCACTGCTATAGAACCCTATTGATGTGAGAGTATGATGTTGCGGGGAAAAAAAGTGATTTCTTATTTTAGGTAAAATCTCAGTTTTATAGAAGACTTGTCTACCTGGGCAGAGTCCTTCATAAGTGATTTTTTGCTTGGGTTTTTTTTTTTTTTTTTTTTTTTTTTTTTTTTTTTTAGCTTTTTTTTTCCTTTTCTGGTGACACAGGAGGTTACAGGGGCTAAAGTCTTGTAACTTCCCTCTAGAGAGGATGAAGTTTTGGTAGAGACCTTTCTCTGGAGGGTACGCCTTTGTTGTTTAATAGCTCTCTGGATGTATTTCACAACCTTTCTTTCTTTTTCTTTCTTTCTTTCTTTTCTTTTTCTTTCTTTCTTTCTTTCTTTCTTTCTCTTTCTTTCTTTCTTTCTTTCTTTTTTCCTTCTTTCTTTCTTTCTCTTTCTTTCTTTCTTTCTTTCTTTCCTTTCTTTCTTTCTTTTTTCTTTCTTTCTTTCTCTCTTTCTCTCTGTCTTTCTTTCTTTTACCTTCTTCCTTCTTCCTCCTTCTTTCCTTCCCTCCCTCCCCCTCCTTTCCTTTCCTTCCCTTTCCTTCCCTTTCCTTTCCTTTCCTTTCCTTTCCTTTCCTTTCCTTTCCTTTCCTTTCCTTTCTTTCCTTTCCTTTCCTTTCCTTGTACCACATGAGGTATCTTACTTGGCTCTTCAACATAAGAAACTGTGAGGCTGCTGGATATAAATCCTTGAATGTGTGGTGATCCCTATGACTATAGCTTCCATCAGATTCTTATTCTCTCATAAGACCTTAGTCTCCAGCAATTTGTCAAAATTACCATTCAAGTGTTTCTACCACTTTATGGCCCCAGTTGTGCATGCTCACAGATGTTGACTCTGACTCTCTTCCAAATTTTGGCATGGTGATTTTAACTTGAGATTTCAGTTTTCCGGTGGATACAAAAGTCATTGTTCTGTTTTTATTATTATATGCATGGTATTAATAACTCTCAAGCTCTTTAAACAGCAGAAACCCCAGGTCTTAAAATAACTTTTTCTACTTTTAGACTACCTGATCTGTTATAATTTTATTTGTAAGAATACATTTGAAAGAGGATAAGTGTAACTACAGGATAAACAGATGATGTAACATATGTTTGGAGAGAGAAAGTCATATGAAAAAATATTGATAATTTATTTTTTGCTTCAATTTGTCCTGCATGTTATAGGAAATGTGTATTGTAGTCTTAGTTTTTCTACTGGTTATCTGTGTGAATTTCGGCAAGTTACAAAATATATCCTGGTCTCTGTTTTCTCATTTATAAAATGAGTCACTTAGATGAGATAATTCTAAAATGTTTTCTAGCTATAAATTTTTAGCTTATTTGATATATAAAAGAGCCATCACTGACAATATTTATTTATTTATTAATTCATGTATTTAATGTGTATTAATTGATTTTTAATTCTGAGCTAAGTTAAACATCATCGTGAAGCACATTGTTTACTTAGAATGCATATTATATTGCAAAGAGACAGCACATAAAGAAGTAAAAAACATTGGGAGGGAGTTTAAGAAATTTTTAATTTACTTTAAAAACACTTTTAATTTTTATTTATTTATTTATTTATTTATTTATTTATTTTTGAGTCGAAGTCTCACTCTGTCACCCAGGCTGGAGTGCAATGGTGTGATCTCGGCTCACTGCAACCTCCACTTCCTGGACTCAAGAAATTCCCATGCCTCAGTATGCTGAGTAGCTGGGATTACAGACACCCATCACCACACCCAGCTAATTTTTGTATTTTTAGTAAAGATGGGATTTCACTATGTTGGCCAGACTGGTCTTGAAATTCTGACCTTGTGAACTGCCCACCTCGGCCTCCCAAAGTGCTGGGATCATAGGCATGAGCCACCGCACCAGGCCTAATTTTTATTTTTAATTGTAAATTGACATGTTAGTTTGTATATATTCATGGGCTAAGAAATGTTGTTAATACTTATGAATTTAATGTGAAGTAATGAAATCAAGTGAATTAACATACCCATTATATCAAATGCTTATCTTTTTTTGTGGGGAAAATATTTGAAATTTACTCTCTTGGAGATTTTGAAATGCACAATACAATACGATTTACTATATTCATCATGCTATACAATATATCTCCAAGAAAAAGAAATGTATTTTTTCTATTTGAGGCTCTGTATCCTTTGACCATCATCTCCCTATTCCCTTTGCCTCCTGCCTCTCATAGTCACCAATGTACTCTCTGTTCTTTTGAGTTTGATGATTTTAGATTTTACAAAAAAAACTGAGAACCTGTAGTATATGTCTTATATCACTTAGTATAATATTCTACAATTCCATCCATGTTGTTTGTTACAAAGAACAATATATCTTCTTTTTTAAGAGTTTTAAAATACTTTTTCTTTTTTTTTCTTTTTTTTTTTTTTTTTTTTTTTTTGAGACAGTCTCGCTCTGTCCCCCAGGCTGGAGTGCAGTGGCACGATCTCGGCTCACTGCAAGCTCCGTCTCCTGGGTTCAGGCCATTCTCCTGCCTCAGCCTCCCAAGTAGCTGGGACTACAGGCGCCTGCCACCGCGCCCAGCTAATTTTTTGTATTTTTAGTAGAGACGGGGTTTCACCGTGGTCTCGATCTCCTGACCTTGTGATCCACTCGCCTCGGCCTCCCAAAGTGCTGGGATTACAGGCGTGAGCCGCCGCGCCTGGCCTAAAATACTTTTTCAAGACATATATATATACACACACATTGTATACGCATGCATACAATGTATTCATATATATACACACACATACGTACAATGCGGTACTATTGAATGTGAATATATACATAACACTACATTATATATATATACACATACACACACACACACACACACACACACCATATTATCTTTATCCATTTATCTGTTGATGGACACTTAGGTTGATTTCATATCTTGGCTATTGTAAATAATACTGCAAATAATGTGGGAGTGCAGATATGTCTTTTACATACTAACTTCAAATCTTTGCCTAAATACCCAGAAGTGGGGTTGCTGTATCACATGGTAATTTTATTTTTAGTTTTTTGAGATATCTTCATTAGTCTAAACTAAACTTCAAATGATTAGTTTTCATTAATGGCTGTACTAATTTACAATCCCACCAACAGTGTACAAGTCTCCCTCTTCTATACATTCTCACCAAAAGTTGTGATTTTTTTTTTTTTTTTGCCTTCTTGGTAATAGCCATTCTGACAGGTGTGGTATATTATCTCATTGTTATTTTAATTTGATTTTTTTGTAATGATTAGTGATGTTGAGCATTTTTTCATATGTCTGTTGGCCATATGTATGTCTTCTTTTGTAAAGTATTTATTCAGGTCCCTTGCCTATTTTTTAACTGGATAGTTTCTATTATATAGAGTTATTTGTGTTCCTTCCTTATTTTTTATATTAACCCTTTATCAAATGTATGGCTTGCAAATAGTTTCTCCTGATCTGTCATTTGTTTCTCCACTCTGTTGTTTACTTGCTGTGCAAAGCTTTTCAGTTTCATGTAATTCCATTTGTCTATTTTTGCTTTTATTTGCCTGCACTTTTAGTATAAAATCTAAACAAATTATTGCCCAAACCAACATCGTGTCATTTTTCTGCTGTGTTTTCTTCTAATAGTTATACAATTTCAGGTGTTACATTCACATATTTAATCTATTTCGAGTTTGTTTCTTTTATGATGTTAGAGAAGGGTCCTTAACTCTTCTGCATATAGATATCCAGTTTCTTCAACATCATTCATAAGAGTGTTCTTTTCCCATTTTATATCCAGGGTATCTTCAGTGAAGCTCAAACCATACAAATATATGTTCATTTCTATGATAGCTGTTTTTTCTTTGGTCAATGAATTGATGTTTATGGCAGCATCATACTGTTTTATTTTCTATAGCTTTGTATTACAGTTTGAAATCAAACAATGTGATTCCTTCAGCTTTGTTTTTTTTCTTTCTCTTATAATTTTCTGGGATATTTGGGGTTTTGTGTAATTCCATGTAAATTTTAGAATTATTTATTCTATATCTATAAAAAATGACATTGGAATTTTGATAAGGATTGTATTTAATCTGTTTATTGCTTTGGTAGTATGGATATTTTAATGATACTATTGTTTTTCAATCTATGAACATGGAATATCTTTCCATTTATTTGTATCTTCTTCAATTATTTTCTTTTTATTTTATTTTGTAATTATGTATTTATTTAATTATTTTTTGAAGGGGTTTCGCTCTTGTTGCCGAGGTTGGAGTGCAATGGTGCCATCTCAGCTCACTGCAACCTTTGCCTCTGGCTCAAGAGATTCTCCTGCCTCAGTCTCTGGAGCAGGTGGGATTACAGGTGTCCATCATCGTACCTGGCTAATTTTCTGTATTTTTAGTAGAGATGGGGTTTCACCATGTTGGCCAGACTGGTCTTGAACTCCTGACCTCATGTGATCCACTCACTTCAGCCTCCCAAAGTGCTGGGATTACAGGAATCAGCCACTGTGCCCAGCCTTCTTCAATCATTTTCATTACTGTTTTATAATTTTCAGTCTACAGATACTTTACCTTCATGATTAAATTTATTCCTAAATATTTTATTCTTCTTGTAGCTATTATAGATTAGATTGTTTTCTTGATTTCTTTCTCAGAATTTTTTTGTCAGAAACACTAGTGACTTTCACATGTTGATTTGGTATCCCTTACATTTGCTGTATCTATTTATTAGTTCTGACAGGTTTTTTTTTTTTTTTTTTTTTGGTGGAATATTTAGGGTTTGCTATACACAGAATCATGTCCTCTGCAAACAACAAAAATTTCACTTTCTTTTCTATTTGCATGCCTTTATTTCCTTATCTTGACAACTGCTCTGATGATGACTTCCAATATTACCTTGAATGGAAGTTGTAAGAGTAAATATCCACATCTTCTTCTGGATCTTGGAGGAAAGAAATAAGTGAAAGCGTTCTTTTTCCAAATACATTAAAATGTCATATTTTAAAATATAGTAAATTCAGTGTGATACAATAATGCTTAATTGGGACAAGGATACAGATGTTCATTGATATCATATCATTTATATGATAATCTGGGCAGTCAAAGAAGCTATTACAATGGAGAAAAAATGTGGACTGAAGCCTACATGACAAGAAAAAGCCAGCAAGGCAGTTAGGAATACATCATACCTGACAGAAAGATCATCAGGACTAAAAGCTCCACCTTGGAAATAATTTTAATATTTTTTGTAAAACAACAAAAACAAAACAAACAAACAAATGAAAAGCAAAATTCATCTGGCTAAAAAAGAGAGAAATGGCAGAAAATGAGTCAAGATAAATAACCAAGAACCAGTTCATATATAACCTATTGTCCATAATATAAATTTGGTTTTAAATCCAGGTACAAGGGCGATCTATTGGAACAGACCAAAAAAAAAAAAAAAAAATCTAAGCTATTTTAGTCTGGGCAAGAGAAGACAGTAGAGTGAATTGGGGAGTATAAAAAGGGACAGCAAAATGTGAATGGTGCCGATATCAGTTTTAGAATTAGAGGATACAGTGATTTTGAATTTGAGTGATGAGGAAAGGAGAAGTGATAAATAATTTCTAAGTTGTTGTCTTGAGCAGTTTGGTAGATTCTTGTGCCATTAAATGAGATATGTTGACAAGGAAGAGAAGTAAATTCGGGAGGAAATAAACTTCTGTTTGAGCTATATTCAGTTTGTGATTTCTTTAGACATCAAAAGAAAAATGAGAGCTGTGAAATCCGTAAAAACATTGGCAGCTATTTTACAAGGTGAGGTTGCCTAGGGGAAGAACATCAATGAGCAACAAAGGATAGAGGATTGTGATCAAAATGTAAAGATCTCTACTGTAAAAACATTTGAAATAAACATGAGGAAAAAATATATATTGCAAGAGCTCCATTGCAGAGAAGTGAAGTATAGGGCAGACGTGGTAATTATGCATGAACACAGCATAGATATCTGGGAAAATAAGATAGAACTCAGAACTAAAAGACCTAAAATAAAGACTGAACATGAAGAGGTAAAGGAACTGTTACTAAGCCAGAATAAATATGTTCAAGTTTAAATTAGAGTGGTATACAACCAACTCCAACAAATAAAAGAAACAAATTCAAAAAGAGACTAAATAAAAATGATTTACAAAGTTATACATAAAGCTACTGTTTTAGACAGACACAACTTCCTACTAAAGATGGCTACTTTGCCTCTTAAAATGAGTAAGGAGACTGAGGAAGTCACCCTGGATCTTCACAGAAAGAACCATGTGAGCCATTTATGGAAGAATGAGTTCACATTTGTAAAAAGGACACCTACGCTAAAAACTCTGTTACTTTTATCAAGCTTAAATCAGTACCTTTCATTCCTTAAATTAACATTTAAGACAACATTATTTCTTTCTCATGGCCACTTATTTACATGAACCTGATTTTGCTTCTCAGTTATAAATAAAGAAGTTTGGAATGTGTGAGGTAATTCACTGAAACACCTTCATTTTCTTAAATAGATCAGGTGCAAGGCAATAGCTGTATTAAAGTCACATAGCTAGTTAGTGGAAAATTTTATTTTAGGACTCCTAATTCACCATATTCTGACTCTTTGTACTAGGACCTTTTAAATATAGGAAAAATTAGAAAGAAAAGAAATTTGCTTATGCCCTTTATAAAAATGTATTTATACGAATCACTCATTAATATTGGTTTATACATGATTTATCTTATTTTTATTAAAATAAAAATCCATTTATATGAAGCAATAAGTCATATAAAATAAAAGATATTTTCTTTGATTAAAGGTTAATATTTAACTTTTAAAAAATGTTACTTTGATAAAATGAGTGGCTTAATAGTGCCATAATTTTCTAACAATCTATTTAATATGGTTTTATTTTTATAACTTTTTTATTGTGCTGGTATTTTTGAGTGAAGCATATATCTTCGAAGACATCTTTTTTTGTGGGTGGGTACTAAAATAAATCAATTGCAAGAGGGCACTTTTGACTTTTATTTGAAAACCTCTTTTTTGAAAACTGCTATTCTTTATTCTATATTTGATATTCATCAATACTTTGTGAAATGATTTATGTATCTAAGGCCCCAAGGATGGGATTCATACATACGTTTTGCTGAAGCAAACGGCAACTTCCTAAGAACACAATGTTGATGTATGAAAAATTTTTATCCTAACTCTATGAAACCTAGAAGGCAGAATTTTCTCAGACTTACTTCACCCCACAAAACCTGCACGTAATTTTCATGGTTAGGAATGTAGGAAGTGATTCATCCTGTCAAACCTATTGAGTTATTTTCTAGAAAGGCATGCCTACATCAGCTTGTCAAGCACAGCATATCTAAGTACTGAAACTGTTTATCCATGCAGTCTTTTGTGTACAAGGGAAATTATGAGCATGTTTTGTAAATTCTACTTTTAAATATTCAATACAGCAGAAATAGAGTAATTAACCATTCCTGGAATAATATTTTCCTTAGCACGTCAGTATTATGTTAACATTTTTTATTAATGAGTTACAGCCTTTATTTAATAAATGTGACTCTCATCATCCACAATACTTGAGATTGACTGGGTTGCAGCTTATACAGGGCTCTCCACTTTTTTAGGAAATTAATTATTATTGTGTGGTTCAAAATACACAGCTTGATAGCACTTTGTTTCTTTTATATTTAGTTATTTTAGTTGACAATAAAAATTACATTTATTATGTGCCAACATTATGTTTTGAAGTAGATATATACTGTGGAGTGGCTAAATTGAGCTAACTAACATATCTATTACCTCATAAGCTCATTTTTTGTAGTGAGAACAATTAAAATCTACTCTCTCAACAATATTCATTAATACAATACCATTTTATTAACTATAAACACTATTTCTTATTCCACATAGTTCAAATTGTTACAAGGTAATAAAGGACTCTGGATATCAGTAGAATTATTTTTAAAAATGCATAACTTTTTTGTGGTGTTTATAGATCTGAGTCTATGTTTATGTTGTCTAAATAAGTTTCATGAACATGATAATGACAACAAAAGTTGTACTAGAATTAAAGTTATGTGACTACTAATGTATTAATGTGGCATCAACTATTGCAACAGGAGTTATTAAAGAAATTATATTTGAAGCTACACAAAGACTGAATGGGAGAGAAAAATAATTGGAGATAAGATAAATAGAACAATGAACATTAACAGTTCAGGGTATTTGTAGGTGTGCAAGAATTGTGAACACTTACATCACAGAATATTTTATAGTTTTCAAAAATACCTGGCCAGTGATATTAATCAAATAAGAAAAGTAATGTTTAAGTATCAGGAGAGCAGATTCTAGTATTTCACTGCACTGAGATTATGTGCAGTATTATATGAGTATATGATCATGAGTATTATATGCATAGTCATCTAAAAAAAATTTTAAAAGGTCCTGCAAATGTCTAAGGTCTATGAAAATCTAAAATTTTGCAATAAAAATGTTCATGTTTAACTTTCAAGAAAAATGAGTTATTTCTAGGAAGCCCTCATTCCCTTGAGAAAAATAATTATTGTGGATTCAGGCAATGTGGATATAGTCGTTCCAGGCAAAGACAAGGTCCTAGATTTCAGAAAGCTCACATTCCCAATTGCAAGCACAATTACATAGCTCATTATCCAGTTATAATTATGGGAAATGTTCCTCATTCATTCTCATTCAGTGTGTATATATTAAGTGTCTATTTTGTGTCAGACTCTTGGTCAGTGCTAGAGACAAAATGTTAAGCCAAAGCAAACATAGTTCTCATTTTCACTGAAGACAAAGACTAGTGAATTTGAACTGTATTAACCAGCTCATTACACAAATAAGTACAAAAATGCAAACTGAGTTGTTATGACTTAATGAAACATAATTTATAAAAGTATATTAACAGCAACAAAAGCAGAATGATAGTCTGTGGTGCTCAGGAAGTTTTCCTGAAGTAAGTGACACAGGCTGTATGATTAGATTTTAATGACACAAAGGTAGGGCCATTAGCAAAAAAATTGCAAGACTATAAGCAAAGTCCCCCTGATGAGCAGGAACATAGCACATTGAAGAAACTTGTAAAATGGCATTGGATGTGGAGGTAAATAATTTTAAAAGTAAATGTAAACGAGATCAGAGTGTGAAACTAACTTGGTGGATGACATTGAGAGGGAGTAGCTTTAAATCAGTGAGAAAATGAATAGAAACATACAAATAACATTCCGGAGGAAGAAATAATTTTCAAAAGATTTGAGGTCTAAAAACACTGAATACATGAAAGAATGACTATGTACCTAGAACGGTGACTCCCAATCAAAATGATATGCTCCTCAGGGGACATTAGTCAATGACTGGGAACATTTATCACACCTACAGGGAATGCTACAGGTGAGGAGAGGCAGAGATGCTCTTAAATATTCTATGATGCACAAGATAAGCCCCCGACAACAAAAAATTATCTGGTTCAAAACATCAGTATTTCTGAGGTGGTAAAACCATGATCTAGAAAGTTGAGAACTAGAGAAATATGAATAGGAAATGTGGCTGGAGAGTTAAGTAACAACTACATTGATATGGTCTGCCTCTCTGTCCCCACCCAAATCTTATTTTAAGTGGTAATCTGAATTGTAATCCCCACGTGTTGGTGGAGGGAGCTTATGGAAGGTGATTAGATCACAGGGGTAGTTTTCCCATGCTGTTCTCATGATAGTGAGTGAGTTCTCATGAGACCTGATGGTTTTATAAGGAATTTTTCTCCATTTCAGTATGCACTTCTCCTTCCTGCCACCATGTGAAGAAAGACATGTTTTCTTCCCCTTCAACCATGAGTGTAAGTTTTCTAGGACCTCCCCAGTCCTGCAGATTTGTGAGTCAATTAAACATCTTTCCATTATTAATTACCCAGTCTCAGACAGTTATTTAT
The DNA here is from genome assembly GCF_024542745.1 of Macaca thibetana thibetana. NCBI lineage: Eukaryota > Metazoa > Chordata > Mammalia > Primates > Cercopithecidae > Macaca > Macaca thibetana. Next base: position 64,019,364 of record NC_065581.1, on the reverse strand, counting down.
AGCAGTGTGAGAATAGACTAATACACACATAATTTTAGAATTTATAGTCAGTGCAATGGGAAAATATTGAAGAATAGTGTGTAAAGAAGTGACATAGTGATAATCACATTTTGAAACAATTTGACTAGTATTGGGAATGGATTACAGCAGAGGAAGATATGGACACAGAAATATTATAGCGTGTTGTACTAACTAATGCATGTAATAACTAAAAATAGATAAATCAAAATTTAGTACTAGTGGAGATGGAGGAAAATAGTCAGATTGAAAAGATATTTAAGAAGGTGTAGGGTGATCGGATCAGGGGCTAAGGGAGAAAGAATGACTTCCACGTTTTTCACATGAGCAGCTGGACAGCTGGTGCTGGTGTTTCCTAAACCAAGAATTCCAGGAAACTTGAATACCGGCTTCAAGGTAAGTTGGCCTGCTCATGTGCTTCTCTTGAAAACCTGCACAGATGGAAATAGAACAAAATAAAATTTTGTGCAGGCCATTTGGAATAGTCCTGATATGAATAATTCAACTTAATTAAGTTATAGCTCTTTTGATTTCAAGAGGCAGAAATTTACCCATGTTCATATACTTACTTAATTCAAATATCCGGAAATTTATAAGAGCATTTAATTTTTCTTCTACTTAAACTTTTTATTGCTGTCCCCACGTCTCTTAAGTTTTTATGTCTATAGTTTAAATTGTTAATATGACAAAAATTTTAGTATCTGTAAACTTCAAACTCAAATTTTTAGGAAATACAATTTGATTAGCTAATTGTGAATAACTTTTTTACTCCTCACCTAATCAACTGTGGTTAGCATGGCTGGGTCATATAGACAACACATAATTGCGGCAGTTCACTCCCATTGATGTAAATGTAGGTCTAAAAAGGAAAGATTCTGGGTTGAGTGGGTTTCACAAAATTATCCACTATAATATTCCCATTGTCTGCCCAATCAACTTTTTTTTATATCTAGAGATAATTTGAACTTCAGATAACTGAATTATATATTGTGCAATGAAAAACACACTCTCCCTTCCCTAATGTCATTTCTATATATTGTATGCGAATGTAATGCCACAGAACCAGTAAATTCATATGACATCTTCCCTATATAATGCCCTGTATTTCCCGAGTTGATCCAGTTAATAGAAATCAGTAACAAGTGTGGTTAATAATATATATTTTAAATGTTTCTATCAGACCCTTGTTTTGTATCATTTCAGATCATCATGGCCACACTTCTCTCTTATCCTTATTAGGAATGAAGTGATGACTTTCATGGAGGCACAAACCAGCTACATGGAATTTTTATATACGACTGCACATGCACTCACATGCACCCTCAGAATAGATCATAGAAATGAATTGCATAGCACCTCTGACACTCAATTCTTCTCTGCAAGGAGAAGGACTCTTATATTTAGCTTCAGTCAGTTGTTCTTACCTGATACAGTCAACTGTAGACTAGGTTCTATAGTATAACAGGACTTCTGAGGCTTCTCATTTTGGAAGGAGCGGGTATGGAAATAGGAACAACACATTTCTCAGGGGGAAAAAAAGTCATCCTTTTCTGGGAAAGCATTCAAGAATAAGCCTCTAATAGCCCAGGATGTCAGAAATAGAATATCATTTTACTTAAACAAGCACAAAATATTTTATCTATTACATTAGATATTAACATATGTTTTTCTGCTCAAATAAGTGAGGACTGATTGTGAGATGTGAACTTAATTTTATTTTATGAAAATATGTTTAAAACTTGATTTAGGACATTTAGACAATTGTGTCTGATTCTACTTACGTTCAAAAATGTAATCAAACCTACAAATAAAAATAAAATTTATTATGTGTGTAGCCAATAATACCAGAATTATATAATAATATATTTTTTAATCCTAAAAATATTCATATGGGATGTACTTTGGAGTTATTATTTTGTAAGAAAAAACTAAAGATATATGTCAGGAGTTTTCAAGAGGAATGAATTAGTGCAAATTCTGAGTAGTAGTTTTGCAAGCTGGATCTTTGGCACTCTTTTTCTCTCATCACTTTTATTTGTATTATTTTATGCCCATGCAGAGATCAATAATTCATAAATAGTGCTGACACTAGAAATTTTTCAACTTTCATAAAACTAAGTGCTTTGTGCATGTTGATAACACAATTTTATAATCACCTGCCATATATTTTCAGATGTCCTAGTTAAAGACGTACTAAGTTGTTGAAAGTTTTAGTTTCACCATGCACATCAAATATATTGAAATGTTTCACTATTTGAATTAGCTGTTTTGTTTAGATTATATCAAACTTTGCTCTATTTTTTTTAAATACAGATTTGACATAATTGGCTTTCTGCAGTCAAAGTTATACTCTGCAAAGCCAAATTAACCCTTATATTCTAGAAGAATGAAGTATGCCGAGTGTGGTGTCTCATGACTGTAATCCTAGCATTATGGGAGGTTGAGGCAGGAGGATCTCTTGAGGCCTAGAGTTCAAAACCAGCCTGGTCAACACAATGAGACCCCCATCTCTACAAAAGAAAAAAGTAAAAGTTAGCAAGGCATGGTGGTGTGTTACTGTAGTCCTAGCTACTAGGAAGGTTGAGGCAGAAGGATTGCTTGAGCCTGGGGGTTTGAGGTTATATCGAACCCTGATTATGCCACTGCACTCCGGCCTAGGTGACAGAAAAAAAAAAATCTCAATTAAAGAAAAAAGAGCTCAGAAAACAATTTATCATATCACTTCTGGCTTGGAAGAATTCATACAATTTTCATATTTCATTGCTTTATCCAGAATCTTGTTTTCAACTGATAATAGTGAGTTTTGTTTTGTTTCTGTAGTTTTTTTACTGTAGCCTTGTCACTGCATTTTTAACTGAATTTGTTTTAAGCATATCACTGGTAGATTTAAAATTTTATCAACACTGAAAAAAAGCAGGAAAAATCAAGGAAGCATGAGTTGACTTCTTTATGGATGCAGAGAAAAAACCTAAGAACAGATGATCCTTTGGGTCAAAGCAGAAGAAAGGATTCACTCATGCCTTTGTGTTTTATAAAACAGTATAAATAGCAAGATTCTCTGTGATTTTATTGAGATCATAATTTATAAACACAAATATCTATTGAGGCCAAGTATGCACTATATTGAGGAAATTGAACAAGTACATGTGAGGAAGAAATAGCTAGCATCTACAGAATCATGAATAGTGCTTGTCAGACTGAAGGACCAACTAGCTGCTTTCTTCTACTTGTTCTTGATGTGGTCATCTGTTTCAATATTTTCAAAAAAGACAGAAATTTAAAATTTTCTACAGCATTTATAGATTATAAATGCCAACTGTTAATTGTTTTCTTTTCCTTTGTTTTTCTTTCATTTTCTTATTTTATTTCCCCTTCTTTTTTCTTCTTTTTCCTTTTATATTTTCTCCTTTCATTCCTTCATTCTTTCTTTCACCAGTATGTTCCAGGCCAAACACAAAATTTTATAACAAAAATGTAGACAAAATAATGCAGCAAAATATTTTGTTTAATCATTGAGAGAATTCAGTGTTGATCATTAAAACAATGAGAAAATTATATAACTAATTGTTCACACAATTTAGTTAAAAGTTGTGATGACAGCAAACATCAATACATTTTTTGTATGGCTTAAAGGTTTAGGCATCATGTTGGCCTTCAGTAAACACTCTAACAATTAATCACTAGGTGTTTTGCTTGTCTTGATCACCATTCAGTTCACAAATTATCTCTTTCTTACTTCATTCTCCACACTTCTCTTCGTTGCAACCAGAAACAAGTTTAAATTATCAGTCTTTCATTATATTTATTCCAATTAGTGTTTTGCAAATACCTCTGATTCAGATTCATTAAGGAATAGATAGAGAGCTCATATTTCCAATACTCACCACTGAGTCTACTCTACTTACTATAGTGGAAGCCCTAGAGATAGGAGCCAGGTTATTAGATCTAAAGCTCTTAAGAGCATTGCATGTGCAGGTAGGTGTGGGATCTATTTTATTAGAGAAGTGTGTTATTCTGGTCATCTACTGATGAATTACTTTATAAATTACAAATAAACTGTAAAAACCATATTCATATTTTAGCCCTATTAAATGTAATATATTACATTATAAAACAATAATTTTGAAAGAAAACAATAATAAACAATGAAATTCAACTTCTAGGAACACTGCAATGTACATAAATTAATGTATATTTTAGATATATTTACATATTTCTCAGATTTGTATAGCTATGTCCTTGTGGCATTTACAATTTTAAATCAAGGATCCTGAATATCCAAAACAACTCTGAAAAAGAAGAAGAAAGTTGAAAATCTCATATTTTCTTACTTCAAAACTTACTATAAAAGTACAGTAATCAAAACTATGTGGTACTGGTATAAAGACAGACACATAGATCAATAGAATAGATTGAGAGACCAGTAGGCTGGATAGGGTGGCTCATGCCTGTAATTCAAATACTTAAGGAGGCTGAGGTGGGCCGATCACCTGAGGTCAGGAATTTGAGACCAGCCTGCCAAATATGGCGAAACCCTCTCTCTACTAAAAATACAAAAATTAGTTAGGTGTGGTGGCACTCACCTGTAATTCCAACTTCTTGGGAGGCTGAAGCACGAGAATCACTTGAATTACTGAGTTGGAGGCTGTAATGAGCCAAGATGGTACCAAGAATTTAAAGACTGGATATAAGCCGGGCGCGGTGGCTCAAGCCTGTAATCCCAGCACTTTGGGAGGCCGAGACGGGCGGATCACGAGGTCAGGAGATCGAAACTATCCTGGCTAACACGGTGAAACCCCGTCTCTATTAAGAAATACAAAAAACTAGCCGGGCGAGGTGGCGGGCGCCTGTAGTCCCAGCTACTCGGGAGGCTGAGGCAGGAGAATGGCGTGAACCCGGGAGGCGGAGCTTGCAGTGAGCTGAGATCCGGCCACTGCACTCCAGCCTGGGCGACAGAGCGAGACTCCGTCTCAAAAAAAAAATAAATAAATAAATAAATAAAGACTGGATATAAAACTTCACATATATTGTCAAATATTTTCCACAAGAATGTCAAGATGATTATTCTGTAAGAAATAGTTTCTATAATAAATTTTCTTGAGAAAACTGCATATCTACATATAAAATAATTAAATTGGCTGCTTAGCTTATAACTTTTAATAAAATAACTGAAAAATAGATCAAGAATCTAACATAGACAGCCCAGATATAGGCCTACACATTTATAGTCAATAGATCCTTGACAAAAGTACCCAAAACTCACAATAAATAAAGGACAGTATCTTCAGTAAATCGTGTTGGGAAAACTGGATAATTGCATACAGAAGAATGGAATTGAACCCCTATCTCACCTTATACAAAAATCAACTCAAAATGTATAAAGACTTAAAGCTAAGACCCCAAAGTATAGAACTACTAGAAGAAACATTGAGGAAAAAAAAAAAAAAAAAAAACTTCTTGACTTGGTGTAGGCACCTGATATTTTTGGATATGATTCAAGAAGCACAGGGAACAAAAGCAAAGATAGCTAAATGAGAGTATATGAAACTAAAAAGCTTCTGTACAGTGAAGGAAATAACCAACAGAAAAAAGAGCAGCCTAAGAAATGGAAGAAAATATTTTCAAACTATACATCATATAAGGGGTTAATATTCAAAACATATAAGAAGTTCATACAATTCAATATCAAGAAACAAACTGATTTAAACATAGGGAAGATACCTAAATAGACATTTTTTTTTTCAAATAATACATACAAATAGCTACTAAGTGTATGACAAAATGTTTAACATCAGTAATGCAAGTCAAAACTACAATGAGATGCTGCTTTGCATCTGCTATAATGGTGATAATCAAAAACACAAAAGATAAGTGTTGGTAAGGATGTGGACAAAAGATAACTCTTTTACATTTTTACTTGGAATGTACATTAGCACAGCCATTATAAAAAGGCAGCATGGAGGTTCCTCAAAAAATAACAATAGAATTAACATTTGATCCAGTATTCCCACTTCTCTGTGTGTGTGTGTGTATATATATGTGTGTGTGTGTGTGTATATATATATATACACACACAAAGAAATGAAATCATTATGTCAAAGAAATACCTATACCTCTGTGTTCATTGCATAATTCACAATAGCCAACATATGGAATCAATGTAAGTATCTGCATTAGTCTGTTTTTGCATTGCTAAAATGTATGAAAATAGATATTTATAAGAAAAGAGGATTAATTGGCTCATGGTTCCTCAGGATGTACAGGAAGTATAGTGGCTTTTGCTTCTGAGGAGTCCTCAGGAACCTTACAATCATGGTGGAAGGCAAAGGATAAGCAAAATGTCTCACATGGCCAGAGCAGAAGGAAGAGAGAGAGGAAGGAAGTGCTATATACTTTCAAACAACCAGATCTCATGATAACTCACTCACTCACTCACTCACTCACTCACTCACTCACTCACTCACTACCATGAGAACAGAATCAAGAGTATGGGGCTAAACCATTCATAAGAATTATTCCCCCTTGACTCAATCACCTTCTATCATGCCCCACTTACACACTGGGGATTAAAACTGAACATGAAATTTGGGTGGATATACAGATTCAAGTGATATAATTCTGACCCTGGACCTTCCCAAAACTCATGTCCTTCTCACATTGCAAAAGCCAATCATACCTTCCTGACAATCTCCCAAAGTCTTAACTTATTTCAGTATTAACTCAAATTTCAAAGCCCAAAATTTCATCTGAGACAAGGTAAGTTCCTTTTGCCTATCAGCCTGTAAAATTAAAAACAAATTAGTTACTTCCAATATACAGTACAGGTATAGGCATTTGGTAGATACTCCTATTGCAAAAGGGAGAAATGAGCCTAAAGAAAAGGGTTACAGCCCTCATGCAAGTCCAAAACCCAGCAGGGCAGTCGTTAGATCTGAAAGCTCCAAAATAATCTTTGAGTCCATGTCCCATATCCAGGGCACACCTATACAAGTGGTGGGCTCCCGAAACCTTGGTCACCTCTGCTCCTCTGGCTTTCCAGGGTTCAACTCCCACAGCTGTTCTCAAGGGCTGGTGTTAAGTGCCTTTGGCTTTTCCAGGCACAGGGTGCAAGCTGCTAATGGATCTACCACTCCAGAGACAGAAGGACAGTGGCCCTTTTCTCACTAGTCAGTGCCCCAACAGGGATTCTGTGTGGGGGTTCCCTCCCTATATTTCCCCCCATCACTGCCTTAGTAGAATTTCTCTGTGAGGGCTCCACCCCTGCAGTATGGTTCTGCCTGGAGATCCAGGCTTTTCCATGCATCCACTGAAAACTAGACAGGCTCCTAAGCCTTAGCCTTTGTACTCTGTGCATTTATAGGCTTAAAAATATGTGAAAGCTGTCAAGGCTCACAGTTTTTACCATCTGAGCTATACCTAGGCCCCTTTTAGCCACATCTGAAGCTGGAGCAGCTGGGATGTAAGTAGGGTCCTAAGGATACATGGGATAGCAGAGCCCTTGGCCTGACTCAGGAAACCATTCTTCCCTCCTAGGTCTCTGAACCTGTTGTGTGACAGGCTGCCATGAAGGTCTCTTAAATGCCTTCAAGGACTTTTTTCCCATTACCTTGGCTATTAACATTTGGACCCTCTTTACTTATGCAAATATCCCCAGTCTGCTTGAATTACTCCCCTGGAAACTTTTTTTTTTTCCTACAACATGGCCAGGAAGCAAATTTTCCAAACTCTTACACTCTGCTTCCTTTTTAAATGTGTTCCAGTTTCATTTCATTTTTTTTGCTTATGTATATGAACATAGGTTGTTAGAAGTAGCCTGGCCACATCTTGAACTTTTTGCTGCTTAGAAATTTCTTCTGTCATATATTTTAAATCATCTCTCTCAAGTTCAAAGTTTTCCAGATCCCTAGGGCAGGGGCAGAATGCCACCAGGTTCTTTGCTAATGCATAACAAAATTGACCTTTGTTCCAGTTATCAGTAAGTTCCTCATTTGCATCTGAGACCTCCTCAACCTGGACTTTATTTTCCACATCACTATCAGAATTTTGATCATAACAAATTAAGAAATCTCTAGGAAGTTACAAACTTTCCCTCATTTACCTGTCTTTTTTGAGCCCCCCAAACTATTCCAATCTCTGCCTGTTACCCAGTTCCAAAGCTGCTTCCACATTTTCAATATCTTTAGAACTATACCTTACTCCTCAGTACCAATAATTTGTATTAGTCCATTCTCTCATTGATATAAATAAATGCCTTAGACTTGATAATTTATTTAAAAAAGGATTTAGTTGGCTCATGGTTCTGCAGGCTGTACAGGAATCATGGCAGCTTACAATCATGGTGAAGGCAAATGAGAGTCAAGACATCTCACATGGCCAGAGCAGGAGGAAGAAAGAGAGCAGGCAGTGCTACACACTTTTAAAAAATCAGATCTCATGATAATTTACTCACTCACTATCATGAGAATAGCCCCAAGGGGATAGCTCTAATCCTTCCATGAGAACTCTGCCCCTTGATCCAATTACCTCCTACCCAGCCCTACCTCCAACATTGGAGATTACAACTGAACATGAGTGGGAACAGAGATCCAAAGTATATTAGTGTCCATTGATGGATGAATGGATAAAAAAATTGTGAAATATACATATACATACACAATGGATCTACCACTCCAGAGTCTGAAGGACAGTAGCCCTTTTCTCACTAGGCAGTGACCCAGCAGGGATTCTGTGTGGGCGTTCCCACCCCACATTTCCCCTCCTCACTGCCTTAGTAGAAGTTCTCTGTGAGGGCTCCACCCCTGCAATAGGGTTCTGCCTGGAGATCCAGGCTTTTCCAGGATATATACACTGAAAACTAGTGTGTGTGTGTGTGTGTGTGTGTGTGTGTGTGTATACATATATAAAAAATATAGCATATATATATATATATCACAAACTCACACAATGGAATGTTATTAAACCTTACTGAAGAATGAAATTCTGTCATTTGTGACAACATAGGTAAACCTAGAAGATATTATACTAAGTGAAATATACCAACCACTGAAAGACAAATACTGCATGACCTCACTAACATGTGGAATTTAGGAGTGCTGAACTTGTAGAATAAGAGCATAGAAATGTAATTTCCAAGTGTTGAAGTGGAGATATGAGCTGAAGGAAAGCTAAGAATGACTGATCAAAGAAAACAGGGTTTCAGTGAGACAGGATGAATATAGTCTGAAGATCTATTTTAGAGCATGGTGACTATAGTTAATAATAGTATATCATATTTAAAAAGTGTTAATATATAAGACTTGAATTCTAGCATTCATGGCAATGTGTGTATGTGCCTACAGCAAATAGAAAATATGAACTCTATTATTTAAAAACAATCACCTTTATTTTATTTTATTTCTCTCCTCCACTTCCTCTTCATTCTCCTCCTCTTTCTCCTCCTACTTCTTATATATTTTAATTATGTCATTTTTCCATATGTTAAAAAATAAATGAAGTAATGTGTTATTTTTCTACACACAAAAATTAAAATTTTCATTCTAAAGCACTGAAATTACACCCAGATAATACTTTTTATCATTAAGGGTATACAAATGTGATGGTATAATGATTATATTTTGCCTGTATGTTTTTACATTGAATGAAAATAGTATTTCATTGGATCAATTTTAATTATTTCCAATAAAAAGTTCCAAATCTCATGATTTTACTTACAGCACAAAGTAAAAATAAAAGGATTTTTGCATATCACCTTAACATTTTAATGTACTTTAATAAGGTTCTAATTTATTACTCAAGGTTTTGCTTTATAAAGTACCAAATGTATTATTGTGCTCTTAATAAAATTAGTGATTGTTGTTTGTAATAGTTTATTCATGACACTAAATTTGGTAACTTTATTTAGGCAATTACATTAACCTGCTTTAAATTGTATCTTTTTACCTTTTAACTCAAGTTCTGAATTTCTTAAGATATCATAATAAAAGAGAACCAACGAGTATGGGTTTTTCAAGACTCTTTTGGCTTTTAATCCAGAATGTGCCTCTTATTAGTGATCTTGTATCAGTTACTTTTATGTTCTGCAACTCATATTCTCCCTTTCCCACACATGTTCAAAGTTGGAAAATCATTGATAGCTACATAATTTTCAAGGGCGTGTTACATATATACAGTGATCTCTCAGTATCCATCTGGGATGGGTTCTAGAAGTTTCTGCAGATATCCAAATCCAGAAATGCTAAAGTCCCTCATATAAAATGGTGCCGTATTTACATATACCCTATGGACATCCTCTTGCACAGTTTAAATCATTTTTAGATCACTTATAATGTCTCGTACCACTCTAAGTGGTATGTAAATAGTTGTTACACTGTATTTTTTAGGGAATAATGACAAGGGGAAAATGTCTGCCCATGTTCAATATAGACGTGTTTTTTAGAAACATTTTCTATCTGCTGTTCGTTGAATCAATGGATATAGAACCCATGGATATAGGAAATTGACTATTTGAGATTAGACAGCCTCTCCTCAGTATTCAAGAGACAAGATGGAGAAAGACAATTAAGGTCAAGATCAGAACCTTGATTAGCTAGAGAAGTATTCTTAAAGTACACCAAAATTAAAGCCTGGTCTATTTTAACAAATCAGTCATTTAAAACCAAGGTTAGAGATCATGGTTGGGTCAGGTTGAAATTCTTGAAACAAGCACATTTTTAAAAAGAAGGAAAAGATGTGAGATTCGCCACTGAAGTTAAAATGCTAGAAAAAGAGGGTGGAAATATAATTCCACATATATGTACATATTTATTAAAAACCTGTCATTCACAATGGTTTTACAGATTCCATGGGAACACATGGTTCTTCATTATAAGGAGCTTTAACCATATGGTGAATGAAAGGTTGAATCCAGTTCTTCAGCCTAGGGTATGAGAGATTAAGTAGCAGCCACTGGAACAGGCTATTTAAATGTCAAGCAAGATAAGACTTGGGTAAATGACTGGAATAATAGACAGGGGGCAGCAGTGAACAAATGGAGCATCACATTTAGCCAACTGCTCTCCATGTCTGTGAGTTGTAAGTTAGTGATACTTCAGGGTAAGTAAAGTGTGAGTTGGTTAGATAAAAGACAGTATTTTTTGTCTAAGAAAGGAACTGCTCGTAATATTTTCCTTTTAGTTTCTGGCACACGTATTAACATTGATATACATATATTATAATCCATGAATATGGATTTTTCAAGATTCTTTTGGCTTTTAATCCAGAACCTGCCTCTGGATTTTAGCTTATGTATGGCTAAAATCCTCAAATATATTGGATCATTTATTCTAACTTAGATGTCAAAAGAGGTACTTTTTATTTCTCCCCCATCCACCTTTGGGATTTTGTTAAAACAAGTTGGAGGACAAAAGTGTGTGTTCAGTTAACATTTTTTATGCTCTGTGTTTATATGCCCTTTTTCCAAAATTAGATAACCAAATTGAATTAAATGTATAACTATGCAATCAGCTTCTTCTGGTTATCCTCGCACATTCCCCCATGATCCAAATTTTCCTACATCTACATTTCTCCACTGATGTAATTCCACTCTGAAAATGAAAGCTGTATACCCTAAATGAAAACATGGTTCAACTGAAATAAAATAAAAATAAAATTCAAGTTAATAAGTGTAATATTGTTTTATTTCAAAAAAGGAAATATTTCTCTTTTATTTAATCTACCAATTTTTCAAGAAAAATAAAAATATTTAATATATTGTATAAATTATATACTTTTAAATATTTTTTCTGCTTCATCATGGTAACAAACATTGGTTAAACATGTATATATATGATGTGAAAAAAATAAAATTTAAAAGCTGTTGGAATCACAATAATCACTTTAAGCTTTGAGAAAAATGTTACTGCAATCTGTGTCACATGTAGTTAAAATTTCTATTCTCAGATTATAGATTAAGTTGTTTTCTAATTTGTTTTGTTCTGTACAATGACTAGAGGGAATTAAAAGAAGTCAAGGACGAAAACCTCCTATCTTCTTAGTTAGTAACCCTTGTTATAGATTAACTTTCCCTTTGTTATTTTACTTAGCTTAGACCAGATAACAGAAAACATATGACTATTACACTTTCTGTTAAATAGGTTAAATATACCCTTCCCAAAAAGAAACACTGCCTGTAACAAATCAAATTGCTATACGTATATTCCAACCTTGTATGAATAATGTAGCCCTGTTGAAAATTCTTGTTTCTGACTACATAAATGAAATTTTAACTTTTCTACTTTGAAACACTGATTCTTGGAGTAGTGTTTCCAGCTGGTCCATTCTCACACTTCACTTGAATAGACTCTCTTTGAATTAGATTCTGCTTCCTTTGATTATTTTAGGTTGACATTACACACACACACACACACACACATATACATGTTTTAACCTTGCTTCAGAATAGTATCCTTTGACATCCACAGGGGATTGGTTCCAGGAATCCTCATGCATACCAAAATCCATGGATGCTCATGCCCTTACATACATAAAATAGTATGGTATATGCATATAACTCAAGCACATTCTCTCACATACTTTAAATCAACACTATTATTACTTATCATACCTAATACAATACAAATGCTATGTTAGTATTTATACTGTGTTGGTTTTTAAATTTGAGTTATTTTTAATTGTTTTTTTAAATATATATATATACACACACACACACACACACGCATATATATATATTATACTTTAAGTTCTGGGGTACATGTGCAGAATGTGCAGTTTTGATACATAGTTATACACATGCCATCATGGTTTGCTGCACCCTTCAACCTGACATCTACTGTCCCTCCCCTAGCCCCTCAAACCCAAACAGGCCCTAGTGTGAGATGTGTCCATGTGTTCTCATTGTTCAAGTCCCACTTAATGAGTGAGAACACGAGGTGTTTGGTTTTCTGTTTCTGTGTTAGTTTGTTGAGAATGATGGCTTCCAGCAAAGGACACAAACTCATCCTTTTTTATGACTTCATAGTATTCCATGGTGTATATGTGCCACATTTTCTTTATCCATTCTATCATTGATGGACATTTGGGTTGGTTCCAAGTCTTTGCTATTGTGAACAGTGCTGGAATAAACATAACGTGTGCATGTGTCTTATAGTAGAATGATTTATAGTCCTTTGGGTATATACCCAGTAATGGGATTGCTGGGTCAAATAGTATTTCTAGTTCTAGATCCTTGAGGAATCTGCACACTGTGTTTCACAATGGTTGAACTAATTTACACTCCCAGTGTAAAAGCATTCCTATTTCTCCACATCTTCTCCAGTGTTTGTTGTTTCCTGACTTGTTAACAATTGCCATTCTAACTAATGGTATCTCATTGTGGTTTTGATTTGCATTTCTCTAATGACCAGTGATGATGAGCGTTTTTTCATACATTTGTTGGCCACATAATTGTCCTCTTTTGAGAAATGTCTGTTCATATCTTGCCCACTTTTTGATTTTTTTTCTCTTGTACATTTGTAAATTCTTTGTAGATTCTGGATATTAGCCCTTTGTCAGATATATAGATAGCAAAAATTTTCTCCCATTTTGTAGGTTGCCTGTTTATTCTGATGATAGTTTCTTTTGTTGTGCAGATGCTCTTTAGTTTAATTAGATCCCATATGTCAATTTTGGCTTTTGTTGCCATTGCTTTTGGTGTTTTAGATATGAAATCATTGCCTATGCATATGTCCTGAATGGTATTGCTTAGGTTTTCTTCTGGGGTTTTTTTATGGTTTTAGGTCTTACATTTAAGTCTTTAATCCTTCTTGAATTAATTTTTGTATAAGATGTAAGGAATGGATCCAGTTTCAGTTTTCTGCATATGGCTAGCCAGTTTTCCCAACACCATTTATTAAATAGGGAATCCTTTACCCATTGCTTCTTTGTGTCAGCTTTGTCAAAGGTAAGATCGTTGTAGATGTGTGGTGTTATTTCTGAAGTCTCTACTCTGTTCCTTTTAGTCTATATATCTGTTTTGGTACCAGTATCATGCTGTTCTGGTTACTGTAGCTTTGTAGTATAGTTTGAAGTCAGGTAGCATGATGCCTCCAGCTTTGTTCTTTTTGCTTAGGATGGTCTTGGCTATGCAGGCTATTTTCTGGTTCCATATGAAGTTTAAAGTAGTTTTTTCCTATTCTTTGAAGAAAGTCAATGGTAGCTTGATGGGGATAGCATTTAATCTATAAACTACTTTGGGAAGTATGGCCACTTTCAGGGTATTGATTCTTCCTGTCTATGAACGTGGAATGCTTTTCCATTTGTTTGTGTTCTCTTTTATTTCCTTGAGCAGTGGTTTGTAGTTCTCCTTGAAGAGTTCTTCACATCCTAAGTAAGTTGTATTCCTAGGTATTTTATTCTCTTTGTAGCAATTCTGCATGGGAATTTACTCATGATTTGGCTCTCTGTTTGTCTGTTATTGGTTTATAGGAATGCTTATGATTTTTGTACATTGATTTTGTATTCTGAGACTTTGCTGAAGTTGCTTATCAGCTTAAGGAGATTTGGGGCTGAGACTATGTGGTTTTCTAAATATACAATCATGTCATCTGCAAACAGGGACAATTTGACTTCCTCTTTTCCTATTTGAATACTCTTTATTTCTTTCCCTTGCCTGATTGCCCTGGCCAGAACTTCCAATACTATGTTGAATAGGAGTGGTGAGGGAGGGCATCCTTTTCTTGTGCTGGTTTTCAAAGGGAATGCTTCCTGCTTTTGCCCATTCAGTATGATATTGGCTGTGGGTGTGTCAGAAATATCTCTTATTATTTTGAGCTATGTTCCATCGATACCTAGCTTATTGAGATTTTTTAGCAGGAAGGGGTATTGAATTTTGTCAAAGGCCTTTTCTACATCTATTGAGATATTCATGTGGTTTTTGTCATTGGTTCTGTTTATTTGATGGATTATGTTTATTTATTTGCATATGTTGATCCAGACTTGCATCCCTGGGATGAAGCCGACTTGTTCGTGTTGGATAAGCTTTTTGATGTGCTGCTGGATTTGATTTGCTGGAAATTTTTTGAGGATTTTCGCATAGATGTTCATCAGTGATGTTGGACTAAAATTTTCTTTGTTTATTCTCTCTCTGCAAGGTTTTGGTATCAGGATGATGCTGGCCTCATAAAATGAGTTAGGGAGGATTCCCTCTTTTTCTATTGTTTGGAATCATTTCAGAAGAAATGGTACCAGCTCCTCTTTGTACCTCTCATAGAATTCAGCTGTGAACTGTTCTGGTCCTGGAGTTTATTTGGTTGGTAGGCTATTAATTACTGCCTCAATTTCAGATCTTGTTATTTGTCTATTTAAGGATTTGATTTCTTCCTGCTTTAGATTTGGGAGGGTGTATGTGTCTTGGAATTTATCCTTTTCTTCTAGATTTTCTAGTTTATTTGCATAGAGGTGTTTATAGTATTCTCTGATGGTAGCTTTTATTTCTGTGGGATCAGTGGTGATATCCTCCATATCATTTTTTATTGCATCTATTTGATTCTTTCCTCTTTTCTTCTTTATTCTTCTGGCTAGCAGTCTACCTCTTTTGTTGATTTTTTTTTTTTTTTCTCAGAAAACCAGCTCCTGGATTCATTGATTTTTTTGAATTGTTTTTCATGTCTCTATCTCCTTCAGTTCTGCTCTAATCTTAGTTATTTGTTGTCTTCTGCGAGCTTTTGAATTTGTTTGCTCTTGCTTCTCTAGTTCTTTTAATTTTGAGGTTAGGTTGTCGATTTTAGATCTTTCTTGCTTTCTCTTGTGGGGATTTAGTGCTATAAATTTCCCTCTAGAGACTGCTTTAAATGTGTCCCAGAGAATCTGGTACGTTGTATCTTTGTTCTCACTGGTTTCAAAGAACACCTTTATTTCTGCCTTCATTTCATTATTTACCAAGTAGTCATTCAGTTATCCATAATTGTTTCAGTCTACAGATATGGATCCTGTGGATGAAGAGAACCAAATGTACCTACTATTTGTTTCCCTGTCCCACACACAAGGTAGCTGGTTGCCTACTTTTTCCTAACTATCACATTCTGAATGTATTATCTTATGAGCCTTTCAATCAAACAAATGCCTTTTATTTGTCCTACAATTTTCCAAAGGCAGAGTTTAAAAATAATTTAAAATCTCACTTGGAATTTCTTTCAGCTACAAGTCTATGGCTTTTAAAATGAAACATACATAGAAAATCATACTAGGAAGTACTGATTAGCTCTGTTAACTTTAAGACTGTGGTGAACTTATGTCTAACTATGAAACCAAGCCTTCTGGTATAGTATCTGTCAGTGTAAAAGGAATTTATTTTAGATATTTTTCTACATTATACTTAATATTATAAATAAAACAAATAAATGCCTAATCCCAACTATCCAACTTTGGTATACTTTCTTTTTTTGGTATATTTTCTTTTTTTTGTAAATTATTTTCTACATTATGCTGATATATGTGTTAAATACATAGAATCTAACTAGGTTTTAAAAGAATAAATGATATATGACATAGATGACTCAACCATGAATTAATTTTACTTTTTAAACCAATTTTGAGTTCACTTTAAGTTTCCTTTACATAAGTAGACATATACCTAGTTATCAAGGTAAATACAAATATACCAATTTTATACATCAATAGTGTGGGTACATTTCTGCTACAGTAAATATTTTATATAATTAGTAATATGTATTCCATGTGTATATTTCAAGCATTTTTATCCAAATTTATCTTCCCTTGGTCATCACTAATTTTTATACCATATACTTGTAACAAAAATGCTGATCAACTGGATCATTTTTCACAGAAGAAAGCTTCACGAGAAATTAGCATATGTTAGAAGAAGAAAAACAGAGAGAATACAATGAGGAACATTTTGTTTGTGAGGAAGATTAGAATTTAATTCTTCAAAACTGTCAGAGCCTCTACTCTATGGTAGCTTTCAGAATACAATTCGATTTTTCATTTATTTTAACACTTTTTCTACTCTCCTGAGAAAGACAACTATTTATATTTTTATATTCGACTAATATATAGTTCACAGACGTCATTTCTTTGAGGTTCTTCACGATGTTGTGAGTCAGGAAGCTTAACATTTTTGGCTACGTTTAAGTGATATATTGAAACTAACTTGTACTGACCTATGAACACAAGCTAAGGGTAAATAAAGCAGGACCTAGAATTATTATTATTTTATGTTTTGGCATAAGTGTTGAGTGATCTTTTCGTTTTTTAGCATTGCAGTGGAGAGTCAAGAATATAAACCACTAACATAATGCATCTCTTGCATGGTTTCAGGTACAAATAAGTAAAGTGTGTTGACTTTTTCTTTTTCCACTTCCCTTTTTAATCTTGCCTCCCAAATGGCTGTTAGGGATGCATATTTCATCCCCGATTCCACAGATCTTGTTCCATCATCATATTTACATTGCTGTAATATCTTGCTAACTGTACTGATAGCATTTTCCTCTCTCTTTCTTTAGTCCATTCTTCACATTTCAGAAACAATAATTTTTTCTCACATTTCAATTCAGTAGATGTTCATAATTGGTATAATGAAATCCAACCATTCCCCCGAAATCTGAAAATATGTCTGTTATGCCCTTTAAAACAGATTGAATGTCAAGCAGAATATATCTATACAAACACACACACACAAGATATATAATATACATACTGCCTCCTCTAATATCAGTAGTGCTATGATTCTTTTCATGAAATACTTCTTTTTTTCCAACAAGTTTTAGTGGACAACCCATATACCTAAAGTTAATTCAAATTGTTTATTTTATATGACTTAGAAAAAATAGTTTAGTAAAAATAGAAAACTAAAATTTTATATTAAATATTAGATAAATCAGCATTGGAAAAAAACACCACATAGAGTTATTGGTGTAATTGTAATTACTCGTTACATTACATTATTCAGATTTAGATAAAATACATTTATACCTCCTGTGTTATGCCAAATATAAACAAGAATTTAAAATAATTTAAAAGGAAATAATGAATATTAGATTTATTGTGCAATGTCTTTTCTTACACACACAGTTGCAATAGCAATGATACATTGGTAAATTTCTAAAGCAATTGAATTTACTATACACAAAATAATATTTGAATATTTTAGAAAACCTAGAACAGACTATAATGACCAGTAAAGTAGTTCCAACCACTAAAGAAAAAAAAATACATTTTTGTTGAATTATACAGTGCAAGGCATTTTGCATTATTTTCCTTTAGAGACTCATGTCTAAGTTGCATAGATGAAAAATAAACTTCTGTAGCATCTGTCTGTTAGAGGCAAATATACTACTATAGTTTTTAATTTGTGAAACAACACAGTAGGCCAAAAATGTAAACTAGGTAAAAATTAAGAGTAAGATAAACTATTCATTCCTCTTACCCTTGATAGAATGAAATTGCAAATACATACATAAGCAAATGAATAGTTATAAACGTAAGATTGACTTTGTAAAAGATGAATATTTCTTCTGAAATCTATCCAAAATAAATATTGTTTTTAGTTTAGTCTCTGGAATAAAAATGTTTCAACAATTTTAAGATTTAGACAAAGCCATCTGGGCTCTTCTCCTACCCTTTTTTTTCTCCAGGAAGCTCTGCTACATAAACTTCTGTAGTGGACAACATGAGGTAACACCCAGATTGAAATTCAGGAGTGGTACACCCAGTTTCTGCAAGGACAGCTCTCAGCTGCTAGCCTCTCCTTCAAATATAGATGAAGAAAGACACCTTGCCCAAGGTGATGATTTCTTCATGAGATGGCTTTCTTCCAATGAGTGATTAATATTGAGATATAAAAGCCCAACCTTCTTACTTCAACTTGAGACAGCTTTGAGGTATCATCCCAGCATCAGAGCTACCAATAAGCACAGCTGAGGCCCTTGTATGGGAGGACTGCAGCCCATACTGAGTCCTGCTTCCTCCGATCCCTTCCACAAGTATTTATACCTAGAACACTCTCCAATAAACTGCCTGCATACTAACATCCATCTCCTAGGTTGTTTCTCAAGAAGTTAAACAAAAAACTCACCCCTTTTTGTACATTCCTTCACATAGTCTTAGTATGCATAATTCAAAGAATATATATTTTAGAGTAAGCTAGTCCTTTAGAGTCCAAGCTCTGTAGGGCCTGCAGTAACATGCAGTTGCCCCAGAAATACTAAACTAATGAAGTAGTTTTTTCCAAAATGTATGGAAACTAACCAATAAAGCAATAGTTTTATTATAATAATAAGTATTATTCTCTAATATGGGACATCTGTTGCTAAGTACTTGAAAATCAATGTATTATCTATTTACTACTCTGTTAAAATTAATTGTTAGGATTAGTGAAGTACTGAGAAAACAACAAAAATCGGTTTTGTTTCTGTTTCTTTGAGACAGAGTCTCACTGTCGTCCAGTCTGGAGTGCAGTGGCAGTGATCCCAGCTCACTGCAAACTCTGCCTCTCTGGTGATAGCTATGCTTCAGCCACCAGAGTAGCTAGAATTACAAACTAGAGATGGGTATTTGTCATGTTGCCCAGGCTGGTCTTGAATTTCTGGCCTCATGTGATCTGCCAGCCATGGCCTCCCAAAGTGCTGGGATTACAGGTGTGAGCGACCACTCCCGGCCCAAAAGAGGATTTTAATTATGAATTTGTTACTAACTAAATATGTCGCCTTGGGCAGCCACTTAATTTCTGTAGATTTCAATCTTCTCTTTAATAAAATGAATGTTTAAACCAAAATAGTATGTCTTCTTTCAAGAAAAGTCTGGCAGGAGAAGGATAATCCATAATAAGAGATGAATACAAAAAAAAAAAAAAAAATACATCCACATGTTCAGACAAATGATAGTTTGTTGATTCTAAATATCATAAAAAGAAAGCTTTGATTATGGTTAGAAATAGTGAAAGTTTCCATGTGAGCACTGTGGTTGATATTCTATAGTATAGAACTGTCACTCAAAAGTAAAACACCCAGTTTCAGGATCAAATTCTCCAGTCTCCTGGTATCGAGGTTAGCTATGGAAGTAACTTTCCTTTGAGGAAAAGTGAAATATTGTATTTGTGGAATCAGATTTTAAGTATCTGTTGCACTTTCTCCAAATTTTCTCTTCTCTTCTGGCTAGATGAAGAGATTGACAAGGCCTTAAGGGAAGCTGGACCACACAATGAAAGGAGCTGGGATCCTGGATCATCGTGTGGATAAAGGCAGCCTGCCAACAAGACACTGATACTGTATTGTTAACTATGAAGTAGACTTTTCTTGTTACTAAACTACTGCCATTTTGTTCTGTGATAGTGATTATTCTAGCAACAGTCATTACCAGAGTGAAGTTTAATATTATTTATTTCAAAATGTTTCCCCTTCGATCCCTACTTCCCTTTAGATTATACATGCCCTGAGATAGTTCATTACATAAAATAAAATTCAGCCGGCAATTATCTGTAAACTACCAAAATATAGCGTTATTCTATTATTTTATATGCATGACAAGCACTGGCACCTTCTTGATCTAGTTATATGACTTATTAAACATTAGTGCCATATACCATTTTGTAGCATTTTAAAATTTAAATTATTGCAATCTGTCAATACACAAAAACTATATCATAATAAAATATGCACACTTTTCCATTCTGTAAATTTGTTAGTTTCCTTCTGAGATGTACATATTAAAAAGAATGTGATGAATTAGCAGAAATACAAGAAAATCTGCCAATAATATAACAGTTTAGAAATAAAACCAATCAGAAAATGCTTAAATAATTAAATTTTATTCCAATTCATTAGGGAAAAATTGGCTTGAGAGAAAATTTAACATAATATTAAATTACATAATAGATTTGATGAACATGATTGATAATAAAGTAGTTGATGAATTAAATGGAAATCATGAGAAATTTGATTTGCTAAATATTCTGCATTTAAAAATAAAAACAGTTGAACTTAGTGTTAACTAGCTTTTAGGTTTTAGAAATCATTAATTTCTCCTTTCAGCAATTAGTACTTGCTATGTATCAAACACTATGTTTATCAGTTGGAGAACAAAAATTATTAGACTTGGCCCCTGTCATAAACAGCTCTCATTCTAAGAAGAAATAAAATAGTAAGTCTATAAAATAGAAACAGGGGCTAAAGGTAGTTGAAAAGCATCAGGCAATCATCTCTTCTCTCTACCTTCTTGCCATTCCTGCATAACCCACGTTATTCTTCAGAATGATATTTTTAAAAGTTAATCACTTTATTTCATGCCTTGAAATACATCCCCTAATAATTAGTACCTAATTGTTTCTCACTGGGCTTAAAACGGTTTCAACACTGCTTTCTCTCTCCTGACAGCCTTATGAGATTGCTTCTGCCTAAGTTCCCTCCTTATCTAACACTATCCTCCCTCTTACCCTCTAGACACTTTGGGTTTCTTTCTGTTTTCACATACATCAAATATACCTTATGCTCTTAGGAACTGCTGTTTCCTCTGCCTGGGTTTTCCATTTCTCAAATCTTTGTATGGCCAATTGGTCCTTTAACTCTAAACATTAAGATGTCAGTTCCAATGATGCTGCACAGAACTATTGTATAGACCATCCTCTCTAAAGTTTATCAGTTTTCTAATGACCTTTATATTTTACTATTTTTAGATCTTTGTAGCTTTTGTTACTCTGTAAAAATATATTTATATGCATTTTTTTACTTCTTTGTGACTTGACCCTCTCTATTAAAATTTAATTTTTATGATAAGCAAGACTTGGTATCTATGTCTTACTGCTTTATCTTCAACATGTATATATTAACTGCTTTAAAAATTGTTGAATTTTAAATGAATGAGTGAGGACAAAATTATAAACCAGATTGGGTATGGGTTGAGTCTTGAAGGGTGAGTAGACTCTAACCAAAAATAGATTCCTCCTTAGTAAATAATAATAATGCATCAATATTATTTTATTAAATGTTACAAATGCATTATACTGATGTATAATGTTAATGACAAGGTGAAACTGGGTATGGGACATACACTGAGTTTATTGTATATGTACAACTGTTCTAAAAAGTAACACCTACTTACAGGACAGTGTCACATAAAAATGCAAAAACGATGTGTCACCGTCAGGATCCAGCCCAAGCTGAAGACCGAGGGGAGTAGGTGGATGAGCGGGGGCAACTGAAAAACACTCAAGGAATCCTAGAGAGTTTTGACATGGCTTTACTCTTCACCCCCCGCCCCCAATTCTTTTTTTAATTCACTTTTTTCTCTGCATGTAAGTCCAGGAAAAGTGTGAAGACCCATGTCAAAACTCTTTACGATTCCTCGAGTGTTCTTTCAGCTGCCCACCACTCATCCACCCACTCCCCTCAGTCCTCAGTTTGAGCTGGAACCCGACACTTGGTGTGGCATTTGGCGTAGTTGGCAGGATCCCAAGCTGGGTGAGCCTTCAGTCCTCACTGATTCTGGATTAACCATGTGGCCACAACATGGGTTGTGGCACCCCAGTGGCAGCTGTGCTGCAAGGATGGGTTCTGGTGGAAACCTCGGCGGCAGTAGATGGATCCCGCATGAGCATGGAGAAGGCGCTGAAGCAGCTGGAAGCACAGAGTACTGAGTAGAAGTGAGTTTTTGCCGGTGGAATAGGGTGGGGATTTTTGACTGCCCTATGAGAAATACACACCCAGTCCCTAAGGGATGAGCAGAGGTAAGGGTCTTCCAGGCACAGGAGGGGTTCCTGGAAGCCCAGCTACACAGCTCAGAAAAATAGTTAGAAGCTGCCATGAACGGAGACCTCCAGGTGCAGGTGGGGCACCTGGAGGCCGGGCTACAGAACTTGGAAAAAAAAAAAATAGAGGCTGCTGTGAATGCAGGCCTGGGGCCATTGTCTCTGCTGGAGACCTCCACTCAGTCTGATACTGAGGAGGCCATTGGCGGGAACAAGAGATCCGTGCCATAAAAAGGGAGAAGATACCCCAGCCACAGGGGGGCCCCCATGAGAGAAAATGGTGCCCCAGTGAGAGACATTCTCACAGATGTGAATAGATTTGATTTTGGCTGGGATGGACTAACAGAAAATCAATAACCAGGCCAATGAAGTATTCTTAACTTTGTGGAAACTGTTGTCTCTGGAGCAACAATTCCAGAAAATGCCCAAGGGGGAGAAGAACATTGCTGCATGACCCAGTCCCGCCTGGGTACTCCAGCTCAAAGACTAAGTGCTGCAGCCAGGCGGGGTTGTAAAGCCTTTTCTGTTTGATAAGGGAACTGGTCAAGGTGCCCAGCTTGGGGGAACACTGGACAACCAGAGGGCACATGTGGAGTTAGCAATCCACTGATTCCTCACCAATGTACAGCAAGTGCTGGCACTGGTAGACATCAGCACAGGTATATTCTGGGAGTGGACATTTTACACGATTTGGAAGCTGTGCCGTCTATCACGGACTTGAGGGACCTGTTGATGACAGAATTGGGATGGTATCACTATGTGGTGGACTTGGCTAACACAATTTTTTTTTTTCCTACAGAGCAAGGAACAGTTTGCCTTCATGGGAGGGCAACAGTGGACTTTTACAGCGTTGTCGCAAGGCTATGTGCATAGGACCACCATGTTATGGTCTTGCTAATGATATTATCCTAACCTCTGATTCTCTTGCAGATTTAGAAGTGGCAATGTTCCCCTGGCCTAGAACTAAGATAGTATGGCTGAGACTGCCTTCCTGGAAGCCAGATGGTCTATTCAGCAGGCACAAGCCCTACAGGTAGTTGACCAGGGGCACCCATTTGAGCCGGATGTGCCTGTGACCACAGATGGTTTCAGCTGGGGCGTGTGGCAGCACACAGAGGGCTTAAGAACACCAGTAGGCTTTTGGTCCCAGCTATGGAAGGGAGCTGAGCTCTGCTATTCATTAAAAGATAAACAATTGGTAACTGCATATGCTGCCTTTCAGGCTCATGAGAGCATGGCATGATGGGCTACAGTCATCGTGCGGATGACTTACCAGATACTGGGATGGGTGCATTGATGGATAATGACCCCTGGACTGGAAAAGCAGTTAGTAACTGCATATGCTGCCTTTCAGGCTCATGAGAGCATGGCATGATGGGCTACAGTCATCATGCGGATGACTTACCTGATACTGGATGGGTGCATTCATGGATAATGATCCCCTGAACTGGGAAAGCAGTTAGTAACTGCATATGCTGCCCTTCAGGCTCATGAGAGCATGGCAGAATGGGCTACAGTGGTCATTCATATGACTTACCCATTAGCAGGATGGGGGCGTTCACAGATAATGACCCTGTGGACTAGGGCACCACAGACATCCACTTGGGCAACATAGGGCACCTACTTAGAGCAGTGAAGTACTCTGAATGCAAATCCTTTAGCAACAGAGCTGCAAGAGGTCTTGGGACCTGTAGTTTTAATGCAATTTAAGGCCATAGGGCCTAAGGCCATGGGACCTGAGGCACCCCTAGACCCTGAGCTTTCACCATTTAAGGAAGGGTGTCCCCCCATTCTCCATGGGGCATGGTACACAGATGGGTCCAGCCATGGTGCTACTGCTGCCTGGACCACTGCTGCAGTCCAACTTAGTACTAATTACCAAATGGTTTGAAGCTGGATGTGGACGAAGTAGCCAATGGGCTGAATTCAGAGCCATATGAATTGTGATCACGAAGGAGGTGACACCTATGTTAATCTGCACCAATAGCTGCGCAGTTTATCAAGGCTTAACCTTGTGGTTAACTACTTAGAAGTTACAAAAGTGGTTAGTCACTGGCCCATGTGGGGCCAGGACATGTGGCAAGACCTATGGGAGGAAGGATGAACTCCTTCAACCAGGTATGGGGACAAACAGTAAGCTTTTGTTGCCTGCCCCAACACCCCTAAAGGTAGAGGAACAAGAAACCTGGCTTAATATATAAAGTGACATTGGGGTAAAGTCACCATGGGGTGGTTGCTGACATATGTCTGACCTGTGTGTCTGGGGACTGTGTGTGAAGTTTGTGTATCAGGCCTGTGTTCCCAGAGCTTGTGTATCAGGCCTGTGTTCCCAGAGCTTATGTGTCAGGTTTATGCATCAAGCCTTGTGTTGGGCCTATGTGCCCAAAACCTATGTATCAGGCCTCTATGTCAGACTTGCGTGTCCAAGGCCTGTGTCTCCCTTGGCCTAGCGGTTAGAGTGTAAGAAAAATGGAAGTACTGTGGGCAGGAATAGGCCATGGCAGGCATGTGGTCCAGCATGACTCAGTGGGTTTGGAGTACAGGCACACAACTCTGCACATTATGTAACCACAACATGTGGGCACATTATGTAACCACACCACATGAGGTAAATTAGGTGATCACCCATATGAGCTCATGCTTGGCTCAGAGCCACTATTGTTTGTAGAAGGTACAATTACCCTGCCTAAGCTGTACATATGGCTCTCGCTCACGTCCATAGAGAAAGTAAAGTCATGTCGAAACCATCTGTGATTCCTTGAGTGTTTTTCCAGCTACCTGCCACTTGCCCAACAACTCCTCTTGGACCTCAGTTAGAACCTGATAGGGTGGTGGAAATACAGTTTCACAGCAAAAGATAAAATGATGTGAGGATATCTCCAACCACTTTGATACAAAAATCTCATGTTATTGGTTTATGCAGGTAAGAATATAGGCTGTTTACAGTTGGACTCCTCAGGAGTGGATACTGAGATGAAGGTTCATGTGATAGGGAGAGAGTAGGAATTATTTCTAGGATAACTAATAGTAGAATAGAGAAGCAGGACTGGGAAGGAAAGGACATAGAAGGGTGGATCATCAAGCAAAGTCTCCTGGAAGGTAAGTTTGACTCGATCCTGCAGAGAAGATGTGGAAATAATGTGGGCCACCTTTTAGAAGATTCATAGGAAAGGCAGCAGCTGAAATATTTACATGGCACAGCACTCAGTTACTACTTTAGCCAGACTTAGGTAAGATCAGGTGCTCTAAATTCCCCAAAATCTTCAACTAGGGTGAGGCAGGCAAGTCCTTGCAGCCTGAGTGCTCCTTCAGAGAAAGACATAGGGGCTGGTTGTTGGAAGTAGAAGCATTCTGAAAGCTGGAGATAGTAAAGGAGTCTAAACAGACCTTTATGAGACTGATTTGATTGCTAGAGTCAAATCTCTGTATTAATTACTTTAATCCTGGTTCAGTTCTGGACAATGTATGTTATTTTAGGAGTAAGGTTCCTAGTAATATCAACTTGTTTAGGTCCAGTTGGTTTTGTCCTCTGAATTACCTTAGTTGTACAACTGTAGTAATATATGTTTATTTTGCTGAGTTAACAGTTGTTATATTTTAGAGTGCATCAGCTTGTTGTACTCTATTTCTTGAGTTTCTAATTTAGTAGAGTTAGGTTAAGGCCTAGAATTTGTATTTACAAGAGTTTCTCAGGTCATGCTTATGCTGCTGATCTGAGACATCACCATTCCTCTTTATATTTGGAAATATATAAATATTCTCAACATATGTTTCCTGAGTATTTTTCATATATGAACATAATCATCTTGTATATAGAAGATAATTGGTCTTTGTGAATTATGAAGTCTTAAAATGTTCCATCATATTAAATACTCATTTGATTTTAATCATCGGAATATATTTTATATTTTTAATATACTCTTAATAAATGATTGCTTATCTTTTTGTTTTATTTTTACAAATATCTTGTCATTATTTAAGAAACATAAGTAAATATAAGAGCTAAATAAATACATTTGTCCTATTGAAAAAATGACA
This sequence comes from Macaca thibetana thibetana, assembly GCF_024542745.1. NCBI lineage: Eukaryota > Metazoa > Chordata > Mammalia > Primates > Cercopithecidae > Macaca > Macaca thibetana. The sequence continues at coordinate 63,992,576 of NC_065581.1, read as the reverse complement.
GACACTTGGGTTATATTTGTTTGCTCTGGTACACACATAAGAAAGCATAAACCAATAAGAATATACACCACAAGAAAATGAAAGATTAAACAATTTAATTTTTAATTCCTCCTTGAAATTACAGCATCTTGATATATATGAATTTTTGTATTGCTCTATTAGGTAATACATTTTCGATAAATTCTTAGATTAGGAGAATCAGTGAATTCATGCAGCATTTCATTTGCTCTTGGAATATTGAGTAAAGTTCTGTTTCAGATCAAATATAGCACAGTAAACTGTAATCTGTGTATAAAAAAATTCATAAATCAAAATGCCTAAATATAATTGTCCACTTTAAAATATCCTAGGCTTCAGAGGTGAGATCCAATATTTCTTACAAAAAATTACTTAAACAATTCTACTTACTTTAAAATGAAAATGACTGTGGTGAGGCCGGGAGCAATGGCTCACTCCTATAATCCCAGCACTTTGGGAGGCCAAGGCAGGCGGATCACGAGGTCAGGAGATTGAGACCACCCTGGGTAACACAGTGAAACTCTGTCTCTACTAAACATACAAAGAAATTAGTCGGGCGTGGTGACGGGCACCTGTAGTCCCAGCTACTGGGGAGGCTGAGGCCGGATAATGGCGTGAATCCAGGAGGTAGAGCTTGTAGTGAGCCGAGATCGCACCACTGCACTCCAGCCTAGGCAACAAAGCGAGACTCTGTCTCCAAAAAAAAAAAAAAAAGAATGTGGTGAACTCATCAATATATATTTGTATAACAAAGTATAACAAAACTGCCGTAGAGCTACATCTTACAGGGAGCTTTCCATGAACCTACGTTGGTTATTTGGGTATTAAGTTATTTTAGGTTAACTATGGGAATGATGTATATTTCATAAAGTAATCTTGTTCTTTTATTGGTCTGACTCATTGTAACATTTTCCTCTTCAGCAGTAGTTCTGATTATGTGGTCTATACTTACTTCAGTGGCAGGCTTTAATTCTTTTTTTATTCTCCAGAAGTAACTGAATACTGACATTTATTTAATTCTTTAACAATTTTTATTAATGTTTATAAAACATTAATAAAATATATTATTAGTTCTGGTATATATTATTAGAATATCTTAGAATTGCTGTATGATTGCACTTTTCACCACAATTCCCAATATTTAACTGCAACTTTAAGTGGCTACTCTTAATTCTCTATATTATCAAACAGATAGTCATTTATTCTGAGGAGGCACTGATCATCCTTCAATGTTTTTCATAGGTGGAAAGAAACACAGTTTTAGGGAAGTACCACATACTACAAAGAATATTAGAAAAATAGAATTAACATAAAAATCATAATCACTATCTAAAAGTCAGTTTAAAATTTCCATTATTTAAATATCAATACTTGTGTACTCTTCAGCATTTAAAAAGAAGCTAGTAAAACATAAAAACCTAAGGTTTTTGAAGATCCAGGTCTACTGCACTAGAGGTAATCCAAGGAATCTCAGTGACCTAAAACACATTCCCAGCTAAAAGCATCAGCTCACGTTCTTTAGGTATACTGTCTGGCCCTGGACCGATATATGGATTGAGAGATTGCAATATGCATCAATTAGCAGGGTATCTTGAGGAAACTGCAGAGTGCATTTAGCTGCTACAGCTGGCAGAACTGACCTGTACAGCTTATTACCACAGTAGAGAAATTTTCTCTGGCCCCACTGCCCTCAGTGAGAAATGTCTAATAACAGGATCCACTTTGTTTCACTGAGAAATGAGGATTTTACCTATAACATACAAATATACACAGTAAATTCCTTCATGAGGAATTACAGAGAAAACCACCTCCATTCCAGTTTGGCAATCACACATTTGAACTTTGATTACACATTGAATATTGAATTGCAATGTTCCCTGATAGCCTTCTACCTTCAACACTTTGAAATTTAGACTTTTTCTTTTTTTTCAATAACATACTCTTTTTTAATTTATTTTTTATTTATTATTATTATTATTTTTTTTTTCTGTAACCCATGTCCTTATTTAGTCTGAATCTCTTCTTAACACTTATTGTCAAACCCTCCCAGTTTTTCCAAGTTACTAATTACTGCTCACCCTTCTGGCTTTTATTTTCAATATATATGGCTAGCCAAAGTTGCTCCCTCCCACACCCTGGACTACTCTTCTCAGCCCATCCCATCACTCATTAACCAATTACAAACTGCTTCTCCCTAGCATTATTGATATGATGTAAACTAGATCCAGATAGAAACATAAAAAGATTTTGATCAGGTTAGACAGAAGGATGTGAAGATAGGAGGCTTTCCACAGGCTACTTTGGAGACTGGGCCTGTGAATTTGAGCTAAAAAGAAAAACAAGTGCTTAGAAAGGAACAGAATATATAAAGAAGAAAGCAGTGCTTAGTTGAAGGAGCTCACATTGTGTGTTTTAATAATACTTCTTATTTAAAGGGTTGATCAATGGGCAAAAAGCTACAGTTAGGTAGAAAGAATAAGTTCTGGTGTTCTACTGCACAGTAGGATGACTGAAGTTAACAATATTGTATATTTCAAAATGGCTAGAAGGTTTTGAATGTTCTCAACACAAAGAAATGCCAAATGTTTAAGATGCTGGATATGCTAATGACTCTGATTTGATCACTGCACAATCTATACATGTATTAAAGCATCATGTTGTACCCTAGAATTATGTACAATTATTATGTAACATAGAAAATTTTAAAAATAATAAGTTTTGAATTATATTCAAGAAGATTTTTTTAAAAGTTAGCCTTGCACGGTAGTATGCCCCTGTGGCCCCAGCTACTTGGGAGGCAGATGTGGGAGGACTGCTTGAGCCCTGGAGATTAAGGCTGGTGTAAGCTATAATGACACTACTGCACTCCAATCTGGGCGACAGACGCAGTCTCCGAAAAAAAAAAAAAAAAAGAGTAAAAGGTAGGCTTCTGTTCTCCATAAATAATCATTATTCATAATTTTCCTTGCTGCTTTGAGAAATGTACGGATATAGAAGTCTTTATTCTTTCAACAGGAATGTTGATGAAATTATAATACATATAATGTCAAACTAACATTTTTATACCCCAAGGATATTTTTATATTACTATATATACACATATACTGTATTCTATTTAATGGGTAACATGTATTCCATTATAGTGTGGTTCATAATTATTTAGCCAGTTACATATTAATAAGTTGTTTCTAGTTTTTTTTCTCTCTTCAATAAAATAAATGCTGTATAGAAGATCCTTGCCCTGAGCACATCCACAGAATAAATTCCTAGAAGCTTATTTGCTGGGACCAAAAATTATGTCTATTGTAAAGGACTTTATGATCGTTTACACCACTCAGATTTTCTCACAAATGGTCCTGGGCATTGAGTTCTCAGCTTAACATCACCCTCTCAGACCTTTATAAACAACATGGTAATTTTTGGTTCTCTGTTAATATGTTACTCATTGTCTTTTGTGTTTTCTGCCACCAGAATGTGGGTCCCATGAGAACAGAGACATTTTTAGACTTCTTCACCATCAGTAGGTACACAGTAGGCAGTCCAAAAATAGTTGCTACATAAGTAAACATTAATATTAGTATCATGATAACATTTCATGACATTTTGTTTACTAATAAAGAAACAATAAACAGAACTGTGGAGTGTTTTTGAATCTTGGTCCTTGGACCCGTTTATTTATTCTGTAAGTGACTTTATGTAGGTCTATTCCTTTAAGTAGCATTTATATGTATGTGACTCCTACAAACATATTTCTAACCCAAATAAAAATGATATCCCTTTAAGAATTCCTAAAGAATAAATTCTAGAATCTATGTAACCACTTCTTGTCACTTTCATTACTAATATGCTTGTACAAACTATAATTTCTCATCTGAGTTACTAAAGAGCCCTTAAATTAGTCTCTCTGATCTACTCTTATTCTTTTAAAATCTGCTCTGCTCTCGAATCAGCAACCATCAGATAATTTTTAAGCATAGGTCAAGTAATATCATTCCTCTTCCAAACATCAAAGTGAACATTATACCAGTAATAACTCACATTGACATTTGTGTCCCTGGATATGATACTATGAGAAGGGCACATCAGCTCTCTCTTATTTTTCCCCAAAATTCATAACCTTGATCTAATAATGACAAAACACCAGTCAAACCAAAATTGAGTGACATTCTACAAACTATCTTACCAGTACTTACCAAATGTACCACGGTCATAAAAGAAAATGAAAACCAGACAAATTATTACAGCTTGGAGATGACTAAAGACACACAACAACTGAATGCAAGATGATATAATGAATTGCTTCCTGAAACAGAAAATACATATTCATTTAAAGATGGATAAATTGGAATAAAGTCCGTACCTTAGTTAATAGTATTATGCTAACAATAATTTCTTAATTTTGACAAATGTACTATAGCTATTTAACATTAAAAAAAAGGTATGTGGAAAAGTTCTATCTTTACAATTATTTTGTAAATCTAAATTTATTTCAAAATAATAATATTAAAAATAATTTTGTGCCTTTACTTTTCACTTATAAAAAGAAAATGGAGTCTCATTGCACCCACAGTTGCTGCCTCGCTCCACTTGCCTTTCCCCAGCATCTCTTACCAACCTTTTGATTCATTTCTCCTCACTCGTTTGATCACTGTGCTCAACCAACATCCTTGATTTTTTTTTTAATTGAGAAATTCAGGCCTCAGGGCATTTGCACTTGTTTTGCGATGTATTTCCTCAATTTTCCACAAGGTTTTCTTTCTCAGATGTCTGAGCAGGTCTCTGCTGAAAAGTAACCTAAGAGTAAATCTTTCCCTGACTATCTTTCAAAAAGTACCTCGCCCAATCACTCCACTAGCAGTCACAATTTTACTCACCCTCCTTTATTTTTCTTTATAGCAACAGTCAATATCTAAATAGAAATTGATTTATGTGTATATTTATTGTTTTTTTCCCACTGTTCTGTGAGACCAATAACTTGGTTTAGTCACTACTATTTATTTTCACCTTTTAGAATTTTCTCTGGTATGTAATAAATAATAAATATTTGTTAAATATATAAGTAAAATAACAAACTAGTTTGGCTGGTAAATTATTGAGAAGAAGAAGAAATTTAAAATTATAAATAGTTTTTTTTCACTTCAACATTAAGCATTCCAATTTATCTAGTAGATACATAGTTGGAAACATTCATTTTTCCAAAAGAGCTTAAAACATAAAGTTATATTTATGTCATATGCCTAAAGGAACAATTACTATAACTAAAGGGTTCAAACTAGTGTCTATAGTATAATGTAGCTTTAATAATTATTTATAGAAAAAAATGAGTGAATTAACAAATAAACTTTCTTTAAAATATTGGTACAATTTTTCTTCTTGAACTCTCAAGAGTATAATTTCTGGTCCATTTATTTATCTTATGTAGAGTTCTAATGGATAGGCAAATTTCAAAATGTAGGAAATAAAGTCAATAGCAACAGTAATTCATGAAAATTCTCTCTCATTAACAGCTGTTTTACTGCAGGTAAACATAAGATGCTTTTAAAATAATGTTTTTTAGGGTGTCACTCTTAAGAATAATGTTTGCAGGTATAATGAACCAAATAATTAATTGTTTACCAACTTCTCTAGTTATTATTTTATGATCCCAAAGGGAAGTTCTATGTCATCCTGAAAGCCAGTCATTGATCAGGATTTAAATAGTATGACATCACACTGGGAGGTAAAAGCATATTGTATCCGTAAGAAGTTTTAGTATACTCTAGAGTTACTTCGGGATCACAAAGTAATTAGCCAATAATGTTAAAAAGTTATGGCTAATTTAACTAATGGTTAATGGAGCCTAGTTAAACTGCCAGAGTGGATGAGCCCAGAGAGACTTTGTGCAGAAACACACATTAGAATGAGGGTCCTTTATCTCCTTCTAGAGTGTAATCGGTATCTGGAATGATGGGTTCTCATTTTAATAATATGCCAAAAATATGGTTTTTAAAATACTTTTAAAATGTAAGTGTGAATAGTTACTAACAAAAAGACAGAGAGTTGTCACTGAGTGTATCATATAGATCAAAAAACCGTTCTCAGGTAATCCCTAAGAAAGCATCTTTTTCTGTGACTACTAGGGTAAATGGAACACTAATAAATATAAATATAAGATTCTTCTTTCCTCTACAGTTTTAATATAAAGCAATAACTATATTTATGATTCATGGAATAAAAGTAAAATGTAATTAAATGAACCAATGGTCAAAATGAAATGAAATGAAAAGGGATATAGAGAAGATAGATTTGCAGAAGTAAGGTTTCCAAAAAGGTTAGAAAAAATGGCAATGTCTTCTAAATAACAGTTTTGAAGATCCTATCTAAAGGGCAATGCACCATTCTTTATGAGCTTCATGTTTTATTCATTTAATGGTTTGAGCTTATAGAAAAAATAATTCACAAAGCTAATGTTATAGAATAGATCCTTTACTGCAGGAAAACTCAGCTTCCTACTGTGAGAAATTCACTTGTTTTCAAAGTACCAAATGTAAGTAATGTATGAACAAATTGACTTACAGACCAAAGACAAAAGAAAAAACTCTACACAACAGAAAAAGCCTTTAATGCATCAGGCTATGTAAGCAAGTTTGGGATGATTCTAGTTCACCAGGAGGAATTTCTTATTATCCGTATGTGGAATACAACTTGACAAATTTATTATGATTAAAAATATTGAGAGCAACTAGCATAACCACCACATTTGAAATAATAAAAGGATCTGCTTGGGTCTCTAGTTTCCACCATGAAAATAGGCAATGACAAAACTTCAACTTAACGTATAAAAGGAATAGTATTTTCAATGATATGGCAGGATTCAAATTACAAATAGTAAATAAATCAGAACTTTTTCCAAAGTCATAATACAATCTTTTAAACTTTAATAGAGTTAGTCAAAAATAATTTTATAAAAAATGTAAAATACAAACAACATATAATTCATTTCCACATGGAAATCATATATTTATGTAGTCGAACTTTGCTGATTATGTACAATTAAAAAAGCTCTATGTCAAGCACTGTGGAGCAGTGGACAGTAATGTTTTTAATTTCCATTGTGGATAAGAAAAAATTACATATATTATAAAATTATAATGTAGTCATATAGATATATATTTTTTTTACAAATTATACTATAGTAAGTTTAATATAGGGTCAGCCTGTAAAAAGTACTAACATGGAGCCCAAATTTGCTCTCAAATTACAGTTAAGGAGAGGTTGATTCCAACAGGGAGAAACTGCAAAGCCATTTAAAGTAGGTGGACTTTAAAGTAGATGGGGTAGGATTTTAAAAGTATAATATCATGGGAAAGATATATTAGGTTATTTGAACAACGTCTCATCCACTCATTCATTTAACAAGATAAGTAGGAAATGCCTATTCCTAGGGAGTAGAGTGTACACTAGAGATGCAAAAACAAATTAGAAAAGATATTTGCACTTAAAGTAATCATAGTTGAGAGAAAATGGCAGACAAATCAAAACTGAGCAGTGTGACATTTTCATTTCAATCATAAAATTACATGCAAACTATTACTAGTGGATAGAGGTGAAGATCATAACCAAGCTTCAAGATGTCTAATTAGATTTTCAGAGGATTAATAGGAGTTAGACAAGTTAAATAAATTGGTTCAAATACCAGGCAGAGGAAACCAAAGACACAGTCAGTTTAACATGATATAGTCAACAATGTAAGAAATCTGATGTTAATGGAGCAGAGATTATATGTCATGTGGCTTTGAGAAACAAGATGGGAGGGATAGGTGTGGGAAAGACCATCCTGTAGCTTCCTGTAGGTTAGTAGATGTGAGGTGCACAAGGATGCAAGTGCTCATTTAACATGAGAAGGTGTACAGTTTAGTTAGTCAGGTGAAATGCTCCACTTGATGCCGAAGTCAGTGTGATTCTCCAACACCTTCTTTATTCATTAAATGACTATCCTGGCATTGGTTGTCTTTTGTACCCTTTTTGGATAAAAATTACAGTATCCACTGTGATTCTCAATAAATACTTGAGAATAAGTGAATATTAGTATAATAAACGCTGAGATATTAGTTGGAGTTGTTTTTTTTTTTTTTTTTTTTCCTGGCCAATTGCAGATGAACAAATAATTTTAAAATCTCAGTGATCTATAATAAAGCATTATTTCACATTCCTGGGGCTAAACACCAGCTGTGGTCAGTTGATCGTATCAGTCTTGGGTAGACACAACGGGTTTAAGGTTGGGTTTAAGTTGTGCCCTGTCAATGCAGACAATATTGATCCCAAGAGGATAAAAATTGGTTCTTGGTTTGTGTGTGTAGTATTAGATATTATAATAATTTTTGATCTTCCAAAAAACCATGATATAGACACAAAGACATGGTATATCTATTAAATCAAAATTTTATGGTGTGGGGGCAGTGGGAAGGCAATTCAGAATTTAAAAAAAAAAAAAAAGATGTCCAAAATGTCTTCGTTGAGGGGAGGAAATACTGTAAAACAAGGTACAGAAACACTGGCTTAGGTTTTTCCAAGTAGCCTCATTCTATGATCCAAAGTGAAGGTGCAATGTCTACCCACAGCATGCTTTTCCTTCAGGCAGAGATCAGAAACACTGAAAAGCCAAGCCAAATCATTCACGCACACTGAAAGCAAGCTTCTGTGTGCTTTGTTTCTGCTCACTCTCCATTACAGAAAACAAATCACAGCCCGAAATTTAATGAAGTATGTTTACCCTACTTGTTCTAGTAGGAGACATTGCAAATTCAAAAGGCAAAGGCTGTGTGTGTATACTAGTGTTATAACCATGACTAGAGAGGGGAATACAATAATCTAATGTAACACAGATGAATTCTGAAGTTGTACAATGAGTATAAACAACCTACAATGGTGCCAATCTTTAGCACAAGTATTTGGGATAACAATCAAAAACTGGGGCTGAAATTTATAAAACAAAGAAGAGTTACTTTGAGCAACTTTTTCTCCTTGAACTTGCATTCTAACTCACTGAACAAATTGCTTGCTAGTTAGCATAGACAGCATTTTGACTTTATTGAGCTTTTATGTAAGATCTGAAACATTTGCAAAATCTCTGTTTTAAGCTGCACTAAATATTTAGGAGATAAATGACGTAAACAGAATATAAGAGCCCATGGAGCTTAATTTTATTAGCAGTTTTATTATTTAAAAACATATTATCAGAAAATGTCTATGGATAGTATGTTTCTATGGCTGAAATAATCATACCAGTATGGATAAATTACTATGAAATGATATCAGCAATAAAGTTACTGGATAGTTTGCTCTTGTATAATGGCAGTAACATCATCACTAAGTTCTTCATCAATAGGGTGGAAATAAATACTTCATAGTCTATAAACTATAAAAGACCAGTCAAGATGTATATATTAATGAAAAGCAGCTGAAAGAAAGGATCATTAACTTCACTTATAAAAATGGTGAAGCATTTTCACTGTGGACTTGGAAAAAGTCATTGATTATTAAAGTGAACATTTAAGCTATTCTAAATAAATATTAATAATGATAATAATGGCTACATCTACAATACCAAAGTATCTTAGGAATTAAAACAGGATGAAACTAAGAAACAAACAAACAAACAAGAGTAACTTTTGCTTCCTTCAAATAAACAGCTCTGATGGGGAAATTAACAAAATAAAAGTTCTTTGAAATCAGTCAATAGCTGTGAGTTAGAATGTGGTTAATCATGTAGGCTCTAATGTCAGTTGCCTAGGTTTACATCTTAATTCTATTTAATTAGTCATGGAAAACTTCACTTACTTCATCTAACACTGAAGAGAAAGTATTCAACAAGTATTGTTTATTCTTATTTAATTGCTATCCTCAAATCTTCTGGAACAGATTTCAAAAACTGTCTCTGTGGAAAAAAAAAAAAAAAAAGAAAAAGAAAAAAAACACATATTAAGTATTTTCAGCTTTGCAGGACACAGGGTTGATCACAATTACTCAACTCTGTCATTGTAATGTGAAAGCAGTTCAGCCAGCTCCGTCTGATGTTATATTTCAACTTCACTATAAATACTACCAGCAAATACTACCCTTTTACTCTCAAAATTATTGATTATTTGATTAGCAGCTATTCCCCCACCAAACTATCTTGTTTAGGTATGCTTAGTATTGTGCTTCAATTTTCCAAAGGAATAATTATTAAAACTAATTCATTGTATATTCCAGCAAGAAGTTAGTTGTTCTATGAAATATGTGCTCCCTCTTATATAGTGGAGAAAGGTTCCTGGAAAGAAGATGTCTAGTCAGAGATTATTTTTCTTCGCCAAGTTCCATGTGGACATACGATTGATTTTTAAATCAACAGATTGTGAATTCAATCTATGTGGGCAACTTACAAGGCTGACACATAAAAATTTCCTCATATACTTCTTTTGAAAAGTCTGGGTAACACATTCCAAGGTAACCCAGGAAAATACACTTGGAAGACTGCAGCACCTCCAGAGTCCAAATGACTGAGCAGAGCCTCTCTGCCAAAGGGCAGGAATATTCATATTGGACTATTGGATCAGTCAACAATATACTTTTATATTTTAAAACACCTGAAATTTAAAAGTTTATTTGTTACTACAGCACATATTAAAATAACTAATTGACAATTTACTACTGGGCAGTGAGCCCATTCATAATAAAACATTAATGTGTGTAGTATTGGCTTGGAAGTCAGGTGGTAGTCCCTGAAAAAGATCTAAAAAAATGTAAAAGATGAAGTGCCTGCTATGTGAGTAGCTCTAGAAGAAATAACTGAAAGCTATAATGTTAGTACATATTAATTACTTCCCATGAATTACCGAAAGACAAGCTAAGGCAAACTATTTGTTAACAGAAATGAAATTAAGTAGATCAACCAGAAATTCTGTTTTAAAAAATGCACTCTAAAAACTAACTGGCAAATCATGAGGTGATAAAAGGTGTTGAATTAAAAAAAAAATAAAAACACATCCTGTTAATTTTTTTCAGTTGGACAAAATGTTAAATAAATTCCACTTTTTTCCCAAAGTCTATTGTTTCAGATGCTTACAAGGTATCTGCTACTAAGCTACAGGCCCAAAGTAGCAAATAAATAATCATGCTTCAGAATTGTGTCTAGGAAAAAAAAAAAAAAAAAAAAAAGACATGAAGGATATAGAAACTTAGCCCACTTTATTGTTTTCAGTGACTAAGAATCAAGAGATGTTAATTACCACATTTTCAGCAATTACTCTTTACATGCATCTTTATTTTCATTACTGGTAAAAAGGATACCGACATATAGTTTATGATGTTTGGCTGTAATAAAGTGAGGAATTCCATTTTGTGATTATTTAGGAGATGAAGTTATCTGCTAGGTGAAGGAAAACAGTGGCTTAGTATATCTGAGAAGAGTAGAAAATACAGACATGACTACTATGTAGAAAAGGAGACAGTTAAATTGAAATAATAAAAATTTTAGCTCCTTATCATGGAGTGACTGGCTCTGATGTGAGGCTATGGGTTTGTGGAGATATCTTTATATTAATGGTGTGTGTTGAGAATCAACAGCCTCTCTGTCAGCACAGAAAAGGAAATCACTGGCTTGTTTTGAATTGGTGTTTTCCCAGGCAAATATGAGGAAAAAATGTGAGGCCAGAGACAAGAGAGCAGGGGAGATTGCAATGTTGACATAAAAATGGATCAAGTGAAATAACCCTGAAGTTGAAATTAGATACAGATGGAAGGGAAGATATGAGTAAATTTATAAGTAAGCAAGACTCAAAGCAGTCATAATTCTGTAAAAAGTAAATCATAATTCTGTAAAAAGTAAACAGTGTATTTGATACAATATAGAAGCTAAATGGAAGGATAAAAGATTGTGATCAGAAAATAAG